>NC_073693.1:203981704-204315870 GCF_029784155.1 Uranotaenia lowii | reverse complement strand
AAAAGTCTACTGCACAGATTGATTGGAACATTAATAACCCTAGACCATGTTAAGTCCAAAGTGTGATTCGAGTAAAATAAAATATTTTAAAGTATCAAATAAAAAGATTGTTTCAAAATTCCGATTATCATGTGAAATAACCTAGTTTATAAATTAAACTTATATCTTTGGAATCCCTTGAGAAGAACGGATAAATATCAATTTGATTAGGACTCTATCAAAGAATAATGATTAAATTTTTAGCTAAATAAGAATTTGAAGTAGGTCGTTTTCACAGTCCAGCTTGACAAAAATTATTATTTTTATTTATTTACAAATGGTTTTATTAAGGCATTTTTCTAAAGTATTTTTCCTAACTTTGGGTTAGTAAGAGGGGAGTCGTAAAAAAATTAATGGTTATTTGTAACATTGTTAGTGCATAACAAAGACATTGTTGCTCTATTATAGTTTTGATGAAAAATTACGAAGAAAGCGAAAAGTGAAATTCATTTTTTGTTACATTCAACGATTCATTTGTTTAATAATAACCCATCGATTTCCCAAAGGTCAAATCAAAACAAAAAAAAACTTTCAACAAATTGCAATGATTACATCAATTTTAAGCAATTATGAGATCTTAGGACGATTTTTTTTTAAATTCTTTTAGATATTAGTAGGAACGTAGGTTAATATCAATTGTTTAGCCGGATCTTAACACTAGTCAAAAGTGTCTCCTGATCAGATCCCTTTACCCATCTTCCAAAAATAATTATTTGCTAGGATGCAGAGGTAACCTCGGTCCTAAAGCATAAATTTGTTCTATAATCCCTTTCTCTCTCTTTTCAAAATCTATCTATTGACTACTAGGACGTGGCCGGCGCCGTTATTGATGTTTAAAGAGAGAGCATCAATTTTGTTCATTGTGAATGTGCTGCCAATCCCAGACACCATTCTTTTGACCTCTGGGCAAAATTGATGGCCTCGGTCAATCACGGAGTAGCAACCATTGGCGATGTGGAATTCATTCTACTGAGCCACGCCTGCGATCATGGAATTCGAAATATGCTTGTTTTAAAAAGATCCCCATCATTAAAAAAAACATCAACGAAGTTTACAAAGCTCATTAAAAATATTGGTCTTAAACATGTTTCAAATTGCATTTCGAGTTCAATGATTTATGGTGGATGTGAGTAGTCAATCAAGCTAAGCTAAGCTAAGCTAAATGAAGCGTTTTCTTCATACTTTTAAGGAATAGAATTATCACAGATAAAACAGTAAAAAGGCGATTCAAACTATTTTCTATCGAAGTTATAAGTAGATGAGTAGATGATCAACATTACAAGGGCTTTAAAATTCGTTTTCCAAAAAAAAAAAGATTAATCCGCGCAGCAGTTAGTTCGAAAAACTTACTTTTTTAATATCCATTTAAGAGCTATATTGTTTGAGAAAAGTTTTTAGCTTGTACCAATCCTAACAACTTTGCCAAAGAAGTCATTACTGTATCAATAATCGTTTCCAAATAATGACAATTTTGAAATAAATAAAATTAATTTTCGATTTTTTCGACATAACTTTTTTGCGAGTGGGTTTTCATATAAAATATGTATATGAGAGTTTCGGAGACAGTAAAGTTGCACACTTTTGCTGAAAAGACAGTATAAAAATTTTGAAGTTTGAACAAGATATCTTAAAAAAATATTCATTTGGACGAGTTTGGTGTGTCAAAAATTGAAAATTGATTATATTTTTAAAAAATTGTCATAACTTCGAAACAATTCATGATACAGAAATGACTTCTAGAAGACTTTCTAGAATGGGTGTAAGCTGAAAAATTTGTTCATATAATATAGCTCTAGAAAGGATGATAAAAAACATTGTTTTTCTAACTCACTGCTGGATGGAATAATAAATTTTTCAAAAAAAAAAAACTAATTTATTGCATTTGTAATGTTGGTCATTACAGGCCGCCCCTGTGTGCAGCGCACACCTTCTTCGTCCATCGTTTTAGCTATCTTATTACAACCGGGTCTTCATCCGATTGAATTGTTTGACGAACTTTCCCTTTGCCTTGAGTCTCCTCTTCTTTATTGCCCAGAATTTCTCAATAGGACGGAACTGGGAGCAGTTGAGTAAGTTAAGGTTTTTCGGAACCAACTGGACCCCTTTCTCTGCATACTATTCTTAAATGTCGTTGCTGTAATGACAGCTTGCCAAATCTGGCCAAAACATCACGGAATGATCGTGGGATCGAATGAACGGCAAGATTCGTTTTTGGAGACACTTTTTTTTTGGTATAGTTTCGACGTCATTGTCTTATTTGTAACGAAAACTCAGCTGCACATGCCCTGCCAAATCATAAAATTTTTGACCTGAGATTTGCCCGAAGTCAGCCTACGTTTCATCGTCCATCAGAAGACACCCATCGAACTTGGTCAGCACCACACTATATTTTAACTACACTATTCTGTTTATGGTCCGATTAGGCTGTTTGCTAGATCGATAAGACTTGATTCCTTACCAAAGTCGAATTCTTCTCACGGTACTATGGACAGCACAGGATTTTCAGGCCAAATCACGGTCCGACAGCTAGCCTAGATGCAGACCACAATGGATTTTTCAAATAGCTTTCATGTTGATTGTTTACAAAGCAGTCGATTTGCGGAATGTCATGAATACATAAGTGAAGCTGACAAAACTCCCGACACCAAGGTGAAATTACAGAAAAATCTGTAATTTCACAGAATTTTGAGCAAATTTTCATCACAGAATCTGTGTCACATAACACAGAATTTTGGGAAATTTTTTAAATTTTGTACATAATTCCAAATTTCAATTTTTAATGTCAATATAAATTTGGGATTTCTAAGTTCAGATTAGGAAAATATGATAAGATTAGTGAAGGTTATTCATTTTTCTCAAGTAGAATGTAAAAAACTGAATTTTTCAAGGTTTTTTAATGCAACTTAAGGAAAAAGCGTACCAGAAAACCATCACAGAATTGTTAGGTAAAATCACAGAAATTCAGAATTTTTTTTCGCCAAACACAGAATATTTTTCGGCAACCTCACTCGACACGTGGGCGCCAAGAGCTTCCAAATGCGTCCACCAGAAGCGTCACAATATGAGCAAAAGTGTGTTCCAATTCTTAATGAAGCAAGCTAAATAGTGTGTCACATCGAATTGCATCACGGACAAAACGCTGTAGAAATTTAATTTTAGGAATTATACCTTCAGCTTTCGCTTATAATCAGATAAGAGTGTATATTTAGATCACGTTGGCCATGCTTCACTGTCAGTTTTGCGTAAATTTGGAAAAATGTCGTCAAACTAAAAAGAGCGAGTGAAAAAGTGAATTAATCCTGCGCACTCATTTCGAGAATCCGGAGTTGTCACATCGGGACATCGGTAAGATGCTAAGAATCCAACGGTCAGCAGAGTAACTTCGAGAACCTAACCATCGACCGGAAGGTGAAGAACGACAAACATGGATGCTTCGTCAGTGAAAAAGATCACAAGCGCGTAGTTAAGAAGTTTAGACGTGATCCGAGAAGTCCGGTTCGGGATGTCGCCAAAAAGCTGAATTTGTCAAGTTCATTCGTCCAGCTGACCAAGCAGCGGGAGGGCCTGCGTACATACAAGGTTTAGAAGACACCTAACCGCGACGAAAAGCAAAACATGTTGGAGAAGACGCCAGCCCGGAAGCTGTATACCGAAATGTTGACGAAGCCGCATTGCATGGTAATGGACGACGAAACCTACGTCAAAGCAGACTTTCGTAAGATGCCGGGTCTGTTGTTCTTCACTGCAGAGGACAAATTCAGCGTTCCGGAGGAGATTCGCAAGCGGAAACTATCCAAGTCTGCCAAAATGTAGATGGTGTGGCAAGCTATCTGCTCTTGCGGAAAACGGAGCTCCCTCTTCGTCACGACCGGCACGGTAAACAGGCAGGTTTAGCTTAAGGAGTGCCTACAGAAGCTCTTACTACCACTATTGAAGCAGCTCGACCATCTTCTGGCCAGATCTCGCTTCGTGCCACTATTCAAAGGACGTGTTGGAGTGGTACGAACCCAACGGGGTCACATTCGTGCCAAAGGAACTGAACCCGCCCAACGCGCCGGAGCTTCGCCCAATAGAGAAGTATTGGTCGATTATGAAGCAGGCCTTCCGGAAGAACCCAAAAGTTGTCAAATAGGAGGCGGACTTCAAGAGAAAATGGATTTCTGGTGAAAAACCACAACCTGACGTTGTACAGAACCTTATCGACGGGGTAAAGAGGAAGGTGCGAGCATACGGGCTTTGGCTCGAAGTATGAATAAAAAGTAAATGCCAAAAGATGTTTAAAAGTTTTTATTCTACTGTCTAAAATTTTCAAAAAGATCGGTCTACTGGGCGAATTTCTACAGCGTTTTTTCCGTGATGCAATTTGATGTGACACACCCTTTATACTGCCTCTTTACATACACACGGACAGCTGCTTGGCCATTGTTGTTTGCCAGTGGTTTGAAACAGAGGAATTTTCTTTTCCCTGCAGTTTTCCTAATTCCGCCTTACATAAACACGCACAGCATTGACCGAGCGGATCAATTCATTGGAGTAAATCCTTTATCTTGTGGTGGGATAGGGAAGGATACACATACGTTTTTATTCTGTTTCCTTTAGTCATACGCAACGCGGTTGCGCAAAGAGGTTAATGCCGGCGGTCTCAAATCGAATCATCGCCGCTGGTGTTCACATGTTATGCCGAAGACGCTGAAATATTGAGAACTCATGTATGGAGTGAAGGCTGAATTTTGGGTGTACTTTTTTTAGCCTTCTTAAGGTACTCCCCTGAAAATTGATTGAATGAGCTTAAAAGTACAGACTGCTTTCTGCTAGACAAAGGAACAAATTTAGCCCTAGAAATTCTGATTCAGAGATTTATTATTTTTTCTCTTAAACCACCGTTGTCTTGCTATTTGCTGCATTCGATAAAATTAATCATACGTTCCTATCCACCGGAGAATCCGCTCGGAATAATAAAGCGAGTATGTAAACAATTATCGTTTCATGTTTTATTTTACGATTAATTCGAATGGAATGATTTCGAATCTAGAATACAAATTCAGATCAAGTTTTCTGAAGAAAAAAGTGAGATTGGAAAAATTATGCTGTTTATAATGAAACCTATAACTTTTCGGCGCCTTTGGTTTGCACTTGAACGAGACACTGATGATGGATGGCGACCATCATCAGCATTGAACCAGCCCAGAGAGACACAAGGATCAACCACATGAGCCTATCTCAAGCACACCAGAAAGTGAATTGGAGCATTCCAGGGCATCCGACACCCAAATCAACGCACATCACATGTGCACAACAACAAGAATAACAACACAACACATAAACAACAACAGTATCGTCCATTGTCTGGGACCGCGGCAATGGCGGCTGGACGGCCTTTCCTTTGGGGAGCCAATATGGATGCTTTCTCCCTTTCTCCCTGTCCCTATGAAATGGAGCTGATGATCATCGTGAGCGGGTGCGCGCGCGGGTGTTATAAATTATTTCGTATTAATAATGCGCTCTTTATGCGTCCGAAGGTCTGTTGTTCGCGGACGCTCTCGTTCATCCAGCAACGGCGGACAGCTCCCGAATATGACAAGATAATCAACAACGAACCCATTCGGTGAAATGCATTCAAGTGGATCATGGAAACGCATCTCATCCGCATTTCGAGAGCATGCATCGTCATCATCATCATCATCGAACGCATCCAACATCGGAGTAGGGTAAAAGGGTCCCGCCAGCCAAATGAAAGTAATTATTCTGGGATCGTTGTTGTTTGTAAATCTCAAGTGGATAGTATCGGAATTCTGGTTCAATGAAATATTTATGATTTACTCGAATTCGAGCGGCTTTGTGCTATGCGATGCGTCTAACTAAATTTCACATTGGATCGATTGAAGAATAAAACGCATGTGGAATCGATCTGCGAAAGTAATACGAGGCCGCGCCTCAAGGGATTAAAAGGGGGAAAGAGGGTTCTTACAAATTTATTGGACAGATGTCAAACCGAACGCCGAGAACGATTGTTGAAAATTTAGACATCGGATGCAATTTACGCACTCTGGGGCCTTCTTGTCTGTCATAAATTAGAGTTTTGTTTATCTTGCCCCGTTTGCTTGTCTTTATGATCGTTTTGAGTGATTTATAAACTATAATTTTTGATGCAGCTCCCAAATGGGGGGCACATTTGTTTTTTGTTTACAAAAACTGGCAGCGATATTCGTTGATATGTCGTCCATTCACGGTGTAAACTGATTTATGGTAGAGTTAACATTGCCCCTTGAATGTTTATTTTGTACGAGCTTGAAATATTTTTGGTGGCAATATAACTTTCAAAAATGTTAAACTGAAACAGCTTTGTGGCCAAACTTCAGTCTTTTGAATAGTCAAGAGCTAATTCTTTGTTTTCAATTAAATGAAGTTGGCAAAACAGTTTGTACTTTTTAAAAGGAATCACTTCAAATATTTTAAGTAACAATATAGGTTCTAGAAGAAAATCCGAGGCTGAAAAAAAATTCTGTTAAACAGTTAGCGAAACAAAAATAGTACCACTATGTGTTTTTCTTGTTAAAATATGAATAATTGAAATTCGACAAAATTCGTCTTTTTTACAATTTGTTTTGAATTGTTCAACAAATAAATCAAGCATAAATAAATTTCCTTTTTTTTTGTATGAAGGAGGACCAAAGATATAAAAATTACAAATAAATAGTGCAAAATAAGAATAGTACTACTTTGGGGAAAGTCGGGTTTTCCTCCAGATGGTCAATGAGAAGCCTAATAAAGAACCCGCAGTTGAAAACGCTTGAGATTTCCGATAATGTTGCGAGTTATGGAGTATTTTCTGAGTAAAGAAAATCACATCGAATTGTGCTGCCTGAATGTTTTTGTTTGTTTTGTTTACTATTCTGAGACTTTGCTTGCTGCAAATCAACAAAGAGACTCGAAAGTGTTAAAACACCCAGGAAAACATATTCCCATCATTCGATTTCTTCTTAACATTGTAATTGTCGAAATATTGAAAGTGTCCGTTTTACTCGTTCCCCTATGTTTTTTTCTGAAAAATAGCTAATAATTATGCTTCAACCACCTATTTGAATAGATAAATGCATTTTTAGGCGTAGTTTTAAAGGGGTTTGCAATCTAGTATCCCAAAGGTTTTGTAGGGGTTTCCGGAGATTCGACAATTGAGCTATAATACTTTATCAAACAGCCTACTCTCTTCATTAACAAGATATGAAATCAAGAAACAAATATTCGAGATTAGTTTTGAATTAGAAAAAAAACAGGTTGGAATTCAAAAACCTTGATTTCATTTTCAGTAAACATCATTTTTTTCAGTTTCAAGTAAAAAAACGCAGCGTCACCTTGCAGTTAAAAACAAATCATGTTTAATTGTTGATTTTCGAAGCACTAGGTAGGCTGTGCTCGAAAGTGAATGCTTGAAAATGGGCTTTTCTCAAATCCATTTTTTTCGAAAATTGCCACAAAACCGGGCCCCAAAAACATATGAAAGGAATGCCATCTAGAAAAGATGGTCATCTAAATGTTCCCGGAGAATCCTGAGAGCAGCTAGTCCAGGGAAAATCGAGAAATCTTGCCTTGGGAACTTCAAATCTTATTCAAGAATCTATTGATTTCTTTTTTTTTTATCGATGGTGTATCGAGGTATCATCACTTTACTTTTAAACACTTCCCGTAAAACAATTAAACCAGATCCGGATGTCACTTTTCGGTTAATTACAGAATCTGGCGCTGATTCCCACCTTTCATACTATCAGATTATCAAAATACGGCTTATATTGAAATCAGTGCCTTTCGAACTCTTTTAAAATTGTCTTTTTTCCAAATTAAAATTTAATGAAAATGTGTTTTTTTTTGCGAATTTATTCAAATTTTTATTTGTGGTTTTCAAGTTCGTACGCTCGATTTATTCGCCCAAGCCTTAGAAAACGTAGCTGTTGGAAAATTAAATTTTTTAATCTTGAAATGCCATAAAAAATACTGATGAATGAGAACAAATCCATAATCATCGGAATCTATCTACTTTATAACAAATTTCTGAATAATCATATGAAGCTTTTGGACGAGAACTCCACGCTTCATTCTTCTCTTGTTCCTGTATCGTTTGCGTTTTTCATTACATTGTTGGCCTGGCTGTAGTAGTATCTGCAATGCATGTTCTATGTATCAGATGCTATGTTTAAAAGAAAAATTAGAAACGAAAGTTTTTCATTTTCCTGAATGGATACACGTTTTGGCTATGTTTGTCTTAGAAGAAGAAGAAAAAGAAGAAGAAGAAAAACTATGTCTCAATGTTAATTTTCCGGGTAGATTTGAGCCCTTACTCATAATTTCAAGGTGCCTATGGAGTTCACGGTGAAGAAAGTTTTTCTGGATATGCAAAAACTCGCCAGTTAAAAAATTTACCACCTCCGAAGTTTCTGCTCATTTCAACTTCCGATCCAATAACTGCATACCAATAATTCTGCTAGCCATCTGATCCATCAAGCTTTATATCAGGCATGTCAAACTGGGGCCTTGGTCAATACGGCCCGCATAGCCCCGTCTTAAATTATCACAAAATGCCCTACTACACAGAAGTATGCTGGCTTTCTCCTGTCACAATATATTAAAAAGATTTTTTTTGTTACGAGACGAAATAATATTATTTTTGGAAATGAAAGATTTTTAATGCGGCCCGCACGCTTAAACGAGTTTGACATGTCTGCTTTATATGAAAGCACTTTTTTTTTTCTAAATATCGGTCCAAAAAATTCACTTTTTAAGTGACCTTGATGCAGTTTTAATTATTTGATTTAGTGATCTTATGCGAAATTTTTTTTTGTCCGATTCTTGATGTAACGCGGTAGAATATGTTGTCCTATCCGATTAAAATCATATTACAAATGTCTTACTTTACTTTAGAAAATGGCGATTGTTTCAAACACTTACCTAATTGATGGGCAGAAAGTGTTTAAAAATCCTCATTCTCTAGGAGAATTTCGTAAGAGGAAAATTTTACATTATAAAATCCGTTTTGTTTTTTGCAAAGCTTATCAATTTCATAGAACTACATACTTCCAACTTGATTTTTTTTTTCAAACTAGATGACAGTGTGACACAATATAAAACCAAATAAAAAAAACTCAAGTAGCTGCTTTTCAAACTTTTTGTCAATTATCAATTTCTCAGATTTTCTAACACTTAAATTCAACTTTGCACTAGATTTTGAGATAATTGCCGCATGATTTCCGAGATAAATTAATATTCACCAGAAATTCCATACCGGTTCTAGCGGAGTACCTAATATCTGTTGAAAATCAGGCTTCAGTGGTGGATTAGAGCTTATCTTAATTCAAGTTGGCTTGTCAAGTCCTTAAAAAGCTACACATTATTTTAGCGCTAGCAATTTGTCACTTTCCACTTCTCAAATTCCCTAACTGGGAAAGTACTAATTAGTCAAAAAGTAAAATGCGATTACTACTCAATATCATCTGCTAACACTGGAGTGTAACTGCTAACCACAGTATGAGTAGTTTCAGTTTAAAGTGTGATGATGTAAACATTTGTACCATCATCACCTGTAATCAAGAATGATCGATGATCAAACGCTATTGTTCTCAATAGACGAATTGACGAAAACAAACGTCTTTCAGGGTGCGTCCATAAAAAAAGTAATTGCTAATACTTACGGTTTCGAATAGGTCCGGAACATTCCTCGACTCCAGCAGAGGATATCTGCTGTTCCTCGGGAACCAACACATTGCATTGCTTTGGTTCGTTCGTTTTTATTCAATTCGCTATTGTAAACAATAGCGGTGATGACTGCTGATGATGGTATTTAAACACGGTACAAATGTTTACAACATCACACTGTGAAATCACTTCCATCTGTACCGTTGAGCCGTCAACACGTACGCCGGAGCATCGTATCGTTGCTGTGTACCTGCAGGAACATTTTACATTATTTATTTTTTCCTTACCTGTATTTCAATCAGCACTTTTCAGTGCTAAAATTATTTTCATTTTCTTTTATTCATATTTTCTCTTTTCTTTCCAGCATGGGGAAGTCATCGGCTGGCTCAAGGGCCGGTAGGAAACGGATTGCCGAGCCTAATTCAGGTCCATCGCCCAAAAAAGTTGAAATTTCCAACTCATTCGATGTCCTTCATAACATCGGTGATGAGGAAATATTCATATTTAATTCTGATAAGAGTACTAAGAAACCTTCTTCTTCTTATACTCTTAAAAACGAAAAGATTCCACCAATAACGGTCACGATTCCTGACTTCAATGCCTTTCGAAAAGAAATCGTCACTTCCGTCAAGGATGTGAAGATTTCTTTTCAGATCGGTCGAAGGGGAACTGCTCGTATATTGGCGGAATCTTTTAATGATTTTCAAAAGGTTTTAAATTATTTGAATAATAAAAAACACCAATTTTTTACGTACGACACTAGAAGTGATCGTCCATTTAAAGTTGTACTTCGTGGTCTCACTGGCGATCAAACACCGGATGAGATCACAAATGAATTAAATTCTTTGTTAGGTTTTTCTCCAATTCAAGTAATTCAAATGAGGAAAAGAACCAACACGAATAATACCAGTAGTGTTGGTTTTGCTCCTGAACTTTATTTGATCCATTTTAAAAAGGATCAGGTTAATAATTTGAAAATTTTGGAAAAGGCTCGTCTTATGTTTCATTGTCGAGTAAAATTTGAACCTTTTCGTAAATCCCATACCAATTTTTTACAAAATATTACGCAATGTCGTCGTTGTCAAGCTTTTTGTCATGGCACTAAAAATTGTAGAATGAATGCCAGATGCATGTTTTGCGGCTCATTCGATCATGAAAAATCTAAATGCCTTTTTGGTGGTGATAAGCCAAAAACAGAATTTTTTAAGTGTGCGAATTGCGCAGGTAAACATTCCTCGAATTCTCTAGATTGTCCCGTTAGGGCAAAAATTGTTGCTTCTAGGAAAAACCCCAAAGTTTCCAGAAAAGTTTCTTCTCCTCCTTCCTCTTTTTCGTCTACACACGTCAGACCGGCAAACAACCTGCCTGTTCGCAGTCAGCCTCGGCCTACATTGGAATCACGGCTGGGTAATACCCGAAGTGATTTTAATGTTACCTGGGCTGATTCTGCGCCACAGACTCGTTGTTTATCGTTCTCAGAGGTGGTTGAAAATGGGTTGCCCTCTTCAGGTTTAACTAATAAAAATGGGAAAAAACCAAGTCTTAACGTTCATGCGAAGGCTTGGGAAAATCCCCGAAATTCAAATACTTTTTCTTCTCCTTCCTCTTCTGATTCTAACAATTTTGTTGATTTGGGTGAGATTACTGAGGAAAAATTAAAATTTTTGCATCAAAATTTAATGGAAATGATGCAACTTATGTTGAAAGCAAATTCAATGTTTGAAGCTTTCCAAACTTCTTTTAATTATGCTAACAAAATTATTATGACTTTACGATTCCCTCATGGATCCAAATAGATGTTTAAATATTATGAATTGGAACGCTAGATCTTTGCTGGCTAACCAAGATGAATTCTTTTTATTTTTGAAAACTCAAAACATACATATTGCTGCCATCACTGAAACTTTTTTAAAGCCAGACAATAACTTGAAAAGCAATGCTTTCTTTAAAATTTTACGAAATGATCGACTTGATCGACAAGGTGGGGGTGTAGCTATTGTCATCAATAGTCGTCTCAAATTTAGACTTCTTCCTTCTTTCAATACAAAAGTCTTAGAAACAATTGGAATTGAATTAGAAACTTCTATGGGGAAAATAATAATTGTTGCCGCATACTTGCCTTTTCAATGCAGCGGTGAACAGAAAAATTTTTTGAAGGGAGATTTACAAAAACTCACCAGAAATAAATCTAAATTTTTTATTATTGGTGACTTTAATGCAAAACACCGATCTTGGAATAATATTTCATCAAATTCAAATGGGAATATTTTATTTAACGACTGCTCTGCAGGTTATTATACTGTTGAATATCCTAATGGGCATACTTGTTTTTCTTCAATTAGAAATCCCTCCACAATTGATTTGGTTCTAACGGATTTAGGCGAGCATTGTAGTCAATTAGTTACTCATGCGGACCTCGATTCAGACCACCTTCCAGTAACATTTTCTTTATCCCAAAGTCCCATTGAAAACCCTTTAAAATCAGCTTTTAACTTTCAAAAGGCTAACTGGGAGCGATATATGAATTTTATTGAACGTAATTTAGATGTAAACGTTCCACTTAATTCAATAGAAGATATTGATTTGGCTGTAGAAAATTTGACAATTTCAATAGTCAATGCTAAAGCCGCTTCAATACCTAAAGTTAAACATAAATTTAATCAACCTTTAATTGATGATGATCTTCAGTTTTTGATACGACTGAAAAACATTCGTCGACGCCAATATCAACGTACTAGGGATCCTTATTTGAAATTTATTTATTGCGACCTTCAAAAATAGATCAAACGTCGTTTAAATTTCATTCGTAATGAAAATTTTGCTAAAGCAGTAGAGGATATAAAACCCTACTCAAAGCCATTTTGGAAATTAACTAAAATTCTGAAAAAGCCCCAGAAGCCAATTCCTACTTTGAAAGATGGGGATAAACTTCTTTTAACTAATGCAGAAAAAGCTCAAAAATTAGCCCAACAATTTGAGTCTGCTCATGATTTTAATTTAAACGTTGTAAGTCCAATTGATGCTCAAATTTCCCTTGAATTTGATGATATTCTTTCTAAGCAAAATGTGTTTGAAAGTTCTTGTGAGACAAATATTGATGAACTTAAATTGATTTTCAAAAAATTTAAAAATATGAAAGCTCCAGGGGAAGATGGGATTTTCTATATTCTTATTAAAAAGTTGCCTGAAAGCATTTTAAATTTTTTAGTTAAAATCTTCAACAAATGTTTTCATTTGGCTTATTTTCCCAATAAATGGAAAAATGCCAAAGTAACTCCAATTTTGAAACCTGGAAAAAGTGCTTCAGAGCCTTCAAGTTATCGGCCAATTAGTTTGCTTCCTTCTTTAAGTAAACTATTTGAGAGAGTTATTTTGAATAGAATGATGATTCACATTAATCAGAATTCTATTTTCCCTGATGAACAATTTGGTTTTCGTCTTGGACATTCTACTACACATCAACTTTTGAGTGTAACTAATATGATTAACGCTAGCAAATCTGAAGGATATTCAACTGGTGTTGCTCTTCTTGATATTGAAAAAGCTTTTGACAGTGTTTGGCACAAAGGTTTAGTAGCTAAATTAGCTCGATTTGATTTTCCTGTATATCTCACCAAAATTATTCAAAATTATTTGACTAGCCGAACCTTACAAGTAAGCTATCAAAATTCATGCTCTGAAAGGACACCCATTAGAGCTGGTGTCCCTCAGGGCAGTATACTTGGGCCAATTTTATACAATATGTTTACTTCAGATCTTCCTGATGTACCAGAAGGAAAAGGTAGAAGATTATTTGCTGATGACACTTTGCTTTCAGCCAAAGGTCGAAATTTACGGGTGGTACGCAGTAGATTGCAACAAAATTTAAATTCCTTTTTGAATTACTTGAAAATGTGGAAAATTTCTCCTAACGCTTCCAAAACTCAACTTATTTTATTTCCCCATAAGCCAAGAGCAAATTTTTTAAAACCTAATGAAAATCATTCTATAACTTTTAATGGGGTTTCATTAGAATGGTCTGATCACGTGAAGTACTTGGGACTCACACTTGATCGGAATCTTACTTTTAAAAATCACATTGAAGATATTCAATCAAAATGCAATAAATATACTAAATCTCTTTATTCTCTCATCAACAGGAAATCCAGGTTGTGTCTGCGAAACACGATGCTTATCTACAAACAAGTATTTCGACCAGCGATAATGTATGCAGTTCCGATTTGGTCTAGCTGCTGCGCGACGAGGAAGGAGGCCATCCAGAGGATTCAGAACAAGGTTCTGAAAATGATTTTGCGGCTTCCACCTTGGCACAGCACCGAAGATCTTCATCGGATTGCGGGCATTGAATCGATCGGAGAGATGGCCAACAAAATCATCTCTAACTTCAGAGGAAAATCGATGCAGTCTTCCATCGCAGAGATTCGTTCTCTTTATAACTAGTTTAATTTTAGGATAGTGTTTAGTTTTAAGTTTGAAATATTTTTGCCATTACAGGATGTTCTCCTACATTAAATACTTAATTGCGCTAAGCAAATTTAATTCTTACCAATAAATTTTTAATATCTAGTTAACTATAGGGCTCTGAACAGTTCATTATTGAGCTGAACACCTAATTTAATGTAATAATGTAATATAAATGTAATGATGAATTGATACAAATAAAGACATATTAAAAAAAAAAAAAAAAAATCACACTGTGAAATCAAACAACTCAAACTAGGTTCATGGTAACTCACCAATGTTGCCAGATATTTTGAGTGGTTAGCTCAGAATATCACACGGGAATGAAATCACTAATAAACGCTTATGTAATAAATAGTTATTTAAGGACATGTAAAAAAAGTGAATAAAGATTAACTCTATTTCAAACACTGAAACTGCGTTTTCAACAATAATGACGCAAAAAAGATTTCAAGGTGAAGGTTATTCAAAATGTAGCAATTTTCTTGCAATCGTATGTTGAAACTCGATTTGCTAAACAAGACAAACTTTGGCTCTTTTCTGCCTGATAGAAATAGGTTGCATTTCACTCGCTCGTTTGGTAACTATAGGCAGAAATGGAAGCGAAATGCAAAGTCAACAACGAAAAAATGGGCAAAAATGTATGAAACTTTGTTTTCCGGTGTACACGGATGTGCAATATATGGTTCAAAAGACTTTGACGAGACGAATCTTATTAAGAAAACCAAAAAAAATAGGTTTTATAATGGTTTTGTACCTGTCTTGAATGAAATTTATAGAGAGTTCCTTTAAAAAATGCAGTTTACACCAATGATATTGTAGCAAAAACAAACATCTTGTCAAAAACGTTTATTGTTAGTAAACGAATTTTTGTCCAAATAAATCATGGATGTCTATAAATTAAAAAAAATACTGTGCTCTCTTAGCTATCGATCCTTTCTTCTGACCCTGAAGGCATTTTTCACTTCTAATAGTTGCTTCCTATCAAGCATTAATTTTGATGATTAGTCATGCCCCAAAAATCTTCCGATAGGCCGATAAAGTTTGTCTCCAAACTTTCCCCAGACACCGCCTTCTCGGTTAGAAGTAAACCCTTAGGTATCCGTATCAAATTGACTGAAAAATGGCCGAAATCCATTCTTATAAAATCTTTGTCACGACAACGACGACAATAACCCAACTCCACTCTTCTCCGCCCCCGTTCGAAAACAACAACTTCGAAACACTAAACCGACACTGCGAAAGTTGAGAACGAAGAAGCGGAGAAGTTGAAAAAAAATGATTAAAACATCCCTCAAGAAATATGACATTTTGATCTCGGTGTTCCTCCCCGGGGGACAGTTTCATTTCTTGTTTGATTATTATTTTTTTTGCTGCCTTATTTTTGGAAGCATTTCTGCAGCCTGCCGGTTGGTTTTCTATATATAATTCTTACCACTTCCTCATCCCCCAACTGCTGCGGCCCATCACCGTCATAAGTTTTGTTGTACTGACGACTGGGGCTTTGCGCTCCTTCGGTCGGGATGTGCCCAGGGAAATCCTGTTTCCGACATCGCACAGCAAATCTCGGCAGGACAGCAACCGGGAGATCTGGAAAAATCTGGCGGCAGCACCATCCTCAGATAGTGATGGAAAAATGTTGTTGTAGATGCTTTTCCTGTCTGTTTATCTTTAGACCGGAAGCTTTACTTTTGGCTTAGAAGGGGATAGTTTTCAATTTGAAACTGTTGGGTTAAACGCCTGGTCAATCATAAGTTAATTTAGGGCACAAAGTCGTGTATCAAAATCTTAATAAAATTTTGTTATATTTTTTTTTTTGAAGTGGCGTTTTAAAGATAGGCAAACTGAATTATTGTCATATTCATGAAAGCACCTTAAATAGACAAGAATTTAATTGTTGAATTTATAGTTTAAAAAACTATTTCAAATTTGTATAGCACAACGTGAATTGTCAAGCACTACTACAAAAAGTTTTTATAGGTTCCTCGATGTTTATTTCTTCTCAGTGGTTCCAAAAACTAAAAAGTTAGAATACGTTTCCGATATGCCTGAACCAGATAAAACATTGTGAATGTAGATGAATGTTGTTCCTTTTAATTGATATGTTTGCTGAAATTTATAGATAAAAAAAAGTTTCTAGTTGCTAAATGTCATGAAATTTAATTTAAAAAATAACACTAAGAAAAGTCATAGATCATCCTTGTACGTTGACAAGTGCCACATTCCGACTGTTATCTATAACTCAAACAGAAAACGAAAACGAGTTATTTTCGTTTTTCTCATTTTTCGCTCAGATGAAAAACATTCCTGATTCCAAAAAAAAGAAGCCTAGTGTGCAACTGTATATATTAAAAGTTGGTGAATGGTCATTGAAAAGTTGCTTTGCGGATCTTAAATTTCGCGTTCGAGTTCGCGTTTTATGGTCCCGCTCACTCTTGGAGAGGGATGGTTGGGGGTCAACAATGTTTACGCGAAATAACTTTTTCACCACCGCCGACCGCAAAAAAGAATTTTGGCTGGCCGGTTTTCTCCATGCTTTTAACCTGACGATTTTCCAACGGAAACGAATGAAAGATGAAGAAAGGTTCAGGAAAAATTTTGTCCTCTCGCAGCTTTTCGGGCATTCGTGTTGTTTTCCTGCTGCTTTTGAGATTTGTACGGAGATTTCTTTTCCTTTCCAAACAAAAGTTTTACTCGCGCAATGTTTACCCAAACTATGCTAATGATGCCTGGTGAGATGGAATTATATAGCCCAGTATACCTTGTGCTTTTCCCTTAGTATTTGGCTTTTTATGCTTCGGCAACAAAACATCGTCGGTTCAAGTTTGCAAAACTTTTCCAGCTGACGCCGTCGCTTTGCGCCGGCACTTGTTTGAACGAATTCGCAAAAGTAATGTTTTATTTCTTTTATTTGCAGGTAACATTCCTCATCCGAGTTGGTTGTTGTTGTTGGTCCCGCGAACTTTCCGAGGAATTCGGAATTTCCATTTGTATGGTAATCATCGCAAGGTAAATCTTTTCTGATGAGAAACAATTTCGGGAAATTTCTCCTGGGAACGATAATTTTGGAACAATTTCTGAGAAAATGTGGAATCATAATTTAAGAGGAATCCAAATGTGATCAATAGAAGTGAAACTGGTTAAGTCACAGTAATATTCATCCAGCTGAAAACCATGAGACTAATGTTGTTAAGAAGAGTTTTTTTTTAGTTCGGAATCAAAACTAGAAATTCTATTATGATAATAATACCATGAATAATAATAGTACACAAATTGTGAAGCTATTTCTAATTAAATACTAGAAACAACAAATGATCATTTTCAAAATAAGCTACATTTTAAACCTTACTTTTAGTAAGAGTGGCCAGACATTTTTTGTTCATTTTCAAGTATTGTTTTTCTTTTAGAGGGAAGCTGTGTGTGTCGAATGTAGGTTGACTGTTTTTTTTTTGCAAAAAAAAATCAAGTCAATTAACAAAATTTTTCTTTTTTAATTTGATTGATATATTTCCATGATGGCAGAAGCTTATGTTACCGTACTTAAGTTTGTCAGATTGACCGATTTTAATCCGGACTTGCTTGGATATTTAAAACAAAACTTGGGAAATGTAAGGCCCAACCCGATTGCCCTGATTTGATTTAAAAAAAAAAACCTGAATTTCTCCGGATTTATTCACATTAGAGGAGATGGGGGCATAATGGCCACCTTAAGGAAAACGCTTATTTAACCATAGAGAACAGCTGCAATATGTGAATTACATCATTGTTTCGTGTTCAGAAACTCAAATAGTCTATTGCCTAATTGGATGAAACTTGAAAAAGTAGATAAAACGTTTAAAAATGCATTTTAAAAATTTTTGCCGAAAGCTGAAAACCAGTCACTGTAGAGGCATAAAGAGAAACCCCCCGAGGCAGTATGAGCATCATTAATAAAGGCATATAGAGCATTTTCTGCCGGGGAATCTAGCAGCAAATTCGACTCGATGAAGACAACTGAGTAATAGAGCTACAGCTTGACTTGTATCGTCTGACGATATGGCCTATTGGTAAGATGTCGGAGAGGTAATCAGTAGGCTCGAGTTCGATTCCTGGTCGAGGTGATTTTTTTTTCAACTATCATTCATGATCATGATTGCACTAAACGGTGAGGCGTAGATTCATTAAACAAAGCAATAACAAAATAATCTAGGTCTGTTTGTAGAATTCAAAGAACTAACACATGCTCATCTATTATGTTTCTGGGGTTTTGTTTGACGGATGATGCTTTGATTCTATTAGCCGTATAATGTATCAATAAAAAAAAATCAATCATGAATGGTATGTGCAAAAAAAAAATCCCCTCGAACAGGAATCGAACTCGAGTCTACTGATTTCGTCTCCGACACCTTACCAATAGGCTAAATCGACAGACGAAACAAG
This sequence comes from Uranotaenia lowii, assembly GCF_029784155.1. Taxonomy (NCBI): domain Eukaryota; kingdom Metazoa; phylum Arthropoda; class Insecta; order Diptera; family Culicidae; genus Uranotaenia; species Uranotaenia lowii. The sequence goes on along the minus strand of NC_073693.1, from coordinate 204,297,267 downwards.
CCAAGCTGTAGCTCTATTATTCAGTTGACTTCATCGAGTTGAATTCGCTGCTAGATTCCCCGGCAGAAAATGCTCATTATGCCTTCATTGATAGTGCTCTGTTCGCCTCTAGTGAACAAATTAAAGTAAAAAAGCGTTTTAAAATTGATTAAAGTGAAAAATCAAAAATTTTATAATGTTGAAAATTCAGAAACAATGTGTAGATCATGTTGCAGTGCGTACATTTCAGATCAAGATGATTTAAAGGTCATAAAAGCTTATTTGGTGGTGCTCAAAAATTATAATATTAAAAAAGCTGGGTATTATATTTTTTTATGTTTGCCCCAAAACCCTACGTTTTCAGCAAGTTTTATGCCAATAATTACTCATAACCGATTTTTGAGACATAAAGTCTGCTTCATTTAATATTGGAACAAATTCTTTTGCTCATTGTGGCGCTCCTAGTGGACGGATTTGAAAACTTTTTTCACCCACGTGTCGGGAAATTCATTACCTTTCACCATGTATCTATGTCATAACACCAAACGACAGCATTTTGTAAACAACCGCCATGAAAGCCGAACGGAGAGATCAAATTGTGCACAGTTTTGCGGAAAATGCGGAACGGATTTCTTATTCCTACACGCAGCACACGAGGTTTAGCCTATGGTTGCGAAGGATCCCGGGTCATAAGAAAATGCCAGCAGACTTAGCCACAACAACCATCACCACATCACCAACAGTAGCAGCAATGTGTGGTGGAAGGAAATATCATCACTACATCAATCGCCCAGTTCCTCAGCCACTATTACGACTACAGGTTGAGCCGTCACTGATCGTATCACCATTGCCGCCACCAACGGCAACGGCAGCACCACCAAATCCAAAAGCAGATAACCGCAGGAAACGTTTCTTGCATTACCCCACCTGCTGTAAGTTGTCATTTTTTCTTCTCCCACGGTGGAAGTGGCTCAGTACTCGGATACGCGAAAAAAAGGGTACTGGTTCATAGTTATCATCACTAGAATTCAAAATGTAAACTATTATGAGAAAAAGATATTCATCTTCATACATACACAGAATTCGGATACCCTAACATAATTTTTAAAATCATAATCCGAGTTTAAAATAGTTTAAAGACATTCAGATTTCAAATTGGAACTTATTTATTAGTACCTTTTTTCTTTTAGAACTGATAACCAAAGTTTGTAGATCTACTTGTTTTCAGAAAACTTATCAAAAATGTTATATACGGCTATATATAGCTTGGCTTAATTTCCAATTCACATTTTAATATACTACATTCTACTTGTATATAAAATGTCAAAAATAATCACGGAAACTGTCAGATGTTTGTTTTTAAAGTAGGATACGGGCCCGTGAGTAGACATCATGTTAAGCTAGTTTAGATTTCAATATGTCGTGTAAGTAAAATGTAAAATTGCTACAAGATTTAGGTTTTGCGTATTTGTGTTTTGGGTAAGAGTTAGCCGTGTAGCACACACTGAAAGGCAGTGGAGCTGAAGTGTTTGAACTTCATTAAACTGATTATTTCTCTCATGAACATGACGTGAGATGATTGAATATAGATTCTCTTGAAAATCCATTGTTGTCGGCATCGAAGCTAGCTAAACAGCTTAAAATGCCCAGAAATACCGTATGGCGTGTTATCAAGCAGTACAAGGAAACATTGACGACGGCTCGGAAGCCGCATTCGAAGCGTCGGAGTGGAACTGTCGACCGGAAACTGCGTGGGAAAGTCATCAAGGCCGTCAAGAGGAATCCCAATCTTTCAGACCGCGATTTGGCCAATAAGTTCCAGGCCGCTCACAGTACGGTGCGACGAATTCGTCTCCGGGAAGGAATAAGGTCATTCCGAGCCAGCAAACAGCCAAATCGGACGCTGAAGCAGAACAATGTGGCCAGAATCCGTGCTCGAAAGCTGTACGACCAAGTGCTGACCAAGTTCGACGGATGTAAAGTCTGCTTCATTTAATATTGGAACACAAACAATTGCGTGTAGTTCAGTCATTTATTAACGAATTCATAATTTGTTTTTCATAAAAATGTAGCATTTTCTTTACTCTTTCATAAAAAAAAATTAAAAAAATTATTCATTGCTGTTTCGAAGAAATTCTCTTACTCGTACTCATAAGAAAACTGTGCACAATTTGATCTCTCCGTTCGGCTTCCATGGCGGTTGTTTACAAAATGCTATCGTTTGGTGTTATGACACAAATACATGGTGAAAGGTAATGAATCTCCCGACACGTGGGTGAAAAAAGTTTCCAAATCCGTCCACTAGGAGCGCCACAATGAGCAAAAGAATTTGTTCCAATATTAAATGAAGCAGACTTTACACCGTCCAGGGACGCCACTCATTCTGGAAAGTCGGGAAATGTGGAAAAAATTCGGGATTTTAAATCTATCGGAAAATGCGGGAAAAAGTTGGGAATTCCTCCAATCAATTCTCATTGGCTTGAAATACTCAAGAAAAACTCAAAAATGTTGAATTTAAAAAAAAAATAAACTGCAAACTTCTAGTTCATCAATAATGATAAAAAATTTCAAAATTAGTCCAATTGTTACCGATTAATAGCAGGAAGAAATAAGTCTTTTTCCGTTTGGATTTTTTGCGGTCTTAAATATGCCGACTCCTGTAGAGCTTGCATCTCCTTTTTTGTTTGAATGACGGAATGTCTTAAGCGGGCCATGGACTACACAAATGGCGTGTGCAAATTCGATGATTCCACGATGATTGTTTGATTCTATGCTCGCCCCTTCACGATACAAACCTATTTCGTGCGAACACAAACGATTGCTAGGGAAAACAGCAAAAGCCCTCTCCACGCCGGCTGGGGCTGAGTAAATGGCCTGAATTTTGTACAAACAGCTCCATACATCATGCCACAGAGGGTGGTTTGAACAAAATATTTCGATCCGGACTGATTTTACTCAAACCGCGCTCATTCAAGCAGTGCCATACATGATGCAAATCGTATTTACAGGGACAGAATTTCATCGAATTTCATCGCATTTGTACAAATGTGGTGTAGTCTATGGTCCGCTTTAGAAAAACATCCGTCCATCAATCATCAATACCATGAAACAGTACTTTGAATAAATGCGCGTTGAGTAACGCTAAGTTTTGGGGCTTTAAATGTTTAAATTTATGTTTGAATGTAATATTTTAAACCTTCTGGGAACTTTTTTTTACACAAATTTGCCTCCGGTATAAAATAGAAAGTAAGGAAATATTTTCAGATGGCATATTATGGGGAAAACATTTCAGATTTTGTGTATCATTGGCCGTGTATGAATCAAATCAACGAGAAACATATTACTTGATTTCTGCGTAAATTCACCTTTGTATGTTACTTGAATTCACTTGTTTGCGATTGTTTTGAATCTTTAAATGTACTTTATTCGAAATGTGTTAAATTGAATCAATTCTATCACAATTAATCTTTTTTACTTTCCGCTTTGGTTGAAATAATTTTATGGTTAAAAAACAAACAAACAAGTTTTAAATGAGAAATTACTTATTTATTTCCAATATCATGACTGCTTTGAAAAATTTCATGTCCATTCTTCCAGCGGGGAAAAAGAAAATGGAGTGGGGAGGGGGGGTGTGGGGGGAGAAGTATAGCTGCCATACAATTTTAATCGCATTACTTGAGAACTATTCCAGCCATTATTTATTTATTTACATAGTATTCCGTCTCACGACATAACTTGACGAACATAATTCCTAAAATTCACTCGGTTCATAGCAACCGTTCTCCAATTTCTCGGGCACCCCACGTTCGCCAGATCACGCTCCACTTGGTCTAACCACCTCGCTCGTTGCGCCCCCGCTCGTCTTGTTCCTACCGGATTCGTAGCGAACACCTGTTTTGCAGGACAGTCGTCCGGCATTCTCGCAACATGTCCAGCCCAGCGTATCCGGCCAGCTTTCACCACCTTCTGGATACTGGGTTCGCCGTAGAGTCGCGCCAGCTCGTGGTTCATCCTTCGCCTCCACACTCCGTTCTCCTGTACGCCGCCAAAGATGGTTCTTAACACTCGTCGCTCGAATACTCCGAGTGTACGCAGGTCCTCCTCGAGCAATATCCATGTCTCGTGCCCGTAGAGAACAACCGGTCTAATAAGCGTCATATATAGGTTACACTTCGTACGAGGGCAAAGTCTTCTCGACCGCAGTTGCTTGTGGAGTCCATAGTAGGCACGACTTCCACTGATAATTCGCCTCCGGATCTCACGGCTGGTGTCATTGTCTGCGGTCACCAGTGAGCCGAGATAGACAAAGTCTTCGACTATCTCCAGCTCGTCGCCGTCGATCATGACCTTCCCAAGTAACCATAAGCATTAAGCCAAAACCCTGAATCAGCATTAAATCAACATTTCTAATGCAAGTTAGCATGAAATCAACATTTCTAATGCAAGTTGGCATTATATCAACATTCATAATGCTTTTTAGTTTTATATAAGCATTATTAATGCATAGAAGCAATAAAGAAAATTAGCACTAATGATAGCACTATATGCACATATAGAGCTACTCTACAAAGTTAAGAAGCATTAAGAGTGGTGTGACCCGGACAGTACTTGAAGTACGAGTTTTTTTCACCCACCTTATTAGCATCAAGAGTGGTCGAAATGGTAAAGGCGCAAGGAAAGATAAAGGATGCTGCGGGATCCTCGGTTCGAGACTCATCAAATGTAATCCATATGTCAATTATATTCACTTCTTATTTCATAGAAGAATTCTTTCAGCAGGCATAACTCTCCATTCAGCATGTTGATTGATGTTGTAGATAATAATTAATTATTCTTTTGATTTTTGTTCATTTTAATTATTCGAAAAATAATAATTAAGTAAACAAAAGGTGTTCTAAGTATGCATTGTTAATGCTTTTACACGGCTTGCGAAAAATGACGTTTCGAAGGTGCACTAATTCAGCATTTGTAATGCTTATTAAAGGCTATGTTGTGATAGCATTTAATCAGCCCGCTATTTCGCCTTTTTAGCATTAAATCTGCATTATATACGCATATAGTGCAAAACAAGCATTAATACAGAGTTATATATGGGAATATAGTGTTGATTAAGGGCTATGTTTTAGTGCTTATGGTTACTTGGGTTGTTATTACTGGACAAGCGGGTTCGGTCGGTCTCGGATCCGCAGGCCAGCATGTACTTCGTCTTGGACGTATTAATCATCAACCCAATCCTTCCTGCTTCGCGTTTCAGTTTGCGGTAGATCTCCTCCACCGCCGCAGATGATCTGCCGACTATATCAATGTCATCGGCAAAGCAGATAAGTTGACTGGATCTGTTGAAAATCGTGCCCCGCATTTCGCCCACCGCTCGTCGAATAACACCTTCTAGCGCCACGTTGAACATCATGCAGGATAGACCATCACCTTGTCGAAGCCCCCTGCGCGATTCGAATGAACTCGACAATTCACCCGAAATCCGCACACAGCACTGCGTTCCATCCATCGTCGCCTTGATCAGTCTGATTAGCTTCCCGGAAAAGCCGTTCTCGTCCATGATTTTCCATAGCTCGTTACGGTCGATCGTGTCGTATGCGGCTTTGAAGTCGATGAATAGATGATGCGTAGGGACTTGGTGTTCACGGCATTTTTGGAGGATTTGCCGTAATGTGAATATCTGGTCCGTCGTAGACCGTCCCTCCATGAAGCCGGCCTGATGACTTCCCACGAATCTGTTTGCTTGTGGCGTGAGGCGGCGGAGTAGGATTCGGGACAACACTTTGTAGGCGGCATTGAGGACAGTGATCGCTCGGTAGTTCTCACAGTCCAATTTGTCGCCCTTCTTGTAGATGGGGCATATTACCCCCTCCTTCCACTCCTCCGGTAGCTGTTCTATGTCCCAGATCCGGACTATCAACCGGTGTAGGCAATCGGCCAACCTGTCCGGGCCCATTTTGATGAGTTCAGCTGCGATGCCATCCTTCCCAGCCGACTTGTTTCTATTCAGTTGGCGAATTGCTTCCTTAACTTCACTCATCGTTGGGAGTGGCTCCTCTTCGTCGTTGGCTACGCCGGCGATGTACCTTCCCCCACCGTCTTGATCTCCTGCATGTGCGCCGTTCAGGTGTTCATCGAAGTGCTGCTTCCACCTTTTGATCACCTCACGATTGTCCGTCAGGATCCCCCCGTCCTTATCCCGGCACATTTCGGCTTGCGGCACGAAGCCTTTGCGGGATGCGTTGAGTTTCTGATAGAACTTTCGTGTTTCTTGGGAACGATGCAGCTGCTCCAGCTCCTCGAGCTCCTCCTCCTCCAGGCGGCGCTTTTTCTCCTGGAAAAGTCGGACTCGCTGCCTCTTCCGCTGTCGGTGATTTTCCACATTTCGACGGGTGCCTCTTTGCACTACTGCCGCCCGCGCGGCATTCTCTTCGTCCATCACCCTCCTACACTCCTCGTCGAACCAGTCGTTCCGTCGAGATCGCTCCACATAACCGATGACGTTCTCCGCAGCACTGTTGATGGCTGTTTTGATGGTATCCCAACAGTCCTCGAGAGGGGCTTCGTCAAGCTCGCCCTCTGCCGGCAGCGCTGCTTCGACCGATTGCGCGTAGTCTGCCGCGACCTCAGGTTGCTTCAGTCGCGCGATATTTAACCGAGGCGGGCGCCGGTTTCGCGTGTTGTTCACTACGGAGAGTTTTGGGCGCATCTTCACCATCACCAGATAATGGTCCGACTCGATGTTGGCGCCCCGACAGGATCTGACGTCGATGATGTCCGAAAAGTGCCGGCTGTCGATCAAAACGTGGTCGATCTGTGATTCCGTTTGGTACGGTGATCTCCAGGTGTACTTGTGTGGGAGGCGGTGCTGAAAAAAGGTACTACGTACGGCCATTCGTTTGGAGGCGGCGAAATCAATGAGTCGGAGGCCGTTTTCGTTGGTCAGCTGGTGCGCGCTGAACCTTCCAATTGTCGGTTTAAATTCCTCCTCCTGGCCGACCTGAGCATTGAAATCCCCGATGACGATCTTGATATCATGTTTTGGGCAACGGTCGTATTCACGCTCCAGCTGCGCGTAGAATTCGTCTTTGTCGTCACCGGTACTTCCGAGGTGAGGGCTGTGCACGTTGATGATGCTGATGTTGAAGAACCGGCCCTTGATTCTCAACCGGCACATTCGTGAGTTGATCGGCCACCACCCGATCACGCGCTTTTGCATCTTTCCCATCACTATAAAAGCTGTTCCAAGCTCGTGTGTGTTGCCGCAGCTCTGGTAGATGGCACGACCATCTGGATACGTTCGTACCGTGGAGCCCTTCCAGCATACCTCCTGCAGCGCTACGATGTCGAATTTGCGGCTCTTCAATTCGTTGGAGAGCACGTGGGTACTGCCCACAAAATTTAGAGATCGGCAGTTCCATGTTCCAAGTTTCCAATCGCTAGTCCCTTTTCGTCGCGTGGGTCTTTGCCGATTTCCATCCGAAATTTGTTGTTCGTTATTCGTTGCTTATGTTTTTTAGTAGTCACAGGCTCGCAAGGCCCGCAGCTAACCCCACTATCTCGCAGGAGGACCGTCGTGATGTTGCTGTTTTGGGTCCCGAACACCACCAGGACGTTGTTGCACTCCGCACGCCGCCCCTAACATGGAGAACAGACGCGTGCGAAGCCCCCTAACTCATTCTGCATGCGACCAAAGCATCCACCGGGGTTGGGTACCCGATCTCCGCTAAGGTTGCTCGCACCCCAGCTAGTACCACGGGGAGGTAGAGAATCGGAGTTGCAGACAAGAACTATTCCAGCCAATGAAACTAAATTTGGCATGGGAAGGTATTAGGGGACCAGAAATGCGTCTCCGAATGTTTGGTACATCTCACTCCTTCAATTACGTGGATGAAGAGAGGGAAGGAGGCTCCCTTATAATTGTCAACATAACTGGAGAGCTGATCGAGCAAATGGAAGCTAATTTGGCATGTGAGCGTATTTTAAAGAGCGAACACGAAATTATTGAAACACCGAAATTGTCTTGCCAATTTACTGATAATGTTTAGAATCAAACCAAAATGCTTTTCGTCTGCCTTCTTGCTCTTTCGAAATTCCAGCTTCATTATTGCCCTGTACTGCTCCACCGCGCGAAGCTCCGGACAGTTTGGCGGGTTCATGTCCTTTGGAACAAAATGGACAGAACTGTCCTCATATTACTCCAGGACACTTTTAGAATAGTGGCATGAACCCAAATCTGGCCAAAACAGCGAAGCTTCGTCGTGCTGCTGCAAGAACGGCAAAAGGCGCTTCTCGAGGCACTCAGATTTGTAGATCTCGCCATTTACTGTGCCTTTTGTCAAGAAAGGCTCACTCCTCAGTCCGCAAGAGCAGATGGCCTGCCAAACGAGATATCTGGGCGTGAACTTCGACATTTTCTTCTTCTTAAATTTGTCGTCCACATCGAACTTGCTCTGGCCGGTGAAAAACTCCAACCCCGGAAATAGCTTAAATCGGTTTTATATACGCTTCGTCGTCCATCACACAGCAACCATGGCCCAATACAATTTTGCCAGCATAAGTTCTCAATTTATGCTATCTAAACCAGCAAATTGAATCAAATATAGACTGTTCCGGACATTAAAAGCACATTTTCAATATAATAAAAAAAAATAGATTTATAAAATTTTATTTATTTTATTTGGCACAAAGTATCTTTTCTTTTATATTCAATTCTTTTTTTTAAGAGGATTTTAACCTTCACTGTCATTCACCTTCACATTATTTGTGTCCTATCCAACTCTGTACTCTTATTTGATGTAAATCATTAATCATAAGCCAGATTTCACACTTTTCCTCGAACAAGACTCATAAATTTCAGCACAGTTGCATTACCCACTATATTCATGACATTTGGCCAATCCATTTTAAATTTCCGATATCATCAGCTGGTTTTATGTATTTTCGTAGCTTTGCTTTGGTCCACGCAGAAAAATATATTTTAGAAACAATAAGATTTCGAACGAAATTAATAAAATTTTTGGTTGGGAAAAAGCACAAATATATTTTTGGTAGCACTGACAAAAAGTATCGATTCGCTTTAAACTTATCGTTTAATTGAAAATATAATACACCCTTTTTAAAAGTGATCCATGATTTATTTCAAAATAATAAAATTTTGGCGTAAATATCACAACAAAAGTCCGCTTTAAAAAAAAGTTAAAGTGTGATATTTGAAATCAATCTTTTTTTTTAATTGAAATTGAAACAAGGGAATTGTTTGTTTAGATTGATTGCATTTCGGATTCCAATTATTTTAAAGATATATCGCATTTAAAAAAGATTTTTATTTAAATTTTTCACAATAAGTGAATGTTTCACAATCGGTAGAGCCGGTTGCTTTAGGGAACTAGTACTTACGGCCTAATTCTGAGCCAGACCAAGCACATAACGGGCCGTCGTAGGAGCCCTCACAACAGTCAGCAGCCGTATGACGGTAGCTGCGTAATTATGAACGCCAATCCTCCGGCTGTCATAGGGAAGGCCGTGGTCGGTCTGCTCTTCGTGGTTCCCCGACGACCAATACCTACGCGAAGAACGCCAACCGGGAGCAACAGTAGGTGTAGGCACACGCATCATCTGGAATATAAATGAAAAGTATATAAAAAAAATGAATTCTCGGAGAAATGAGCCAGTTATGAGCAGTTTGCGAGCAAGATAAAACTTTGAAACCTACCTTTGAAGCTGCTAGCCTGGAACCCTGATGAGCTTGCTGTGTTCCGTAACCTCGGCTGGGCTTTCCTGACGGTTCTTCCCGCTGTTGTGTTGTGGTTCGGATGCAAAAATTTTTAATTTTTTTTTCTTTTTTCGATTTATCGTTTTTCAGTTACACGTTTATCGCATAAACCCAATATTGGTTTCAAAATAAACCATATTTAAATTTGATGCAATAAATAATGAGCGTGTAAAAATAACAAAATTTTTCGTTTATCTATATTCCAAATTATTGTGAAAGCTATCCATAAATCTGCTTTTAAAATACAAAATAAAATAACAAAACGTTTTGTTGAAACCACTCCCCATTCTTTTTCTGCGTGTCAAAGCTCAAAATTCTCGATTGGCCGTGCCTCGGGACAATTTGGCGGATTCATGTTTTTGGCACAAAACAGACATTTTGGCTTTTGTACCACCCTAGTGTGTCTTTGGCGTAATGACATCATGCCAAATCGGGTCAAAATATGGCGGGTTCATCATGCTTCTTGATCATCAGCAATGAACGCTTCTGGGGACATTCCTTGATATAGTGATTTTGCCGCACTCGCAAATTGCCTGCCATATCATCAATTTCTTGCCAAATTTTCCGGTAGAAATGGCCTTCTCCGTTTCGGGGATATCCTTGTCCTTGCGTTCAATGAAGTATTGTGACCCAGGAAGAGTTTTATAGTCCAATTTCACATACGTTTCATCGTCCATGAGGCATGAATGATAATGCATCCAGAACTTTTGAAAAATATTGAATCATACAGTTTCAGGGGTCTTGGTTTGATTTTCCTTTTAGGTTTTTGCTGCTTCCGGTACGTCTTGAGCTCATATCGCTCTTTAACACGCATCACGATAGACGTCGAGGTCCCGACTTTTTTCGCCACATCCCGAACGGAAGTTTCTGTTTGCATCCTTGATCCTTTCGTCGAAAGCAGGACTTACAGGACCAGATTTTTGACCACTCCTCAATTCATCTTCAAATGTACAATGTTCATGGCAAAATTTTTTAAAATGCATTTTTTACCGTTTTCATCTAGTTTTTCACGTTTCAGCCCGTTAGGAAATAGGCTTTTCAAGTGTCTGAACACGAAACAATAATGTAACCTCCATATTATAGCTATTTTCTATGGTTAAATAACCGTTTTCCTTAAGGTGGCCATTATGCCCCCATCTTCCCTACGGTTATTCGAGGTAAAGAATTCTTTCCAGCATGGGGGATGGGAAGGACATTGGGACTCCCTTACTAGTCAAATCTGTCAAAAGGGATAATATCTTATAGGATAGGTTGTTCGCACACGAATAATTTGAAACCCTTGCTTTACAGGGCGGATTCGGGAAAATAGGCCGGTTTAATTCATATTTTCATATTTCATTTTACAAATCTCGAAAACTCTTATCAAACAAATGAAGCCGAATGCGGCATGTGACATTTTTCAGATATGTACATACCTTACATATCTCAATTGGAAGGAGGACGGGTGGGGAATAAACATGAAGTAAAAAGTTGAAGAACTTATGAAGCTTTTAAAAACTGATTTAAAGTTCCAGATTTCGAAGACAATTTCAGAGATTCAGAGACAATTTCAGAAAATTAGTTAAAGTAATCTTTGTATTGCAATTCGAAAATCCACCTGCAGCTCTCATTTTATAGCGTTTGCTTATGAAGTATGTTGTAACTTGATTTTTGATTTGAATTAAAATAATGGGCAATGGTCATAAAACAACTAAAATTTTATTAATTTATGTGAATTATCCAAACGCTTATTTTAGGCGGAAACAATTTTTATCACTTTTTAACCCTATGTGGCATCATTTAAAGGCATGTAAATTAACAAATGATATCTTTTGCCTTATTTTCATCGATATTGGCACTGGCGGATGGCAGCCCTAATAATGAATGAATGCAAGGAACAGAAACCGAAATAAATCTATATTTCCACTGGCCAGCCGTCAATTGCCTCATTCGGGAAACTACTGTACAGACTAGGCCGAAACCATCATTTGGCCAAGGCATCTCAGTCAATAAGAAGTAAAAAAAACTCTCCGTTTTGGCGGCAATGACACCGACGCAGTCATATTTCATTTTTTATTTCCCCCCGAAAATGTTGTCGCCAGGCATCGGTCGAACCATTCTAGAATGAAGGAAAGTCTTTGGGGTATCGGTGTTTTTTTTTGCTGAAGGGAAGTTTGTGTCCGCGACCGCCACAGCATTTCCTCCGATCTTCTTCATCATCAAAGTCGCACCGTCGTCGTTTGGGGCCAAACACCGCAATCCCGTAGAATCAAAACTTTAGCCAAAACTCACACTTTGCATCTGGGAAGTCTACTCGTTTGTTGACTAGCTGGCCAGAATCAGAACCATTTGAAAGAGCTTGGCTCTATCCATAGATGGGAGCGAAACGTTTTATGGGCAAGTTACTAAGGAGAAATATTCGTTTTTTTTTGTGCCACTGCTGAATGTTCTGCTGGTGAGAAAACGTCCCGGCCAGATAATGGGCAAGTGAAGCAAAACAAATGATTTATTCATAAACATTTCAACACTACTCCGAAGTCATTCCGAATGACTATGACTGTGTGTGGAGCAATTTTAGAAGTCGTGATGGCAATCTCTGTTGGGTTTCCACTGTTTGTTGGAAGTTTTTTGGAAGTGCAAAAAACTTATGAAAATTTTAAGGAACTCGCCTCTCTTTTACATGTGATATGTGAGATCAAACACGTTTAGGAAAGATGGACAGCTCTTAGTAGGAAAGTAAAACATTCCAAGAAGAAAATTGTTGTGTTGAGAATTTTTAACAATAAATTTTGCTTTCATACTGTGAAAACAGTCTGTGAACAACATTTCAAATCAGGATCATCGCCATTTACAGGCCATCTGGTTGAACAAAAAAAAATTAACGGTCGCCATGCAAGGAAAAGAATATATTTTTGAAATCACCGTCGATTATTGCTTCGATACCGATATATTGTTTGGATATATTAAGCTCCTTTCATGTTTCTTTAGAATTACACGAACATTTGGCTGGAAATTCCAAATTAAGAAGTCCTGATTAATTTCACAGATGAAAATAAAAGCATGGATGATTGTGGGAGAACTTACCGACGTAATATATCTTATATTTTTCTGAAAATAACTGCGAAAAGTACATGTGTTCCATTTCAGGAATAACTACGTTTCTCGTTTTTTTCAACTTTCAAACATCTTTAAACACTGGATGCCATGTTTTGATTTTGGATTCATCTTCGACAATTTAGTGCATCACTGAAAGAAATCATCAAAAAGATGATTTTTTTGCCGGCAACCCTAGACCGTATGTGGTAAACGATTGGGTAATTTATTTTCCTCTTGATTTGAACCGAGCGGACCGACGATAACGAGAAAAGTTCTGATCCGAATCGGACCGGGGATCGCAAATGGTATGATAATTAAGTTTTTATGGTTCACATACACATCTCATCACCGAAAAACCACATAACTAACGTCCGACAGACAGACAGAAAGACAGTAGGAAACCAACTCCAAGTCCCAAGTAACAAGACATCGTCGACAGGGCGCGGTATTCATACAACCTTAAGAAGAGTAAACGCATCTTGTGTCTCCTGCTTATAGTTAGTTTTGGCATCGGACAAGTTTGAAGAAATCGGACAAGAAGGGCGGCCTAAATGGGCAACAGGGGAATAATTCTGCCAGTATAAAGATGTTTATGAGCATGTGGAGGTATCTTCTTCGGTCTTCTGCCTTTTTGGAAAATTTACGTCTGTTGCAAGCTCAACAGGACAGTGAAGCTGTCCATAAAAACGAAATCGAGGCAAATAAAGCCGACCATATGGCTCTCCATCAAACCAGCCAGACCTCGAGAAGATGGGAAGCTGCGTTCTCATTCGCTTTTCATTATACAGCTCCTTCCTGTGTTCGGGTCTTTGTGATTTCCCACAAACATCCTTCGATATCCATTGATCCATTAGTCCTACCCCAAAACCGCAAAACCCAGCCATTTTCCCCCTCAAAAAGTAAAAACAGAGAAAATTTGAACTGGAGCCGACCCGTCTGAACGCACTCACTTAATAAAATGCAGTTAAAGAAAATCAGGATTTATAGGTTTGGGAAATGTGCAAACGTTGTGTGGGAAATCCGGTCTAAGTGATCGATTCTAGGTGTCAGATTTTATTAGTGGGATGATTCATTCGGCTTAGCCATTTTATTGCATAGGAAAGTAGCTTCTTCATTCGGTATTTATAGCTCGGTACTTCAACCATTTCTAATTTATGGCCCCTCAAGAAGAACAACAGTCGATGTGTAACATTTTGTATCGTTTAATCACTTATCAACATGATTGAAATGTCTATGAAACTTTAAGCGGTATTATCAGGTTTGCGTTTTTGCAATAGGTAGCTATTTTGAAGAAATTTGATTGTTTTGAGATTGTTTTTTTTTATTTAAATCAAAATAATTGCCTTATAGTTATCAGATATTTACTCTTGTATTGCTATCAAAATTTTACTAAACGAAGAAACTTCCGCAATTTTCTTCCCAAAAGTCAAACTTAACCGAAACCTTTGAAAAAGTTGATTCTTGATAAAAAAATTTCTAATTGAATAAAAAAATCTTGCCATAAATATCAGTAAATATCTTTGAGAACTCATTCTAATGTGATTACAGAATATTTTTTAAACACTCAAATACTCAAAACCGGTAAAAACAATAAATCTATTGGAATAATCGACTACTTTAAAATCATAAATTTCTCGAAAATGATACAAAAGTGTGTGAATAGATTAATCCGAAACCGCGTCATTTGCCTCAAGCGTGATCGCCTCCAAAAGGCTTATAATGGATATATTGGTACAAAAAACAAAATTATATGCAAAATTTAAACTAGATCGAAGAACTGTAAAAAATTGTATGTTGCCGTTCAAATACCACGTGGACAGAAAAATGAAGTTTTTGACCCCCTTCTTCCCCGCCGTGGACAAGCGTGGACATTTGGCAAATCCCTACCCCCCTCCCCAGATGACCCCAGATTTGAATTTGTCTTTTTTTATAAATATAATTTGACAGTTAGAAAACACTTTGCCTTTTTGTTATTGATATGGGTAATTTGAAAAAAAAAAACGAATAAGCATTTCCTGATATATTTTTTAAATTTTAAATTTCTAAATTATCATATTTATGACTTGCTTTTAGCTGGCTTCTTATTGTTTGAACTTTAACTGAAAAGCTTTGCAATTTAAAGATTTTGATCTAAACATCTTAATATTTATTCACCTTTAGAAAATATTTTGGAAGTAAGTATGTCCACGTGGACATAACCCAAACCCCTACCCACCTCTCCTTGGACAAGTGTGAATATTTACATACACCTCACCCCTCCCTTTCCCCTAAGTTGTCCACGTGGTATGTTAACGGCCACTATTGAGTTAGAATTTTAAGGGATTTTAAAACATTTCACTCAGGAGCAATATAAAAAACTGATTGCTCATTAAATTTTTTTTGTTAGCGGGTCGTTTGCTTTCGTATGTACATTTTCTAACCTTTCCTAAAATTTAAATTTAAACAAACGTTTCAACTTCAAATCGCATCACGGTAAGCGTTGTTTGCTGAATCTACAAGCTTGTTTATTGAAATTCCCCCTGGTCTAAGATTCCAAGAATTTTTTCAGCGCGTATCCGGGTTGGACAAATCCGGGCAATTTTCTATAAAAACTTTGTATAATCCGGACATTTAATGTCATAATTGACGACCAAAACTCCAGGCGGTATTCGAGTAAATTTTGCCAAAACCTAGAAATAACTCAACAAAAAATATGAAAAAAAAAATTATTTCATCTAAACTGATCGACAGATTTTAAATCGTATTTTAGGCTAAGACTTGGAAAAAAAAATTTGCAATTTGCATAGAACGTTTTGAAGCCAACAAATACTGCTTAGTTGTATGGAAAAAGAGAATTTGTTTATTTTCAATGGAGTTGTTTTAAAAAGCGATCAAAAAAGTCGCAAATGAGTTAATTAAGTTGCAAAAAAAAGTATTTTATTTATATTTTAAGAAGAAACTTTTACATTTTCTTACAAAAATAATGAAGATATTCTTTGAAAATGGCAAGACGATTCTGAAAAACTAAGTTTAAAAAAAAGGTTGGAACCCAGCCGAGTTACAACAGCGCGGATGAGTGTATTCACGCCACAAAATATGTTTTCTTGAATCTCCAGATTCTCAAACTTTTACAAATCAAACCAAAGAATATTTAAAGAAGGTAGTGCCAAGGCAGCCCTGCTCTAGTATTGGTTCAGGCTGAGACGTCTTAATCACGAAAATCTGTAAATTAACTAGGAAACTTTTCTTTTTCAATGATAATTCGAAGAATCTGCTGGAAATTATCCGCTTTGAAAACATGAAGGGTCCCTGCTCTTCAAGATGTGTGCCAAAAAAGTTGCATTTCCGAATAATTTTTTCTTTAAAAAAGACCATCGAAGTTCGAAAAAAAATGTGGATTTTCACCACTGAAATTTGCAAAATATTCAAGTCAGTGCAGTTTAAGCTCCTCATTACAATAAAGTGATCGAAACACAATTTTTTTAAAAAAAACCACAAACTTTTATTGGCATTTAAGTAAACTGAGTTAACAATCATGAATTGATGTTAATTGTTCTACATAAGAATTGTATATGTTAAATCGTTTTAATTAAAATCATTACAATCAGTTGAACACTCAATATCTACCAGCTAGACCAGGGGTGAGCAACCTTTTGAAGCAACGGGCCACTTTTAATTTGAAATTCTTTCCGCGGGCCGCATTATAATAAAATTTAGGTGATAATAGTTACAGAGCTTTATGCAATTTTTTATAACTACAAATTATTGACAAAAACAAAACTGGAAAAGCATTCATGTACTTGCATAAACATTTTTTTAAATTTAAGGTGATTATGCTAGTTGAAATTGAATAGATTCATCACTCAATTTGATCATTCTTAAATAATTTAATTATTTTATTGATTTGAAAAGTAAAGAGAATATAATTTTTTTTCTAAAAAAATCATTTGCTTCCGTTTTATTTATTAATAACGAATTATTTTAAAAGTCTTTCTATTGTTCGTGAAAAGACTTGAACAGTTTTCTAAGAAAATCCCTTTTATTGTTCAAACCTATGCGGTTGTATTTTTTGTCATCACTTCCATTTTAAAGTTTCATGGAGCTTAACCATGGCTGTTTTTTCTTTGCACATTTTCGAAATGCTTTTTTTTTTCACAATTTATTTAAATTTTGTCGTGAAGCTCCTATATTTTGTTTTATAAACGGTAATTTTTTTAATTTGAAGTTTCGTATGAAATCATCACATTGAAATATTGAGCAAGAATTCAAATTCATGAAAAATTCTTTATTTCACAGATTTTTAATCAGATTTGTCAATGCTACAGTTTACATTTTTCAACCTGGAATTTTTCTACAGATTTAATAAATTTTATCAATTTAATTTGGATTCCTCCTGGTTAGGCTTTCTATGGCTGAATCATGAAAGTCGTATCACTTTGGTAATATTGATTGATAGTTTTGAAGTAAAATCACTCAATTTAATCAATGATTGGCATAATTTCCCTAAGAAATTTCTGAGTATATAACACATCATACATAACACAAAAAAAATCATATTTTTCCATGGATAAAGGAATCTTAGAACTGATTTTTATTCATTCAAAAGCGCTGAATCCCAATATTCAATTAGTTTTTTTTGTGAGCTCAAGTTTTCGAAATAAATAAGGTAAATTTTAATTCTGAGAAAAAAGCAATGGAAGTTTTCTTTTTGTTATTTTTTTTCCAAACCTGCAAAAAACGGTATTTTTGATGAAATTTCAAAGAAAAATTATTCTAAATTTAATCTTTGGATATTTTTAAACCCGAAAGTCAAATCATTTCGCAGTCTTCAATAAAGTTGTTGAATGAGTTAAAATCTTAAATATTCAATATTCAATAACTTTCTTTAATGATGTCAGAAGAAGTTGTAATCTTATTTTTAGGAATTCTATATATTGTAGAATTCAATTTTTGAAAGCGTTGTATCTCTGATACAAAAATATCTTGGCAATATCTGTGTGCTTGATTGAAAGAAGGGTAGTTAATTGATTCAAAATCAGCTTTTGGTTTTTATGTAAGTTTATTGATTTATCATAAGGTTGCTCATTTGCCCGGTTTTATCCAGGTTGGCCCGGATATTCAGCACAAAATTTGACAAAAGTCCGGTCCGGCCCGGTTGCCCGGATCTTAACCGGATTTATTCACTTTATTTGCCAAAACAAAAAAAGAAACAAATTGTGTTGTATTTTTTTTTATTTTTTGCATCCAAAACGACATTTTTTGAGCAAGATTTATAGAAATAATTGTGAGAAATTTTTGAAAGACTTAAATACGATTTAAAAACTACTAATGAAAAAAAAAAGATTGTTTTCAAGTTTTTTTTTTATTGATTTGTGTCGAGTAATTCCTGGATTTTGACCAAATTTTCCCGGATATAGCCCGGATTATTGGTCGATACTTTAAAATCAAATGCCCGGATTTGGCCATGTTTTTAGATAAAATAGCCCGGATTTGTCCGGCCCGGGTATGTGCTGAAAAAATTCTGGCAATCATTTTTGTCAACCCAATCAATCATAATTAGAAGTGATGGACGAAATCTGTGAAATGTTTTGAATTTAGGGTGGTAAAATAAGGTATTGAAACATAGGCACCAAAAATGCAGTTCGTTATAAACTTTTAGGGGTGGATTAAAGAATTATAGGTATTGTTTTTGTCGAAGAATCAAATTTCGCTGAGTCATGTCGATAAAAAATCGATAACCGTTCACCCAGTCTTTATTATAAAACTTTTCTTATTTACGGAATTATTCAAGAACAAAAATATTTAACTTCATCATACTATTTTAACATTGCTTAAAATGAAAAATAGTGACTTAAGTAACTAAATATTACATCTTTTCAACAAATAATATTGCATCTATGCCTTTGAAAGAATTCAATAAAAAGCTTGAATCATATAAAAAAGTCAACAATCTCTATGAATATGGGACAAATGCAAATGCAAAGAAGTGACGTGCATATCAAGTTATTGGTATAACAATTTTTTGCTTTAGTAGGGACTGCTATTTCCTGATAATTAACAATCTTTCGAAGAAAAAAATCGTGAAATAAATTTAATTTGAGATAAGCTTCGCGGGCCGCACAAATGTGTCTCGAGGGCCGCATGCGGCCCGCGGGCCGCGCGTTGCTCATCCCTGAGCTAGACCTTTTCGAAGCTGATATTTTCTTCTTTTTTGCACGTTTAAGCTTCAAGGCGGCATTGCATTCATTAATAAATTTAAAAAAAAAAAAAACATCATGCAATCTTTAAAGGATCAAAAAACTTCATAACATAGTGAATTAGAGGACTTACAACAAAATCAAAATGAAATTGGAATTCGATTTCGTTCTAAAACGTGTTTTTCTTTGAAATTCCTATACAGCAAAAATTATTTCCTGTAAAATTACGCAAATGTCCTGTAACAAAAAGGAGCAGGACATCTCCCGTAATTTTACAGATCGAAAAACAAATTACGTGACATTTAATTTTCAGTGTACAGCTTTTTTACAGGACATTTGCTGTAATAATAAATGAATCTTTGTTATCTTTTAAGGAAAACCATTGAAAATTACAGGTTTTGTTAATTAGAGGTTGATTTATTTTAAAGGTTGCAGTTTCAGTGACACGTAATAGTCAAATAAAATTTCTGTGTACCATTCTCACATAAATTTTCGACACAATCGTTTTTGTGACGTCAGAAAAAATATCCAATATGGCTCTCAACACTACCTTATTTAAATATTCCTGGAAATCAAACATAATTTGATAATTTTTTTTCAAAATTATAAATTTTTTAAATCGAATTATTGGAAAAAATTAAAACAATTTTTTTGTGAATTTTTAATTGTGAGAAACAGTAGCAATTTTAACGTAAGATTCCTCAATATGTTTTCATGTAAGAGCAAGTCAAAACAAGGAAATAGTTGCAGAAAAATATGCTGAAAATTTAAGATTGAACAAGTCGGAATAACATGACAACACTTTTAAAAGTGTATAGAAAAATTGTAGGCTTAAAAGAATGGTTCAGAATAGTTAGAAATGTTGTGATGTGAATTCAGTTCACAATTCACAGTTCACAGTTCACAATTTTCAACTGAGTGACGTCTCAACTTTAAAGAGGCAAAATTTTGTTTGTTGTTGTTCAATCAGAAAGCAATGTACAGTTGTGTTAAAAAAAGAATGACATCGCGTAAAGCAGCGCACTCGCTTCCAAACTGGACCAGCTGCCATTTCTGTCTGGGTTCATATTTTTCCATGAAATATTCACAAAACATAGTGCAATGACAAAATTTACAAAAATTATAAAATTGGCAAATTTGACAAAAATGACAAATTTGGCGAAATTTAAAAAAAATGACCATGAATGAAAAAAATGATTATTTTGACTGCATTTTCGACAATTTTCATTGACCAATTTGACGACAATACTTTGAATGTGGTTTCATCAAAATCGATTGACGCGATCAAAAATAGGACTGGTTTGAAAATGAGATTGATTATCGCCCACCAGGCGATCTCATTTTTATGGGCTGATGTTTGTATGGGAAATATCGTAAAAAATGTTTTTTGAGTTTTTTTTTTATTTTAAAGAGACCAAATCATACTCAGATCGAAGAAAATTTGCTTTTATTTTTTTATTCTACAGAAGATTGGTTGACTTCTAGGATGATAACAAAACTAGAAAAGTCCGGAATAGTAAATTCACGTCACGGTGGAATGTGTCTTAAGTGTTTTCACTATAAGAAAATAAAATGAGAATGGATTCCAATGGAATCATGCTTCATAACATTCTGCTGCTGAAGGATTTGTCGGCCGATTTTTTAATTTAAATATAAGAAGATATTTTTCAAAGTATTTTTTTTTGTTTTAATTGCTTATCTTTACCCAGTTTAATAATTTTTTGCAAAAAATGTATAGTTTTTGATAAGATTGTTGAGTTAACCAGTTGAATTCAAAAATATTGAAACAAAAAAGTAAGAAAATTGCTTACTCTGAAGGTATAAGACACATACAATATATATTTATATTTTATACATTTCAAATAAAAAATTGATATTTTAAGTGGATATCAACTAAGAAAAGCTCTACTTTCTTCCGATGCGAAAATTTGCGTTACTGTATTCTTTCTTCTTTAACCCTCCTTTGCGATAAGGGGTCTATAAAGACCCGAACTGTACTTTTTCGAATCGATATCTCAGGATCGGGTAACATACCTACTTGAAATTTTCTGAATTTTTCTTTAAATGAGAAGCTCTACAATTTCTCATTTTTAGATTTTTAAATAGGGTTACCAGAGTCACTCAACAAAAAAAAAGAAAATTAGTCGGTTAGATCATTTCGATCCGGACTATTGTTTTTGTTACTGTTTTGGTTAAAACTATTGAACCGATTTCATAAACTCTACCATTTAGAAATCGTACAAATCTGCTATCTGCTGTACGATCTGCTATCGGACGCTTTAAAAAAAATTGAGTTTTGATGTTTCTGGCCTTCAGAAAACGACCTTAAAGCAAAAAAGTTTCAAAAAAATGGATGTTTTGGAGAAAATAAAAATTTTGTTCAATTAGTTTTGAAAAACTTTTGATTGATATAAATTAAGATAGATGGAGAGCTTTTATTGAAATAAAAAAAAAATGCTGGGTTTTTCAGACCTCAGCTGGTTATTTGAAAAGTTCATAAAAAAATCAATGCTTTTATAGCTTTTTGACCCGAATGACAGTTGTTAAAGGGTCGTATTAAATATTAGTAATAATAATAATTTATAGCTTTTTTTCATGAGGATCAAGGAAAATTTATGAAAAAAAAATTATTTTGTTTAATCATATTCAATTCCAACCGATAGTGCTGAAAAAAGTTGATTTTAAAAAAAATCAATTTGCTAAATATCCTTAATTTATATTTCATATACCACATCTTCATTCTCCATCCTACAAATTTAGTTTATGTAAATAAAAAAATCCCTCCAAATATTCCTCATCTCAACTCTAAATTCCATTCTCCGATAACTTTTCAAATCTTAAAATTTTATTTATTTTCTGCATATTCTTCATCCAATCCGATAATATTCTTCAGCTGTGCTGTGGAAAATTCGAAAACATTCTTAGCAACAGCTTTCTCAAACTGTGGTTTCTTGTCACTCTGTCTCTGTTTACGTGAGCTGGAATAATTCGATAGAATTCTTAGAAACCTCAACCAGAAGGCCAACTCAAAACAAATAATCAGCAGCAGTAGCCTTAAAAATCCAAATCAAAACAAAAAAAAATCAGAAGCAGCAATTTTTAAAAAAATCTCGCTTCCTAAGTTAATTCTGTCTTTTTCTACCAAAAGGCTAAATAAAAACACACAATCAGCAACAGCAGCCTTCTTTACTTCCTTAGCCAATTCCGTTTTTTTTTTCACCGGAAGGCTAAATCAAAGCAGCCAATCAACAGCTGCATTCTTAAAAATCTAAGCTTCCAAAGCTAACTCCGTCTTTTTCCACCGGATGCCAAACCAAAACAAACCAACAAACAGCAGCAACTCTTAAAAATCTGCGCTTCCAAAGCCATTCCGTTTTTTTTCCACCGGAAGGCCAAATCAACACAGCCTGCAACAGCAGCCTTAAAAATCTGTACTTCCTAAGCCAGTTCTGTCTTTTTCCACCGGAAAGCTAAATCATAACAAACGATCAGCAGCAGCCTTAAAAATCTGCGCTTCCAAAG
This sequence comes from Uranotaenia lowii, assembly GCF_029784155.1. Lineage (NCBI taxonomy): Eukaryota > Metazoa > Arthropoda > Insecta > Diptera > Culicidae > Uranotaenia > Uranotaenia lowii. The sequence continues at coordinate 204,274,743 of NC_073693.1, read as the reverse complement.
CCAATTCCGTCTTTTTCCACCGGAAGGCCAAATCAAAGTAAACAATCAGCAGAAGCCGCTTAAACATCTGCGCTTCCAAATCCATTTAGTTTTTATCCACCGGAAGGCCAAATCATAACAAACAATCAGCAGCAGCAGCCTTAGAAATCTGCGCTTCTTTAATCATTTCCGTCTTTTTCCACCGAAAAGCCAAACCAAAACAAACAATCTGCAGCAGCCTTAAAAATCTGCGTTCCAAAGCCATTCCGTCTTTTTCCAGTGAGCAAATCAGGAACAATTTTGATCGTAGCGGCAGCTTTTAAAACCTGTGCTCCCTGCGTCAATCCGTCTTTCTATCGGAGGCCGAATCAGAAATAAATTTTTCATAGCAGCAGCCTTAACAATCTGCGCGTTCTGTCCTTATTCTAACAACCACGTCATTGTCGTGATATTACGAATCTTATGAATCTCAATTCAGAGATTCACTTAGACACGTTCGTCACTCAAAAGAATAGGTCAATGACTGAGTATCTTCAGTGTTGCCGAATACAACACTTAATTTTTTTTAAATTAAATTTTATTTATATTCTGCATATCTTTCATCTCATCCCTACAATTAGTTATATTTTTTTCTTTTAAACAATTAGGCCGGAACAAATTACAAATCCTCCTTTTGTCACTCGGAGTCTGAACATCTCAAGGGGGGGCTGTATTTTGAAAAATAAAGCGAAAAACATATAAATTGGAATAAATTGTACGAAAGTTTGTATGCAACAAAATTGCATACTATATCATGGCACAAAACTTATAAATCAAGCAGTTTTTCATCGAAACATTCAATGATATCAAGAATAAAAAAAATTGATTTTTTGAAATTTCGAATGGGGGAGGGATGACAAAAGAAGAAATTGATATGACGAATGCACTCCGCTAGATGAAAATTCCGTACAAATTCGAAAATGCTTGTTGAAAAAATTAATGATAATTAATTTGCTTCTTTACTTTTTTGCCACTCATTTGTTGGGTTTTCACGTACCGTAAACTGGGGGAACTTTGATCAGCGGGGTAACTTTGATCAACAAGAAATTTTTACAGATATTCATCATTTACTAAGTATAAAGTTGAAATATCTGTAAACTATTCAATACGTTTGAAAGCCTGTAAATTGAGTTACAAATCAGTTGAATTTGGTTTTTATTAGGAGATTTTTCATATTACCTAAAATATAATTTAAAAATCTTAAAATATCTGGTTTTTTGAAGGCTCACAAACAAACATATCTCCTGATCAAATTTAAGCATTTAGAAGCAAATGGGTTGTTTAATGTGAAAGTTCAACTTTTTTTTTGTTGTTTTAGGTTAAGTTCAAATGTTATTTTTATGGTTATTTGATGAGAGTTTTTGGATACTGAAAAAACGGCCATATTTCATGAAATAGCCCATAGAAAAAAAATGGCAATGAATCCTATCAAATGGCTAAGTTTAAAGAAAAAAGAACATGGGAACACTACGAGGTCTTATGGAATTGCATGAAAGTAAAAATTTATTTGTTATTGAGGCCAAAAAATATTGAAAAATGTTTATAATTTTTGCCCCTAAATGTATGCAACAACATTGTCCATCTTTCGAGTATATTTGTTTTTGAAAGAAAACGCTGAAAAATTCAATTGAGTCCAAAGTTATTGATGTTTTGAGTTTTTTGTGCTTAATTTGAAGATGTTGAAATAAATTTGAAGATGTTGAGATACCTGAAAACCATAGTGATCAAAGTTGTCCCGAAACTCTAAATCTTGTTGTGTAACAAACATTTAATGATAACCACCAATGTCGTTTAAATTACCTGCAATCAATGATCATGTTTGATACTCCTCACCTCAGTAAGGGTTTTAAAGCTTTTAGGTATTACGAAAAAGCAATCCCTTCCAAAATATTCAAAAATTAATGAAAAAAGTGATCAAAGTTCCCCCAGTTTACGGTACCTATATCATAAACTAATCTCCCATTTTCCCCGATATTTCCAACGAAATCAAGCTGATTTCCCTAAAAAATTCAACCGTGCAAAAATTGCCATGCGCATCCGTTTGAACCTAGAAAAGTAGAGAAGATCGTCGTCAATGACACTTGTTTCCCGGTATGAAGAATTCAAAATCGACCGACCATTCGTCGTGTATCGTCGTCATTCGGTTTTATGATTCACCAAGATATTACATCACTACACTAAACAACACTTGCTAGAAAATTGAGCTCGGGAGCGAACCCTTGACACTTTCTCATGGCTCATATGCTACCGGAATTTTGTCGCATTAAAATGACATCCACCGACTTCTGTCCTGACTTTGTCCGGGTGAAGAGAACATCACCATACACGTCCAGAGGTTTAAATTTACAGCTCCAGCTAGCTACCGCATCAAATGTAGAAAACTCCAACGATCCACAACTGCTGCAGATATGGAGAGGGAGTTCAAAGATCAAAAGAAACAGCAATCCCAATTCACACGCACATGTTGCCCTGCCTGCAATTCCAACTGGAAAACATTCTTCCACTCTTTTTTTTCTGTTGACCTTCCTGATGCTGTAGTTTTCAAACACGATTCAGTTGAGAGTTGAGACTGCTACTGTTGGTCGCACTTCAGGAATTTCCTTTTTCTGGGATCTTACATCTGGTGGAATAGTGGAGTGTCCCATGTGCCAGGCGATGATGTGGGTTAGCTCTCTGTTTCGGAATTAACATAAAAATAAAATTAACAAATCATTACACCCGAAAAAGGTCAAATATTATGACAACCTTTTCAGAATTTTTGTCACTCAATAGCGAAAATGGAGAAGTAGAAGCAAAAGAGAGCAAATCTCCCAACCAGTAAATTTTTGTTTCCTCGAATTTCCATTTGCATTTTCAATGTGGTGTAACCAAAAGGTGATGAATAAAGACGATGGAAAAAAAGAGCGCCGGCAACAGTCGAAGATGGGAATCCCTTTTCCCTTCCCTTAAAATCGGAGAAGAGTGTTGCAGGACAAGTTTGAATGAAATCTGAGACATGGCGGAACATATTTTCAACGCTTCGATTGCAAAGTTATTAAACCAGAGGTGTCAAAAATTTCCGGAAGCGGCATTTTTTTTTGTCGGAAGCTAGGAGAGGTGTTAGCTCCGGGGATTTGAGATAGGCGTTACACGATATTAAATGCTAATTTTCTCATGATTACAACTGGAACTGGTGCGGTGAATAGGGGCGAATTGGTGAAGTTGTTTTGATACTTGATTTTTGGCTATGGACTGAATATATAAACTGGTATCGGTTGGATCTGCATGCTAAGGAGTGTATTCGAAAAAAAAATGCAACACTGTGTTTTGTGAATAACTTTTGAATGCATGGATGATAATTGATGAAATGTGCCAATCTGTTAAATGATTTTTAAAATAGAGTCAAAAACAGAAGCTAACTGACAACATTTGTTTGGACAGGATCGAGGAAAATCCAGTTGAGTCCTAGCTGACTAATATATGCCTAGCTGCCTAATAAAAAGGACTGACTTTATTCCTGACATCCTAAAAAGCCGACCACCAGTAAAATAAACAAAAAAAAAAAACGGTGGTCAAATCGTGCGCAAAATATTTAGACCGCTAGTGGGGAGATATTCGAAAAATTTCGTACTGGGCAGCAAAAGGAACTTTTTAGCGGACACCTGGCAAGTTTCAGCCAAAAACTTCTCGTTAACAAATATTTCCCGGAGATAAAAATGACAAAAATGACAAAAATGACAAAAATGACAAAAATGACAAAAATGACAAAAATGACAAAAATGACAAAAATGACAAAAATGACAAAAATGACAAAAATGACAAAAATGACAAAAATGACAAAAATGACAAAAATGACAAAAATGACAAAAATGACAAAAATGACAAAAATGACAAAAATGACAAAAATGACAAAAATGACAAAAATGACAAAAATGACAAAAATGACAAAAATGACAAAAATGACAAAAATGACAAAAATGACAAAAATGACAAAATGACAAAAATGACAAACATGACAAAAATGACAAAAATGACAAAAATGACAAAAATGACAAAAATGCAAAAATGACAAAAATGACAAAAATGACAAAACTGACAAAAATGACAAAAATGACAGAAATGACAAAAATGACAAAAATGACAAAAATGACAAAAATGACAAAAATGACAAAAATGACAAAAATGACAAAAATGACAAAAATGACAAAAATGACAAAAATGAAAAAAAATGACAAAACTTTCAAAAATTTCGAAAATTACAAAAACTACAAAAATGACATAAATAACAAAAATTACAAAAATTACAAAAATTACAAAAATTACAAAAATTACAAAAATTACAAAAATTACAAAAATAACAAAAAATACAAAAATTACAAAAATTTCAAAAATTACAAAAATTACAAAAATTACAAAAATTACAAAAATTACAAAAATTACAAAAATTTCAAAAATTACAAAAATTACAAAAATTACAAAAATTGCAAAAATTACAAAAATTACAAAAATTACAAAAATTACAAAAATTACAAAAATTACAAAAATTACAAAAATTACAAAAATTACAAAAATTACAAAAATTACAAAAATTACCAAAATTACAAAAATTACAAAAATTACAAAAATTACAAAAATTACAAAAATTACAAAAATTACAAAAAATTCCAAAAATGACAAAATTACAAAAATTACAAAAATAACAAAAATTACAAAAATTACAAAAATGACAAAAATGACAAAAATTACAAAAATTACAAAAATTACAAAAATTACAAAAATTACAAAAATTACAAAAATTACAAAAATTACAAAAATTACAAAAATTACAAAAATTACAAAAATGACAAAATAACAAAAATTACAAAAATTACAAAAATAACAAAAATTACAAAAATTACAAAAATTACAAAAATTACAAAAATTACAAAAATTACAAAAATTACAAAAATTACAAAAATTACAAAAATTACAAAAATTACAAAAATTACAAAAATTACAAAAATTACAAAAATTACAAAAATTACAAAAATTACAAAAATTACAAAAATTACAAAAATTACAAAAATTACAAAAATTACAAAAATTGCAAAAATTACAAAAATTACAAAAATTACAAAAATTACAAAAATTACAAAAATTACAAAAATTACAAAAATTACAAAAATTACAAAAATTACAAAAATTACAAAAATTCCAAAAAATTCCAAAAATGACAAAATTACAAAAATTACAAAAATTACAAAAATTACAAAAATTACAAAAATTACAAAAATTACAAAAATTACAAAAATTACAAAAATTACAAAAATTACAAAAATTACAAAAATTACAAAAATAACAAAAAATACAAAAATTACAAAAATTTCAAAAATTACAAAAATTTCAAAAATTACAAAAATTTAATAATTAACAAAAATGACAAAAATTTCAAAACTTACAAAAATCTTAAAAAGAACAAAAAATACAAGAATTTCGAAAAAATAAAAAATTACAAAAAAAACAAAAATTTCAAAAATTTCAAAAAACACAAAAATTACAAAAATTACAAAAATTACAAAAATTACAAAAATTACAAAAGTTACAAAAATTACAAAAATTACAAAAATTACAAAAATTACAAGAATTACAAAAATTACAAAAATTACAAAAATTACAAAAATTACAAAAATTTCAAAAATAACAAATATTACAAAAATTTCAAAAATTATAAAAAATACAAAAAAACAAAAATTACAAAAAAAAATCAAAAATTAAAAAAACTACAAAAATTTCAAAAAATTACAAAAATTAAAAAAATTTCACAAATATCAAAAATTAGAAAATTTAAAAAAATTCCAAACGCCACAAACAAAAATTTCAAAATTTACAAAAATAACAAAAATTACAAAAATTACAAAAATTATAAAAATTACTAAAATTACAAAAATTACAAAAATTACAAAAATTACAAAAATTACAAAAATTACAAAAATTACAAAAATTACAAAAATTACAAAAATTACAAAAATTACAAAAATTACAAAAATTACAGAAATTACAAAAATTACAAAAATAACAAAAATTACAAAAATTACAAAAATTTCAAAAATTACAAAAATTACAAAAATTACAAAAACTACAAAAATTATAAAAATTACTAAAACTACAAAAATTACAAAAATTAAAAAAATGACAAAAATGACAAAAATGACAAAAATGACAAAAATGACAAAAATGACAAAAATGACAAAAATGACAAAAATGACAAAAATGACAAAAATGACAAAAATGACAAAAATGACAAAAATGACAAAAATGACAAAAATGACAAAAATGACAAAAATGACAAAAATGACAAAAATGACAAAAATGACAAAAATGACAAAAATGACAAAAATGACAAAAATGACAAAAATGACAAAAATGACAAAAATGACAAAAATGACAAAAATGACAAAAATGACAAAAATGACAAAAATGACAAAAATGACAAAAATGACAAAAATGACAAAAATGACAAAAATGACAAAAATGACAAAAATGACAAAAATGACAAAAATGACAAAAATGACAAAAATGACAAAAATGACAAAAATGACAAAAATGACAAAAATGACAAAAATGACAAAAATGACAAAAATGACAAAAATGACAAAAATGACAAAAATGACAAAAATGACAAAAATGACAAAAATGACAAAAATGACAAAAATGACAAAAATGACAAAAATGACAAAAATGACAAAAATGACAAAAATGACAAAAATGACAAAAATGACAAAAATGACAAAAATGACAAAAATGACAAAAATGACAAAAATGACAAAAATGACAAAAATGACAAAAAGACAAAAATGACAAAAATGACAAACATGACAAAAATGACAAAAATGACAAAAATGACAAAAATGACAAAAATGACAGAAATGACAAAAATGACAAAAATGACAAAAATGACAAAAATGACAAAAATGACAAAAATGACAAAAATGACAAAAATGACAAAAATGACAAAAATGACAAAAATGACAAAAATGAAAAAAAATGACAAAACTTTCAAAAATTTCGAAAATTACAAAAACTACAAAAATGACATAAATAACAAAAATTACAAAAATTACAAAAATTACAAAAATTACAAAAATTACAAAAATTACAAAAATTACAAAAATTACAAAAATTACAAAAATAACAAAAATTACAAAAATTACAAAAATTACAAAAATTACAAAAATTACAAAAATTACAAAAATTACAAAAATTACAAAAATTACAAAAATTACAAAAATTACAAAAATTACAAAAATTACAAAAATTACAAAAATTACAAAAATTACAAAAAATTCCAAAAATGACAAAATTACAAAAATTACAAAAATAACAAAAATTACAAAAATTACAAAAATTACAAAAATGACAAAAATGACAAAAATTACAAAAATTACAAAAATTACAAAAATTACAAAAATTACAAAAATTACAAAAATGACAAAAATTACAAAAATTACAAAAATTACAAAAATTACAAAAATTACAAAAATTACAAAAATTACAAAAATTACAAAAATTACAAAAATTACAAAAATAACAAAAATTACAAAAATTACAAAAATTACAAAAATGACAAAATAACAAAAATTACAAAAATTACAAAAATAACAAAAATTACAAAAATTACAAAAATTACAAAAATTACAAAAATTACAAAAATTACAAAAATTACAAAAATTACAAAAATTACAAAAATTACAAAAATTACAAAAATTACAAAAATTACAAAAATTACAAAAATTACAAAAATTACAAAAATTACAAAAATTACAAAAATTACAAAAATTACAAAAATTACAAAAATTACAAAAATTACAAAAATTACAAAAATTACAAAAATTACAAAAATTACAAAAATTACAAAAATTACAAAAATTACAAAAATTGCAAAAATTACAAAAATTACAAAAATTACAAAAATTACAAAAATTACAAAAATTACAAAAATTACAAAAATTACAAAAATTACAAAAATTACAAAAATTACAAAAATTCCAAAAAATTCCAAAAATGACAAAATTACAAAAATTACAAAAATAACAAAAATGACAAAAATGACAAAAATGACAAAAATGACAAAAATGACAAAAATGACAAAAATGACAAAAATGACAAAAATGACAAAAATGACAAAAATGACAAAAATGACAAAAATGACAAAAATGACAAAAATGACAAAAATGACAAAAATGACAAAAATGACAAAAATGACAAAAATGACAAAAATGACAAAAATGACAAAAATGACAAAAATGACAAAAATGACAAAAATGACAAAAATGACAAAAATGACAAAAATGACAAAAATGACAAAAATGACAAAAATGACAAAAATGACAAAAATGACAAAAATGACAAAAATGACAAAAATGACAAAAATGACAAAAATGACAAAAATGACAAAAATGACAAAAATGACAAAAATGACAAAAATGACAAAAATGACAAAAATGACAAAAATGACAAAAATGACAAAAATGACAAAAATGACAAAAATGACAAAAATGACAAAAATGACAAAATGACAAAAATGACAAACATGACAAAAATGACAAAAATGACAAAAATGACAAAAATGACAAAAATGACAAAAATGCAAAAATGACAAAAATGACAAAAATGACAAAAATGACAAAAATGACAAAAATGACAAAAATGACAAAAATGACAAAAATGACAAAAATGACAAAAATGACAAAAATGACAAAAATGACAAAAATGACAAAAATGACAAAAATGACAAAAATGACAAAAATGACAAAAATGACAAAAATGACAAAAATGACAAAAATGACAAAAATGACAAAAATGACAAAAATGACAAAAATGACAAAAATGACAAAAATGACAAAAATGACAAAAATGACAAAAATGACAAAAATGACAAAAATGACAAAAATGACAAAAATGACAAAAATGACAAAAATGACAAAAATGACAAAAATGACAAAAATGACAAAAATGACAAAAATGACAAAAATGACAAAAATGACAAAAATGACAAAAATGACAAAAATGACAAAAATGACAAAAATGACAAAAATGACAAAAATGACAAAAATGACAAAAATGACAAAAATGACAAAATGACAAAAATGACAAACATGACAAAAATGACAAAAATGACAAAAATGACAAAAATGACAAAAATGACAAAAATGACAAAAATGCAAAAATGACAAAAATGACAAAAATGACAAAACTGACAAAAATGACAAAAATGACAGAAATGACAAAAATGACAAAAATGACAAAAATGACAAAAATGACAAAAATGACAAAAATGACAAAAATGACAAAAATGACAAAAATGACAAAAATGACAAAAATGACAAAAATGACAAAAATGACAAAAATGACAAAAATGACAAAAATGAAAAAAAATGACAAAACTTTCAAAAATTTCGAAAATTACAAAAACTACAAAAATGACATAAATAACAAAAATTACAAAAATTACAAAAATTACAAAAATTACAAAAATTACAAAAATTACAAAAATAACAAAAAATACAAAAATTACAAAAATTTCAAAAATTACAAAAATTACAAAAATTACAAAAATTACAAAAATTACAAAAATTACAAAAATTTCAAAAATTACAAAAATTACAAAAATTACAAAAATTGCAAAAATTACAAAAATTACAAAAATTACAAAAATTACAAAAATTACAAAAATTACAAAAATTACAAAAATTACAAAAATTACAAAAATTACAAAAATTACCAAAATTACAAAAATTACAAAAATTACAAAAATTACAAAAATTACAAAAATTACAAAAAATTCCAAAAATGACAAAATTACAAAAATTACAAAAATAACAAAAATTACAAAAATTACAAAAATGACAAAAATGACAAAAATTACAAAAATTACAAAAATTACAAAAATTACAAAAATTACAAAAATTACAAAAATTACAAAAATTACAAAAATTACAAAAATTACAAAAATTACAAAAATTACAAAAATGACAAAATAACAAAAATTACAAAAATTACAAAAATAACAAAAATTACAAAAATTACAAAAATTACAAAAATTACAAAAATTACAAAAATTACAAAAATTACAAAAATTACAAAAATTACAAAAATTACAAAAATTACAAAAATTACAAAAATTACAAAAATTACAAAAATTACAAAAATTACAAAAATTACAAAAATTACAAAAATTACAAAAATTACAAAAATTACAAAAATTACAAAAATTACAAAAATTGCAAAAATTACAAAAATTACAAAAATTACAAAAATTACAAAAATTACAAAAATTACAAAAATTACAAAAATTACAAAAATTACAAAAATTACAAAAATTCCAAAAAATTCCAAAAATGACAAAATTACAAAAATTACAAAAATTACAAAAATTACAAAAATTACAAAAATTACAAAAATTACAAAAATTACAAAAATTACAAAAATTACAAAAATTACAAAAATTACAAAAATTACAAAAATTACAAAAATTACAAAAATTACAAAAATTACAAAAATTACAAAAATAACAAAAAATACAAAAATTACAAAAATTTCAAAAATTACAAAAATTTCAAAAATTACAAAAATTTAATAATTAACAAAAATGACATAAATTTCAAAACTTACAAAAATCTTAAAAAGAACAAAAAATACAAGAATTTCGAAAAAATAAAAAATTACAAAAAAAACAAAAATTTCAAAAATTTCAAAAAACACAAAAATTACAAAAATTACAAAAATTACAAAAATTACAAAAATTACAAAAGTTACAAAAATTACAAAAATTACAAAAATTACAAAAATTACAAGAATTACAAAAATTACAAAAATTACAAAAATTACAAAAATTACAAAAATTACAAAAATTACAAAAATTACAAAAATTACAAAAATTACAAAAATTACAAAAATTTCAAAAATAACAAATATTACAAAAATTTCAAAAATTATAAAAAATACAAAAAACAAAAATTACAAAAAAAAATCAAAAATTAAAAAAACTACAAAAATTTCAAAAAATTACAAAAATTAAAAAAATTTCACAAATATCAAAAATTAGAAAATTTAAAAAAATTCCAAACGCCACAAACAAAAATTTCAAAATTTACAAAAATAACAAAAATTACAAAAATTACAAAAATTATAAAAATTACTAAAATTACAAAAATTACAAAAATTACAAAAATTACAAAAATTACAAAAATTACAAAAATTACAAAAATTACAAAAATTACAAAAATTACAGAAATTACAAAAATTACAAAAATTACAAAAATTACAAAAATTACAAAAATTACAAAAATTTCAAAAATTACAAAAATTACAAAAATTACAAAAACTACAAAAATTATAAAAATTACTAAAACTACAAAAATTACAAAAATTAAAAAAATGACAAAAATGACAAAAATGACAAAAATGACAAAAATGACAAAAATGACAAAAATGACAAAAATGACAAAAATGACAAAAATGACAAAAATGACAAAAATGACAAAAATGACAAAAATGACAAAAATGACAAAAATGACAAAAATGACAAAAATGACAAAAATGACAAAAATGACAAAAATGACAAAAATGACAAAAATGACAAAAATGACAAAAATGACAAAAATGACAAAAATGACAAAAATGACAAAAATGACAAAAATGACAAAAATGACAAAAATGACAAAAATGACAAAAATGACAAAAATGACAAAAATGACAAAAATGACAAAAATGACAAAAATGACAAAAATGACAAAAATGACAAAAATGACAAAAATGACAAAAATGACAAAAATGACAAAAATGACAAAAATGACAAAAATGACAAAAATGACAAAAATGACAAAAATGACAAAAATGACAAAAATGACAAAAATGACAAAAATGACAAAAATGACAAAAATGACAAAAATGACAAAAATGACAAAAATGACAAAAATGACAAAAATGACAAAAATGACAAAAATGACAAAAATGACAAAAATGACAAAAATGACAAAAATGACAAAAATGACAAAAATGACAAAAATGACAAAAATGACAAAAATGACAAAAATGACAAAAATGACAAAAATGACAAAAAGACAAAAATGACAAAAATGACAAACATGACAAAAATGACAAAAATGACAAAAATGACAAAAATGACAAAAATGCAAAAATGACAAAAATGACAAAAATGACAAAAATGACAGAAATGACAAAAATGACAAAAATGACAAAAATGACAAAAATGACAAAAATGACAAAAATGACAAAAATGACAAAAATGACAAAAATGACAAAAATGACAAAAATGAAAAAAAATGACAAAACTTTCAAAAATTTCGAAAATTACAAAAACTACAAAAATGACATAAATAAAAAAAATTACAAAAATTACAAAAATTACAAAAATTACAAAAATTACAAAAATTACAAAAATTACAAAAATTACAAAAATAACAAAAATTACAAAAATTACAAAAATTACAAAAATTACAAAAATTACAAAAATTACAAAAATTACAAAAATTACAAAAATTACAAAAATTACAAAAATTACAAAAATGACAAAAATTACAAAAATTACAAAAATTACAAAAATTACAAAAATTACAAAAATTACAAAAATTACAAAAATTACAAAAATTACAAAAATTACAAAAATTACAAAAATTGCAAAAATTACAAAAATTACAAAAATTACAAAAATTACAAAAATTACAAAAATTACAAAAATAACAAAAATTACAAAAATTACAAAAATTACAAAAATTTCAAAAATTACAAAAATTCCAAAAATGACAAAATTACAAAAATTACAAAAATAACAAAAATTACAAAAATTACAAAAATTACAAAAATTACAAAAATTACAAAAATTACAAAAATTACAAAAATTACAAAAATTACAAATATTACAAAAATTACAAAAATAACAAAAAATACAAAAATTACAAAAATTTCAAAAATTACAAAAATTTCAAAAATTACAAAAATTTAATAATAAACAAAAATGACAAAAATTTCAAAACTTACAAAAATCTTAAAAAGAACAAAAAATACAAGAATTTCGAAAAAATAAAAAATTACAAAAAAAACAAAAATTTCAAAAATTTCAAAAATCACAAAAATTACAAAAATTACAAAAATAACAAAAATTACAAAAGTTACAAAAATTACAAAAATTACAAAAATTACAAAAATTACAAGAATTACAAAAATTACAAAAATTACAAAAATTACAAAAATTACAAAAATTACAAAAATTACAAAAATTACAAAAATTACAAAAATTACAAAAATTTCAAAAATAACAAATATTACAAAAATTATAAAAAATACAAAAAAACAAAAATTACAAAAAAAAAAATCAAAAATTAAAAAAACTACAAAAATTTCAAAAAATTACAAAAATTAAAAAAATTTCACAAATATCAAAAATTAGAAAATTTAAAAAAATTCCAAACGCCACAATTAAAAATTTCAAAATTTACAAAAATAACAAAAATTACAAAAATTACAAAAATACAAAAATTATAAAAATTACTAAAATTACAAAAATTACAAAAATTACAAAAATTACAAAAATTACAAAAATTACAAAAATTACAAAAATTACAAAAATTACAAAAATTACAAAAATTACAAAAATTACAAAAATTACAAAAATTACAAAAATTACAGAAATTACAAAAATTACAAAAATTACAAAAATTACAAAAATTACAAAAATTTCAAAAATTACAAAAATTACAAAAATTACAAAAACTACAAAAATTACAAAAATTACAAAAACTACAAAAATTACAAAAATTAAAAAAATGACAAAAATGACAAAAATGACAAAAATGACAAAAATGACAAAAATGACAAAAATGACAAAAATGACAAAAATGACAAAAATGACAAAAATGACAAAAATGAAAAAAATGACAAAAATGACAAAAATGACAAAAATGACAAAAATGACAAAAATGACAAAAATGACAAAAATGACAAAAATGACAAAAATGACAAAAATGACAAAAATGACAAAAATGACAAAAATGACAAAAATGACAAAAATGACAAAAATGACAAAAATGACAAAAATGACAAAAATGACAAAAATGACAAAAATGACAAAAATGACAAAAATGACAAAAATGACAAAAATGACAAAAATGACAAAAATGACAAAAATGACAAAAATGACAAAAATGACAAAAATGACAAAAATGACAAAAATGACAAAAATGACAAAAATGACAAAAATCACAAAAATGACAAAAATGACAAAAATGACAAAAATGACAAAAATGACAAAAATGACAAAAATGACAAAAATGACAAAAATGACAAAAATGACAAAAATGACAAAAATGACAAAAATGACAAAAATGACAAAAATGACAAAAATGACAAAAATGACAAAAATTACAAAAATTACAAAAATTACAAAAATTACAAAAATTACAAAAATTACAAAAATTACAAAAATTACAAAAATTACAAAAATTACAAAAATTACAAAAATTACAAAAATTACAAAAATTACAAAAATTTCAAAAATTACAAAACTGTCTAAAAAAATACAAAAAATTAAAAAAAAATTGAATTGATATACAGAACCCGTTCGTTTTTGGCAACATCCGATTTTGGCACATGTGCCAAAATCGAACGGTTTTTAGAAACAACATTGCCTTTTAGTTTTCGTTATAACAGGATCAATATAATTTAGACAAACACCATACATACGTATTTATATTCTGAAATGGTGATAAAATGCAACAATTAAAACAAAAGTTTTTTAATAAATTTATAAAGTAGGTACTCAAAAATGACAAAAAGATGAAAAATTCAAAAAGTTAAAAAACAAATTCAAACAAAAGACTGGAAATGATGAGAAACAACTAAAAAATGATGTAGAATGACAAAAACAGCAAATATGTCAAATGAAAACAAACATTATAAACAAAACAAGAAAGGTGCAAAATGCAACAAAAACCTGATGAAAAAATTAAAAAAAATAATTCAAATGGTCGGAAATGGACTAAAAATAACGTTTTCGGTAATAATACTAGTAATTTTTTAAAAATAACTGAAAAATAAGTTGAGAAAAAAATTGATTTTGGCAATATTCGATTTTGGCAACACAAAATGTATGGGCGGGGGGGGGGGGGGGGGGGTATTTTTTAAAAATAACTGAGAAATAAGTTGAGAAAAAAATTGATTTTGGCAATATTCGATTTTGGCAACACAAAATGTATGGGCGTGTTGCCAAAATCGAACGGAGTCTGTAAATGAAAAAAAAACTTAAATAATAAAATTGTGAAAAATAATCAAATTTAAGAAAATGTAAAAATACATAAATTTACAAAGTTGACCAAATTGACAATGTTTACAAAGTTGACAAAACGACAAATAAAATTAACTCGATTGAAAAAAGGACAATTTTGTCACTTTTTTCGATTTCTTCAATTGTGTCAGTTTTTTCAATTTTGGCAATTTTCTCACTTTTGTCAAATGAGTCAATTTTGTCATTGCGGTCACTTTTGAAAATTTTGTTAGTTTTGTTATTTTTGTAAAATTAACCAAATTCTCAAATTTTTCCAATGTGATCAAATTTGGCAGTTTCCTCACTTTAGTCAATTTCTGAAATTTGGTCCATTTTGCTTACATATTTGCCTTATTTTCCTTTTTATCTTTTCGTTAATTTAATATATTTTGTCATGTTTTTTATTTTTGAATTTTTTTTTCATTTTTGACAATTCTGTCAAATTTGCAAATTTTGATATTTTCATGATTTTTACAATTTCTGTCAACTTTGAAAATTTTAACAATTCTGTAAGTTTTTCATTTATGTTTATTTTTTCAATTTCGTTTTTTTGTCTTTATGGCAGTTTTGTCAATTTTGTATTAAGTATCTATTTTGTCCATTTTCAAATTGTCTAATGTTGTCAAAATTTGCCATTTTTGACAATGTTCTGATTATTAACAATTTTGTCAAATTAATCAATTTTCACTAAAATATCATGCATTTTCAAAAGTGATTAAATTGAAAAAAATGGACAAAATAATGAAATTCACAAAATTGTCCGAACAAAAGACAAATTGACGAAATTAAAAAATAAACATAAATGATAAAACTTACAAAATTAACAAAATTTGCGAAAATTATGAAAAAAACAAAATTTGAAAATTTGACAAAATTGACAAAATTTATAAAATCAAAAAAAAATTTGGTAATTGACAAAATTGATAAAATCAATCTTGCTTTGAAATTTTTATATGTAACCGTGTAACTGATTCTAAAATTTCAAAATATTTGAAAATACTTTTAACATTTCAAGTACTAAAAAAAATGTGTATGGAAATTTGGTATACCGTAAACCGGGGTAAGATTGATCACTTTTTTCAATATTTTTTGATAATTTTTTCGGTTAAGTTGAATGTGGCATGTTTCATATTTTTAAAACCAGTACTGGACTCCAATGAACGTCAAATATGGTTGCAGAAATTTATTAGAATATTTTAAATTTGATTCAAAAATCGATTTCGTCTCTGTTTAAAATTTGATGTTTTAGGGTAACATTGACCAGTCTCTTTTATGACGGTTTTAACGAGTTTTCTTGATCATAAAGGATACAAAACACCTTCATAATATTTACAAATGCTAGTTTATCAATTACTAAGGCAGTTCGGAATAAACTCAAATGGTAAATAAATATTCATGAAACTCTACAAAATTGAGCACAACACTTTCAGTGGCTCGAAGGTCTTAAATTTGTATCTTTTGGTCAGGTGAATTTTGAGATATACAATACTGAATTTCGGAGTTTCTTGGATTTCTTCGCGGTCCTCAAAGTGTTAAGGCCGAACAACAATTAAAATCGAAAAATGGACAATGATGCTGCTTAAATTAACGGAACTAATTTTATATCATTTCTTATAACCTTTTAGTTACAAAAAAATGAAATTTTGCCTTCATATTACTCCATAGACCCTCGCACTATTCCCTTTTAATTTTTTCCTTCAAACTTTACCATTTGGTAGGGTTTCAAGCTTTTTGTCCTAGGCTGGCTTTCTCTTGGAAAACACCCCCTTTTTTAAATATCAAAAGATTACTTCAAAATACAACAAAAACTACACCAAAACTAGAACATTTACCAAGAAACAAAGTTGATCTCTCAAATAAATCAACCTACTTGCTTTTAAACGCTTTGTTTTCATCAGGAAGGGTGTTTGTTTAAGAGCCTTCGAAAAATAGATATTTCAAGATTTTTATTACATTTAAAATTTTTGAAAACAAACCAAGTTTTTCCAAATTTGAAACTCAAATTAAAGTTTCATAAACGTAGAAAAAAGTTTTGAGATATTTCAAATTTAGACTTAGATATTGATGATTATGAGGAAAAATGTCATGTTTATCAAAGTTAACCCAATGATCAATATTACCCCGTTTTACGATACAGTAGTTTTTCGATATTATTACTGTTCGTTTTTTCAATACTCGCTAAATTCACGCTCGATTCGATCACGGTTATTGTTTCGATTTTATCACGCTGTTTTTGGAAATCCTTCAGAAACCATCACCATTTTTATTTCAAGTTTCACCAAATTCATGATTTTGCCATTATCACGGTGAATTAAGTGTGATAAAATCGAAAAACTACTGTACTCTCATTCATCTTTCTATTCAACATTAACTGGTTATAAATAGGTTTACTTTTGTGATGATCTTTATCCTAAAATTCATATGGAAAATAAGTTGATCCCAGTATCACACTGAACAGTGCCAATATCTGCTTCAATAAATTTTTATAGATATCAACAGATCATTTCCAAAAAGCAAACTTTGTGATGTTGTCACCGTGATCCATAAATTCGACCCAACTGGAACACGATTCCCGTGATTCAGTGGTAGAATTGGCCGCGCAAAACTTCCAAAAACTGCCACAGAGAAAACAACAGCGAAAGGTGTCATCTGACGATACGACGCTCTGTTATGTTTCGGGTGTTGTTTATAATTTCCACCAGATGTCGAGCAAATGCGATTCCTGGTTTGGCAAAGTTCGCAGCGATACCGAAACGAATGACAACGGCAGATAAAAAAAAAGTATATTCTACATACTACGTTTCGGATTTCACAAGGGATCTGGATTTCGAGTGCTTGGGTAGGATTTTATGGTGGCACATCGTCAGTGTGGGATCATCATCATCATCAAAATCGTCAAATGGTGGAAAGTAGTGGCGGGATGTAGATTTATTTATACGCCGTGTTAGAAGTTCGTGTTCATGTGTGACAAACTGCTGGAGACAAGCGAGCGAGCTCTCTAGACTCTACTAGAGAGATCAAAATCGGGCAGTCAGCGGCCGCGCACATTTGTTACAAAACGAGAGTCGATGCCAAACGATATTCATCATCGTTTGCACTACATTTTCATAAATTTGATATCATCTCTTCGCGACCGGCGGCGGCACATGTATGGTTGGAGAATGAATCGATTGTGGGATCAGAGGCGAGGGCGAGAAAAACTACATCAATGGCGGCTCGTTTCGTTTGGTCGCGTCAGGATGTTATGACATGAGAGCCATTCTAGAGTAGGTATCGTGATGCCTGTATCAATCGCGTTCTTAGCACCGACTCCCACGCTTTTTTTTTATTCAACCTCAATTGATGAAGTTTTAAAATTGTTTGGCAGCATCGAGCTGGAGAACATTTTTTGATTTGATAGGCATTCCGATGATGCGGCTTTATTATTTCAGCAGTCATTTATCTCTCATGCGAAATGAGTATGAAACTAAGGATGGCATAAAAAAATCTTGAATTGGTTAATCTCTGGAGTGGAATCGATTTGAAATTTTGAGAACCTCCTCAATATATATGTACAACAAAGAATTCTATTTTCGCTGTTCAAATCGGAGTGAACAATTTATTTGTTTTTTTTTTTTAATGTATAAACATTGATTTTGACAACGCAACCATTTGAGGAACTGATTTTTTACACAATGATTTTTCGCCGCCGGATTCCAGGCATTAACCTTGAAAATATTCACCTGAAAAGCTATTACAAGGTTAATCAAACGGATACAAAATAACTTTAGTTTTCATATAAAAGTTTTCATCATTTACCACATAAACGTCAAGAGGAAGAATCAAATTCATTCTATTAAAAATGGCATAGAATCTATCCACTTAGGGATTTTTTTTCCATTGCAGCTCTTAACCACAGTAAGTATGAAATGATAGAATGTCTTTTAAGCAAGTATACTTAACGATGAAAAATTAAGATCTTTTATCATTTGGTAGCAACTTAAACAACATTTACTTCATACCAGAGTTATTTACATTGCATTGGTTGATGAAGAACACTTAACTGAATCAAAATCTTACTGTAATGCTAAGAACATTAAAGTTATTTTGTATTGGCTTTTATAAACTATTTAAAATGCTGCTTATTTTGATGAAAAAGACGTATTTGAAAGATTTTCTGTGCTTATCCAATGAATTCAAGTTGAGACTAAAGTTTGATTATTATTAGTGTAAGTCAGTGAACTTTGAAAAAGTTTTCCAACAAAAAGCGGGAGTTTTGGAAAAAAAAAGCGGGACGGCGGGACATTTAACAAAAAAAGCGGAGCATGTCCCGCTTTTGCGGGACGGATGGCAACCCTAACTTAACCAATATTGCACACAGTCGTGTTCTTCGTACAATGAAAAGACGACAGCATCAGCATCCTCTAGCGGCCAAAATGGAAGCACTTATTCGAAAAATTCGTGTAAATTCTGATAGCGTGTATTCCGAACAGTCAAGACTTAGTCAAGGATGCCAGTAATAATAAATAGAAAAAAATATTCCTACTCTTCCACCATGAAAATTTTGGAAATTTGAATAAATAAAAAGATAAAAAATTTTTTTAAGAAAATATGTCCATGATTTGAAAACATTCACCCACAAAAAATGTATCAGGATAAATTTCTAATAAGGTTTTATTGTTGATCACTACAGCCCCGTTGATTTGAAAATTATGCTTGCGATAATATTTAATTTTCGAATCAAATGATTTTTCTATGGGAATTCCGGCTGGCAGTCTTTTTTAAAGCAAAAACGAATTTTGTTTTTATAAATCCAACGTTTCAATCCGTTTTGGATCTTCTTCAGGGACTAAAAAGTTTCGTTTTCTTGTTGAGGTCGACTCGGCTGATCGTTTGAAGTTGCCTTAATTGTGAATAGTTTTTCATGGATAAAATCTGTTTGTCTGACGTTTTTGGGATAATTTTTCCTCATCATAAGAATATGCACAGTCTTCACTTTTCACTTTTCACTTTTCACTTTTCACTTTTCACTTTTCACTTTTCACTTTTCACTTCTCACTTTTCACTTTTCACTTTTCACATTTCACAAAGCATATTCTGATGCTAAAGAAAAATTATCGAAAAAACACCAGACAAACGGATTTTATTCATGAAAAACTATTCACAATTAAAAGATAACTTCAAACGACCAGCCGAGTCGACCTCGACAAGAAAACGATACTTTTTAGTCCCTGAAGAAGATCCAAAACGGATTGAAACGTTGGATTTATAAAAACAAAATTCGTTTTTGCTTTAGAAAAGACTGCAAGCCGGAATTCGCATAAAAAAGCATTACAGTCAGTCGATCCCCATACACAAGAAATCAAATGATTCTGAATTTAATAGCCTTAGCTAAAAAAAAGTTTGCATCAATTTTTTACAAACCAGCAGCTAAGGAAAATAGTGTTTATTTTTAGGTTTGTTGCTTTATGATACCCAATACGTATCTTCACTATCTCTATATTAGATGACTGATGAGTTTTCTTAGTTGAACTCAAGTTAGTTGAACTTAATCAAAACAGCCCACTGTGGACCATAGTACTGAAAATTTAAAATTTATTAAAAATTTAAAATTAAAGAGGAACAAAAAATATTCATGAAAAACTTCGAACTTGCGCTTGAAAACTCTAAAAGGCTAGTGCGAAATAAGGATAGGATAGAGATTGAAACATAATTGAATTATTATTATTTTTTTTCATTTTGCAAATAGGAACTTTAAATTGAAAAAAAAAGGTAATACATTTCCAACAAGCCTCAATCCTCTATTATTGTGGAATTATATAAATGCAATTCTAAATTATGCCAAATTAACTTCAACATACATTCATTGATTACTATTGTTTTTATCTTATAGCAAAATAACTATGTTGAATGAAAACGTGCCACTAAAGATTTTCGTGTTGGCTAATGAGAATTGAAGATTAATTCAGATTTTTCAAATAATATTTTGATTATTTTACGAAATTGAAAGAAAAAAGTCATGGAAATTTATTCGGATGGCATCCCTGATCAACACTTTGTGCGGTTGTCAAACAGCGGTGCCAGGTGGTTTTGTCAAAAATCAGGACACCGCAAGGAAAATAATCTATTTTTTTAGGACACCATCAGATTGTAAAACAAAGGCGAAATACAGGTGCTGTTAATGCCTTAATATACACACCACGAAAAAAAATCTGTTAAATCATATCAAATGTGATGTAAATAAAAAGAAGCATCAGCATTTGTATCGGAAAAATGGTAGGTTCGCCAACTACCGTCGGTATTGCGAACCTGCAAAATTTGGGAAAAAAAATATTAGCCAGAAAATGGTAAATTGTTGTTCTAAGTGTCCTGTCAGTGTGATCAGTGGTAACATTTTGCAGCGTGTAAAATACAAATGGTTTCAATAATAAAATCACTGAATATTGAAAAAAAAATTCTCTATTGGAATTTGTTTTGTTTTATTTTGGATAATGTGATTCAAGGATGAAATTTTCTCATCTCTCAATAAAAACAAAATTTTATTATTGTTGGTATAATTTATTTTACTGAGCGACATAGTTTTTTTTCTCACAATTTTTTTTAAAGGGTCACTTTTACAATTTTATTTTTCTTCCCCGGTACCAATGTTATTTTTTTTTAACATTTGCCTGGTCCTATTCTTGAAAGTTTATAATTTTACATGACATTATCACGTTCAGTATATTGTGATATCGATTCAATTCAAATTCAAAGTCCTCGTAAGTTTTCATAATTCTTATATAGATTATATAAGGAACTAGCTGATTATACCCGGCCCTGCTCGGGTTCATGTAAATAAAATTAATCAAAATGGGTCGTTTGGATTTTCTAAATGAAAGAAGCTTTATATTCATCATTCTGAGAAATTTGACCGATTTTTGGTCATGTAATTTTAGTTTTTTTAAATTTTTTAATGAGATTATAAACTGTGTTTATCGTTTTCATGTTATTGGAAAACGTATAAGGTTTTCAAAAATAGAAATTGAAAAAGATTTCCCATAAATGAAATCCTATCTCGAAAGACATTATTTTTACCCAAAAATTTTAGAAAGCTTGAATAGATATTTTTATCTTCAAATGATGAAACTGTTTTTTTTTATCTTTCTCATCCTTCATCCAATAAAAATCTCTTTAGGAGATTATCCCACTTTTCAAGATGTACACCGTACATTGCTAAGGTTTATGTTAAGGTTTTATTTACTTTGAAATTTCTAATAAGACTTCCGAACCTTGTTGAAGACTCACTTTGTATTGTAGTTGTGCTTTTTTTCGCTGTTTAATTTCACGCTGTCTTATGATGAGTTTTAATTAAATTGAATGTTCCACTAATAGTTATTTAAGTAGTCAAGAACAAATCATCTCGGAAATGAAATCGCTCAAGGTTTTTAAGCCCTATTTAAATTTTTCAATTCTTGGAAACAATTATCCCAATAATTATTGCTTAGAGTGACCACTGTAAAGATTTTTAGATTCTACTTGTTTGAAATCTCAGTAATGCACGGCTGTACAATAAGTTTTCTCAAAATTGGATGGTAGAATTGAACACATTGATGACCAATAATAACTCAAAAGTTATAAATTGACCAATAAAATTTAATTGTATAAAACTAAAAACTAAAGATTGAACTATATAATCAATTTTCAAATCCCTCGTTTAAATTTCCCGGCGGCTATCAAAGCGTTGCAATCGTAGCCTTCAACTTTTAACTATGAATCTTATTATTTTTTCTTTCTCTAAGAGGAACTATAAAAATATGAAAATGGTTGGTTCTAAAGCTGGATTTTATGAAATTCGGTCCATTAGTTTCCAGCACTCAGTCTGAATAGTTTTTCAGCTGAAGAAGTCCATTATCTGTTAACTTTTCAGTTCACTGTATATTCTTGAAGTCTCTCAAAGCCCCTCAGCGGCGGTAGGGAGCACTTTGAAAACCACTACATTTCAAGTCAATGTATTCCTAACAGGCTAGTTGTATTTTTCAAACCAAAATGTAGGCTCTTCATTGCTTCCAAATATCTCGTACCGATAACACGTGCTTTTAACTGTAGAAGAAAAAAAAGGCCGCCAAAACTATCCGCCATCAAATTTTCCATCAGTAGCAGGCTTGGATTTGCTGTCCATTACACATGAACTCTGGCTAGATGGTCGTTTCTAACGCCCAGCCCATGGGGGTGGTGAAAACAACCCCGCCAAAAGAAACGAAAATCGGTCGACAAAATGGTGCCATGACTTTTGGTTCGTGGGAGAAAAAACGAAAGTTGTATGGGAGGGTCCCTTTTCTTAGATGGGAGGGGCTCAAAACTATTACTAAAACCTTACCATGGTTTAATCACATAACTGTACCAAATTTCAGGCTGATCGGTTAAGCGGTGTGGATTTGTATAAGGTGCATACAAACAAACAAACATATATAGTCCAACTCATCTTTATATATTAGATTCATTTCAGTAAATCATGTTCACTCTTTCAACCTGCAATATGAATTACACGAGATCAAATTTCTGTTGTTTCAACATTTTCACATGGCGCTCAGTTCGGTCTGGTCGATGCCCGGTCATTTGTGGTGCAAATTTACATCGAATAATCAGTGCTTTTAAGGATTAAACTTTTTAATCTGAAAATTTACATCAAATAATCGCGTTCCGTGTCAAGTCATGTTTGTGTAATTATAATTCATATTTTTCGCTGTGTATGTAACAAAATTGAGCATCTTCTTGGCAGGACTGCAATTCATATCGAAAAACACCATTTAAATATCATCTGAACCGAAGATTACCATCCATGAAATGTGTTTAATTATTTTATTGAAGATTAATGCGATGTTGTCATAACTAACTATAAATTCGATCCTTTTCGAGATGTTATCTTTTGAAATCCGGACAATTCAGGACTGTTTAAAAAATCAACACAATTCGAAAGTATTCTCAAAAATCAGGACGGTCTTTTGGAAGTCAGGAGTGCTGTATGAATGGAATTGTTTGTATAGGATGAATAAACCCAAATGGCTTAACATTCTAAATAAAACAACCGAGCAAACAGAAAATCAGGACAAATCCTTAATAACACCTGACACCTGACACCTCTGACAAAACTCCGAAAAAAATCACAGTGTAATACTTTCATTTCTGTCGCCAGATAGCGCTATTCGTGTCTCCCATTTTCTCGTTAAGTGTGTTAAGTATGTATGTTGTATGAGGGTTATCCACCATGGGTGTACGGATTAACCGCAGTTTCTGCCAAAGTATGTGCTCACATGCATTTTTTAAATTATTATGCTTAGCTTGGCTTAAAGCTTAGTTCTTTTAGAAATGGGACAGTTACGAATGCCTGTATCTCAAAAACCATTCGTTTGAGCGAAATATTTTCTATGACGAAAAAGAAGGTAATGTTATGATCTTTTATGAAAAAAATTGAAAAAAAATATTTACCGTTTTTTGTTAAAGCAATTTTTACTTTATTCTTGGTATCTCCCATTGGCCGGCGCACACTTTTTTCAGTCATGGTATTGATCAGTTTCTCCAACTTATACTTCGTAAAATCTATAATTTAGGTGGCAACACCCTAGTTCTTCAATTTCTGATACTTTTTGGTCCAATACTTCTCTGGAAACTGGAAACTGGAAGCATTTAAGTGGATACAGTTGTTTCGAAATGAACAAATTTGATTATTTTTCACCACATTTTTGAAGGTTTTTTTTTCGGTACCGGTTTTCCAGCTTAAGAGCTTAGGAACTATCAAAAAATGGTTGTTTGAGGTTGGATGTCAATGAGTCATCACTAGGCAACACTTTCAGCTTATCGGTGAAAATGTTTTTGGAGATTTCAGCGATCTACCCTTAGTTTTTCGTTTATTGAAAATTAAAAATGCTGGTATGAGACTTGACTTCCTTGATGATCCTTAACCGTTGTTGCCGATCATGTGCTTCACTCCAATGCTTGATTTGAACTTTGTAGACATTATTAACAGTGTTTGCATACTTATCCACCACAAAAACTCAGTAATTCTTTGAAAAATCAACGGTTTTGTCAGCTATCAATTTGATAATGACGAATTTTAAAGGAAACTGTGCAAAATTATTTTTTTCTTTTTCTTTTGTATCGTACATATCTCAAAAACGCGTAAATTTTAAATTTTGAAAAAAATAGGTCGAATAGTATTTTTTACAGGCAACAAAATGCTGTCAAAATTTTAAATATCCAATAACTAGTTAACGAGCTATTAGCAAATGAAAGTGTCCCATTTCTAAAAGAACTAAGCTTTAGCTTAGTTGACTACTCATATCCACCTCAAATCATTGAACTTGAAGTGCTTGGATATGATCATTCCTTTTAAACTTCAGATAACATATTTGATTAGACTTTGTTAAACTTATACACTTCAAGTTTCATGATCGCTGAGGTGGCTAAGCAGGACAAGTCCTACTTTACCAATGATTGCTACTCCGTGATTGATCGACGCCATCAGTTTTGTACAAGGGCCTAAAGTATGGTGCTTGGGACTAACAGTTCATTCACGATGCATAAAACTCATGCTCTCCGTTTGAAAATGATCAATAACGGCGCCGGCCACGTCCTAGTAGTCAATGAGGAATGAAGGAAGGATTGCTAGTAGGATACTTCCTTGGATCAATCAACAACCTTTTGTCCCTTTATATTCCAAACACAAATTTTGAAAAATTCAGAAACAAAGATAAGTCAATATCACCAACTTCAGAAACCGTCTATACGTCTGCGATTTTATGTTTAAATCTTCAAGGAAAGGGTTGTGTTAGCAGGGGAAATGTTATAGATCAGGAATAATTTTGGTAATTAGTGCGATCGAATTTTCTTACACATCCTACGCTCCTAGATTTTCTTAAGGAAAGATCTGTTTCTAATAGTGAGGCAGTGATAAGAACGATAATAGTAAAGTTAAAATGTGTTTAAATCTTCTTTAAACTAATTTGTTTTCCTTATTCCTTATTTGTTTTCCTAATTCTCATAAATAATTTGTTTTCAAAACCGACCTTCCAGAGTAAAGATACTTCTATCAAACTTCGAAGAATATCTATAAGGAGATATTTAAAATTTTAAATTTTGGTTGATGGATGAAGTTCTTTTTAATTATTTATTTGATACATTTCCTTTTCTGCAAATATTGTTAAACTGAAAAACAATCATTTGAATCCTTTGGATGATTGTTCTGAAATTAATATATTCGGTCGAATATTCTATTGAGCTTTTAATGAAAAAAAAAACATAAGCAGAAATTTCAATTTCCTTCTATTCATTCAATTCTAATGCCCCTCGTGTATTGAGTTGATTATTTCCAACCAGGAAAGACACCAGATGACTTGTCGCTTCAAGGGCGTTTATCAACAAGGAGATTGGGTTCCCGTGAAATCTGGGACAAAACATATCTAAACAGGTGCCAAGCTATTTGAATATGCTTATTTGATAACTAATTAGATGAAGATTGAATTATATGGAGATCTAATTTAAGTAAGATATTTTTAAAATTGTTGCTGTTGTTTAAAACACAACGTTTCCACATGGTCGGGAAATTTAAGACGATTTTTGAAAAAAAAAATTAAAAAAGAGCAAATCTGTACAAAATTTAGGCTTTATTCTCAAGCATACAATAGGAAATAGAAAGAATAAACTTTAAATTGAAAGTTTTTTCATTAACCCTTCATTTCATGATTTTTTATTTTTTCTTGAAAAAATTCTCAATAGTGCGCAATGATGAGTAAATGAAGGGAAAAATAATGAAAAAATATTATTTTCTTATATTTCGAGGATTTAGCCAAAATATTAATTGTTGCAAATTTGCAACAACATGAAATGGTTATACCTTTTCGTTCCTCATACAAGACAGCTAGAAATAAATGCTTATTCCTTATTTATCCAGCACTAATGGTAATTCAAGCTCAAGAACTTCGTAAATCTAGTGTCTGGACACAATTTAGCTGGGGTTAGTACCTAAGTATGTTGGTTATCCACCATGGGTGCATGGATTCACCTAAGTTTCTGCCTAAGTATGTGCTTACATGCATTATTCAGATCAATTAGTTCGACAAATTTCCAATGCAGCTTACACTATATCCGAACCAAATGGCTTCGTTTGATCTGTTATCGAGTAAATGTATTACTTATGTTGATGAAAGTATATTTTGGAAGAACAAGTCAATCAGGTGGGCTAATTTACTATATGAATTCCGGTATCCGTGTATATTTAGCTGACGTGGAAAACTGATTGAACATTCTTATTCATGAGGAAGCACATATTTCAAGGAAGCACATCTTACCTGTTGACCATTTATGTGATTTGGACCTAAAAGTTTCCTGCCAATACCCGTAATCGAACCCATTACGCCTAGCATACCAAAACCAGACTCACGCCAGCGTATTCGCCAGCGGCTAGACCTCCTAGGCACAGTATTATTTTGGGAGCTGGGAGGGGGGGGGGGGGGTAGATATGCGATAATATTCATTACGTTTGCTTGAAGGTGTCATATGGAAAGCTGAAACGTCTTTCCAATACAACTTTTTTGAAAAAATAACCTTGTCAAAATCAATATTTTGACAATGAAATTCAAGCTTTGGACTTGTATTCAGTTCTGTTTCAGTAACTTCATTTTTTGTGAAAAGTTTAATGGTATTCTTCGTGTTCATAGTTTTTTAGCGCAATATACAGCAATCTAGAAACAAGTTCATTCTCGGCTGACAACAATGTTTGAATTATAAAACCTTAAAAATTGTGATGAAAAAATTATTTTTATGCATGGTATACTTAGATTCAAAGAATCAAGCAACTTCAAAATCAGGAAATACAAATTGTTGAAGAAACAAATTGCGCTTTTGTCTTCAAACACCCACACTAAAAAACAAAAAAAAATATTTTTATTGTTCCTTAATTATAAAAAAAACCGATGGATAAAAAAATGGGTTTACCCGTATAACATTTATTGAATATGGTACGCGTTTGGAAGAGTAAACAGAATTATAAGTAGGACTTAAATGGAACTGTTATTTTCGTCTCTCCATGATGATTAAATTCGTACTGAAAACATTAAAACTGTTATCATAAATACTATACAAACGATAAAAAAGTATTTGAAGAACATTATGGGACTAATGTTTCAAACTGGGGTATAACATTATCAAGTAGTGAGCAGAAAAAAATGTTTATTAATATTTTCTAAAAATTTGAAAATATCTTCTACGAACAAATACAATCTTTTCCGGGGATCATAAAATTATTTTTAAAATTATCGTTGGTTGCATTTGAAAAATTAAAGATGCTAAATTATTATTATAAACACTTTAACTACTCAAAAGTCACGAATTTGTACTAAATGTGACGCATGGTTGATGATCTAGCCAAAAGAATTTGTTCTTGGTTTTCCCCAATATTTTTACAGTTGTCAGCCATTTTGTTCAGTTAGAGGCTTATTCATCTGCATTATTTCAAAAATATCTCGACAACATGATAATATAACATTAAAAATAATAATATCTTCATCAGGAAACATATATACTGTTTAAACGATGAAACATTAGAAAGCACACTTTGTAGCCCATAGACCTAACTAAAGGTGCTACCGTTGCATGATGTTGCAAATTTGCAACAATTAATTAAAGGCCGTTATATCAGACAAAAAATCAAAAAAATCTTCAAATTGTATTCAATTGTGTTAATTGCATTACTGAAAATGCGAAAATATTTTCTTCAGACAATTTTTTTTTCGCAGTGTGAATTGGACTAGGTCAAAACTCTGAAAAATAAGCCTTTTTAAATATTTCATATTTTTCAGATTCAAATGGGTCTAGTTTCTATATGTATACGCAGAAAGTCATTTTTTTTAATTCAACGTAATCTTGAAGTTAGAAATATTATTGCTCTGAAGAAAAAAGTTGAATATTTGGTTTTCTGCAAAAGTTACATCAGCTTTAATTAATTGTTGCAAATTTGTTACTTTATGAAACGAAGGGTTAAATCACAGCAGCAGTGTAAAAATCGTATCGAAGGATTAAACAAAAATTTATGTTTATTTTGGAATTTATTAAAAATTGTTTTTGAATACAAAATCTTAAAGTTTTCAAAGAAAAATTTAACTTTTTAAGTTTTTTAAAGTTTTTGAAGCGAATAATCTGAATAACTCGTGCAAAATCCGGAAAGTTTCAAACAATATTTGGGCATCCCGGCCATATTTAACTTCTTAATTGGATTTATGGGCAAGCCTGAATATATCAGGAAAATCTGGAATAAACGATACTCAAAGTATAAAGCGATATTCGTCAATATTCTCCTGTCATGTAAAAGTTATACAGATATCCCTTAGATGCTTTGCTGAACCAAATGTTTTTGAGCTCTTTCAAAATTACTTTAGGATATTTCATAAATTATCCAAAAATTTTTGCAAAAATTTTACAAGTCTGTTATTGTATATATTTAAATAATAAATATTCGGCCTATTCGGCCGAATACTTAGCTCAACTATTCGGTGAGCCGAATATTCGGCTAAACGGTTTTTTTGCGATATTCGGCGCCGAATTTTCAGCCGACCGAATATTCGGTACAAATCTAATCAATATATAACTAAATAACTGTGTATTTTTTCAATCGTTAATGATTTTTCTAGCAGTATTCTGTAGGCCTCCAAGTTGGATGGGTTCAACATAATCTTCCGAACTCAATCTCCCCGTTAATGCTTGTTATCATGTCCATATCAAGGATTTCAATTTTCCACGGTCACCTGACAGTTCTAAATCGAAAAAAAAGTTTTCCAATCTATTTCCCAATTTCACATGTTGGTTGGGTCGAATGACTGGCCCCAAAGCTTGTGGGTGGATGTAACTGGCTTCTGCAGAACAGCCTTCCAGCCCGGTTGTTAGATCTGTTGGCCACATCCAATCCGAATGAACTGCCCTGGTAGGACAAACACGCGACCAAAGCAAAATATTTAATTTGGCGTAAATTTCACCGGAAATCTCCTTCAAGAGGGATCAACGTAATTGAGGCAGTAAATGGCGTTTTGTGGCTTGAGTTTGTGATGGCTGATGTTGATTCTCGGGGCTCTGGGCTTGTAAGTTTCTGCCAGAAGGTTTGTTCAGCACACGTGTGTATGTGTGTTTGTGTCGCTTTTTCGATTCGATTCAGGGTCGATTGCGAGGAAACCAGAGCCAGTCAGTCGGACTGGAATTTCGGGTGCATATTCCCGGTGCTTTCCAGCGCTGGTGGTTTCGATAAAACCCGAAAATTGAACCGATAATATTTCGATCAACATTAAACCACACTTCGCTGGCTGACTAGTGGGCTGGCTGCCGTTTTGGAGTATCTTCAGAAGCATCGATGGGGTATGTAGGGATAGGCAAATGTGTGCCTAGGATTCGAATTTCGGCCGGCTTTCCGTATGTATGAGGATATCGGATTTCATTTTCTTCCTCACTCGGCCGCAGCGAACTGGAAACGAAATGATCCTTCTCCCCCATTCGTTCGGTCCGATAGTGGTTTCGTTTCGAATTTCTCCCGCACGAAAATGCATCGAAGAATTTTCTTTCAATAACAATAAGTGGAACCTCAATCTGTAAGAAATGACCAGGCTTCAAACTCGCAAACACGAAATTTTAAATGAATTGCTTTTAATTCCTTGAAGAATCACATTTACCTTCTAATTACAATAATTCTTAACTGGTTCTAATTTAGAACTTTTAAATGAAACTAAACTGCATATCTTTGTTAAGGCAGGTAAGCATTAGAGATGCACCGTCTCAAATTTGGGCTTTGTTATGATTTCGATTACTCTTATTTTAGTGCAGTGAGTTTGAATTTTTATGGAAATCATCAATGTAGGGAAGAAAGTAGGGGTGATAAGGGCATAATGGCCACCTTAAGAAGGGCGCTTATTTAACCATAGAAAACAGCTATTATATGTGAGTTGCATCATTGTTTCGTGTTCAGACACTAAAATAATAGATTTCCTAATTGGCAGATACTTGAAAAAGTAGATAAAAATGTTTAAAATGCTTTTTAAGATTTTTTGCCGAAAGCTGAAAACCAGTCACTGTAGGATCATAATGAGAACCCTCCCTGGGGCAGTATAGACTTGATGCATATTTCTAGTTCAGTGCATATTTCCAGTTATTTCATCATTCTAAAAAAAATTCGATGACTCTCCGAAAATATCAATCACTTTCATTGTGATTTTGGAAGTTTTTATTTATTTTATCAGTAAAATTTAATATTTTTTAGTTTGTGTCATAATTATGAGTAAGATAATGATGTTAGAAATCCATTTACTTATTTATTGTATATTTTTGGCATAGTTATTATTTTAGCTAAGTTTTAATTCATGGGTGGCCGACATTTTCAACAGACGGGCCAAAATTCAGAAATGAGATAGGCTGGCGGGCCAAAAAAACAAATTGTTCCGAAATATTCGAGAAAACGAATAATAAAAGATTTTTAAAATGCCTTAAAAAACATTTGCCTGGGTCACATCAAGTATAGATAAAGCTTGCCAGATTACTCAATTTTATTCGGGTTTTCCCAGATATTTAATACAAAATTTGGGAAAATTCCGGTCCGGTTGGTTGCCTGGATTGCATTATTTTGTTGTTTGGTTTTGATCACCGCACTTTTCTATGGTTTTCTTTGATTGATAATTTTTCGGTGATTTATTTAGGACGAAATTAAAACTACTGTTTTTTTACGTTTTGGCCTACTGAGCTTCAGCCATCTTCAGAAAAAAAACTTGTTTTGCCGCGTGTTTCCCTAACGGCCGTCTCTTGAAATATCAAGAGACGGCCGTTAGGGAAACACGCGGCAAAACAAGTTTTTTTTTCTGAAGATGGCTGAAGCTCAGTAGGCCAAAACGTAAAAAACAGCAGTTTTAATTTCGTCCTAAATAAATCACCGAAAAATTATCAATCAAAGAAAACCATGGATTGCATTAAAAATGTTCGGATTTTGTCCGGATTTTTTCACCTTTTTTGCCGAATCGAACAAAAAACAATTTTTATTTTTATTTTTTTTGTTTATGCGTCTAAGACGCGAATTTTTTGAGCAATTTTATAAAAATGATCATGAAAGGTTTTGTGGAAGCCTAAAATACAATTTAAAATCTGATTTTTAGATTTTTGGGCTTTTTTCAATATTATTTTTTTTAGTAGTTTCCGAGTATGTACCAAATTTGCCCGGATTTTTGGTAGACAATTTTGAGATCAAATGCCCGGATTATGCCAGGTTTTTAGATAAAATAGCCCAAATCTGTCGGCCTGGATACGGACTGAAAAAAATTCTAGCAACCTAAGTATAGTTTCTTCTTAATGAGTCATTTTTGTTACTAGCGTATTTTTACAAATTTTACTCCATTTTAAAAATAGTAGGAATATTATGCAATACGAAATGATTTATCCCTTCCAACTTATGTCGATCAATCTTTCCAAGGCAATTCAAACTTCCTTGGTTTATTCATCCCAAAAATGTCAAATAGTGTGACTACAATGAATATTAAGTCCATTTCATGGTCTCTGAGTATTAAAAAATGACCGCCAATTTTTCAAAGTTTTCAAGTTTACCGTTCTTTTTAGAAAAAAATTATAGGCAAATAAAAAAAACCCGCAGATTGTAATTGTTGAAATAACGTAACGTCACATGCTTTTGACATTGAAAAGAATACTTTTTCAACGAACTCTAGTTATATCATAAATAATATTGATTTTTCTAAGTACGGTACTCAACCTCAACTCAATCCAACTATTTTTAAATTTTCCAGTACCTCGATTTGACAAGTGTACTGTAAAAGCCTTTTATAAACAGGATGAATACGAATTTGATTCTTTGATAACACTGGGTGACAGCCAAAAAATAGTCTGGGGTTTAGATTAGGATTTAGACTAATTTTTGTGTCTTGAGTTAGAATATCACATTGATTTAGCTGTATCAGGTCAACTTTTTGAGATACAGCCATATGGCTATATACGCTTCAATATGCTAGTAATAGAGGTTTTGAGTTCAATCTATGTAATTAGATGACAGCCAAAAAATAGTCTGGGGTTTCTCAGCTGATTTAGACTAATTTTTGTGTCCTGAGTTAGAATATCACATTGATTTAGCTGTATCAGGTCAACTTTTTGAGATACAGTATTCTAATATCCTGACCTGATTGAACAAAACCATGGTCATTTTCGGACTCAGGGCGTCAATATTAGTCTAATTCAGTTGGAAAACCCTGGACCAGTGTTCCGAAAATCACTCAATTCTCATGAGAGACACTGAAACGTTTTCAACAGCGAAAGCAAAACCTAAATTGTCGGTTGGTTTATCTCCAAGCGGGGCAAAGATTGTGTTCGACAGCGCTGCTCCGAGAACCATAGAAACAAAATTTGAAAGAAAGACGTTCCTTCTCCAGTTGGAACTCTCAACTGAGCGAGGAGCTACCTGATTTTCAGTTCCTTCTTTCAGTCAATAACTTTTCTTGCTCAATCACTCACTCACTCACTCGTTTACTGATCGATGATCGAATGTTGTTGCTGTTGTTGAGGAGGACCAAAATAGCCATTCAAACACGCAGGCAGTATGTATGTATGTTCATTAGACCGCTGCAAAAACTGACTTTTTGCTCCCATGTGTTTTTCCGATTCCTTTTTGCTTTCCAATCATCTGTGTTAAATATGAGATGATTTGGTTCATCCCTGAATTAGCGCAACGGTTTTTTAATTTGTATGGAAATTAGTATGGGGAAAGTTTTTTTTCAGATCAAAATCGCTAGGGAAGCGGTTTTGGGTTTAATGCAAAATATAACTTCTTCATTGGGTTACTGTATTCTTTAACTTCAATTTTTACTATGGTTATTTTCAGCTAGATGCTATCAGAAAAAAGTTAAAGCAATCTGTAAAAAAAAATCATTCATAGTAGATCAACAGTCAAAACTGTCAGCAGCACTGGAATCTTGAACTTGCATGCAATTTTCCTAGCTAGATTCTTGAATACAAGCTATTGCATGGCATACACAAAGGCGTTTTAAACCGGGTAACGCAGATAGAAAAAAAAAAACTACAGCACTATGTAGAAAGTAAGATACAAACTTTTTGAGATTATTGGAGATTACGTTGATAGATGTGGTGAAACGTTCCCGAAATTCACAACCAAGTTGAAAAATAAGATAAAGTTACGCATGTGGTATACCTATTCATACCGTGGGCGGTCAAATGACGGTAAACACTTTCCCCTTAACTCTCTTGTTTCTCGACCGATTTCTACAAAGTTTATAGTTTTGGAAATACGAATTTCAGCTACAATTATTTTTCTCAAAGTTATTCAAAGTCGATGAAAAAAAATCGTAAAACAGGATTCGGGAAAGGCTCTAAATCAGTTATTAAGTACTCGAAAAGAATTTCACTTAGTGCCTGAGAACGCTGCGATCCAGTGCAAAGCCAATTCTAGGTGCTAGAATAGTCTCAAAAAAGGCAGATTGATAAAAAGTTAAAAAAGAAACAGCTACCTTAGAAAAATCGTCAAAAATTCTGATTAAAAATCCAAAGATGCCAAAATGTCACAAATTACGTCAAATTTCCATTTCACTTTACAAAAATTTTCTAACGTAACGGGAACAGCTTTGACGGTTGATTTATTAAAAATTACGGTTTACCACTTTTATCCATTTTTAGTGGCCATGATCTTAAGAAATTTTCAAAAAATATTTCCATATGTGTAACATTTAGCTTCTAACTTCAGCGTACTCAGGCACTAAGTAAATTTTTTTTCGAGTACTTAATAACTGATTTATAGCCTTTTTCCCGAAGCCTGTTTTTTCGATTGTTTTTTTTTTCTTCGACTTTAAATAACTTTGAGACACATAATTGAAGCTGAATTTTGTCCAAAAACCGTATTTGAGTCAATTTACAAGCCTTCCAAAATTATAAACTTTGTAGAAATCGGTCGAGAAACAAGAGAGTTTTAGCGGAAGAGGTGTTTGCTGTCATTTGACCGCTCGCGGTATGAAAAGGTACACAAAAATTGTCGGTAAGTTAAGTGTTAAATTTGCAATTCATTATCTGAACTTCATTTTTGTTTAAATTTAACACAATACATACAGTTTTTGTGAATTAATGATAGAAAACACGATAAATAACGCATTTTTTAGAAAAAATCAACTGTATTTGTGGTTTCGGACCTGATTATAACATTTAAAAAAAAATTTCATTTCCTGTGGATCCTGTGAATCAGTTAAAACAAACGATTCAAGAGGTTGTTTACCGAAATCGATTAGAAATATAAATTATGATTGTTTTACTGTAATAATGATGCTTTTTCTTTAAATAATACCACCACAGTGTAAAGTAAAGTTACTAAACTTAGTTTATGAAGAATTCAACATTATAAATCTTCACCTGTTAAACGGACTGACTTTGTACTGATTTCTGACCGATTTCGAACCGATTCGGGACCGTTTCTTCGATCTGGGAAGGAATAACTTGCATGCAAGTTTTCAGCCAGCGATGCCATGAATGAAGCAAACTCGTCTGAGTTTTTGATAAATCTTTTCTAAATTCCAAATATCTTTGTTGTGTTACACCTAAGCATCATAGTACCTTCACATCATTTGTAGAGATTAATTCGAGGAATAGTATTCAGCCTTTTTTTTATTTTTCCGAAGTTTCTGTAAATCTGTAACAATTTTTGAATAAAAAAAACTGATTCCCCATGTAATTCTCCATACAAAATTAAAACTCGTTGCGCTAAATCAGGACTCAATGTATCGCTTCCAAACTTAACGGAGATTTTTGTTTGTGAAAATACCATCAAAAAATGGTATGGGAGTTGTAATCTATATATATAAAAATGAATGTTTGTCTGTCTGTCTGTTCCCTATAGACTCGGAAACTACTGAACCGATCACCGTCAAAACTGGCATCTGAGGGTTTTTGAGGCCGGGGATGGTTTCTGTAATAGTCAAAACTCCATCTGACTTAAGGAAGGAGAGGCTTCCATACAAAATTTGTAGTTTTTCGAAACAAATTAAAGTCATGACATCCATTTTCTTGAGATTTTTTTTCCTTTGGGCGGTTTGTTTTTCGTCTCTATGGTCGAGGCGTCGTCGCCAACGTCGCAAAAGTAACCCCGGCATAGCATACTGATCAGTAGGAATATTTTGGCGCGTATTTCTCAACCAAGCATATTTTCTTTGAGGGGTTTGTTTTTCGTCTCCATGGGTGAACAGACGTCGTCGCAAGAGGATAGTAACCAAAGCACACTGTTCATTGATTGCTGGAAAATTTAACAATAAGGCGCATGTTTCTTAAACACGTGGGGCGATATGCAACCTAGATGTGTTTTTTTCTTGCTGTATTTGTACACAGCACGTGGTAATAAATGACGCCTAGATGTGACACGGATTGGTATTTTATCAATCAAATCAAAACCAATTGAAAGATTTGCGAAAATACTTCCATATTTAGTTCGTGTTAATGTAGGTAGCATTCGACTTTTCATTCAAGTAACATTAGAACATGTTCAAACGTTCAACTTTTTCTGTTAAAAAAAATTAAAAAAATATGTTTTCTTCTAGAAATTGTTACTTCGGCCCAAATACACAACTGAAACGAATTTAGAAATGAAAAAGGGGAGCTATTTATTTTAAACAATTCTGAAAAAACTATCGTACTTTTTGCTTACATACCAATTCAAGTACGTACTTAACATGAAAAGTGTTTTTGTGTTACATGGCTGCATAAAAGAGACTTTGGATCCGCTTCGTTTTTGAAAAGCGAGACTTTAGAACTGATATTCAACTGGACGCAAATTTTTTAAGAGAAATTTTTAGTTTACCCTTAAAGTGTTAAAAACAATATTCCCTTCTGTCAACTTATACGGTGGGGCAAGGGCAAACGTCGAACTTTTAAGAAATTCATCTTCAAAATGATTCAATATGTTGGAAAGACCAGAAGGGGTATTCCGAATGTTGAAACTGCAGCGGATATTGAAAATTCTTAAATGTCTTTGTAAATGAAGGTTATTCCCTTTGAACAGCATTCGATTTCAAAGCCATTACTCTGACGCATCTGTAAATAAGCTTTGCATTGACACTTGCCCCAATATACGGGACAAATGTAAACTTAGAAATTTGTTTTTGCCTACATTTTGAAATATTTGACTTTCAAAGAGAAAATTAAAAAAAAAACCGCTGAGAACTTATTTAGTGATGCAACTGATATTTTTTTAAATATTTATATGTTTACCGTAATAAATTTATTTAAAACAAAAAGAAATTTGCACTGTATTTGATACATAACTAATTTAATATTTTTTTCATTACCATGATAAGTGCTGTTTGGGTATCGAGCCGGTTAAATTTTCCTACCTTCTTCAAGCAGTGGGGGACAAAATTGAAAAAGATAGGAAAGCTCCCATGTAAATTTAAGATATAGAGCTTTTCAAAGAATATTTAAAATACCATACCATATTTAAAAAAGTTTTTTTTGGGTACAGAGTACAAATTTCAGATCTTGAAAAACGAGTTTAGAGATCAAGTTTCAGTAAATAATAAATACCATCTTTGAATTGCAATTCAGAACTGCAGCTGCAGCTCTCATTTCAATGTTGTCGGTTCTGAAGTATGATGAGGTTTGATTCAAAAAAAAATGCTCTCTAAAATCTAAATTTGAATAAATTTTTACAAATCACATTTATTTCCGGAAGGTGTAGCAAAGCACAACGGGTCAGCTAGTAACTTATAAATTTCAGATTTCCCATACAAAGCCTGCAGCGGTCTAATGTTCATATGTATCCGTCGCTTTGGCAGAAAGTCGCAGGCAGTTTGAACCGATGCAAGGCTGCATTGATTGAGTTTGAGTGAGTGAGTGAGTGGATTTTCGAATTGGATCTTGTATCAGTAAGTGTCTCAATCACTTCTGATACACTAGCCCAGTAAGCGCGTCCTCTCAGAAATCGACAGAGCATGCAAAAAATTAAGAGTTGAGTCACCGAACTTAGAATAAAACGATTTACTTCGGCGACACTCCAAGAACGCAAATATTTTCATTCGGTTTATCCTGCCGAGATACCTAGAGGCAACAAATACAAATGCGTACATGCGAAATCAGTTTGAATCGTACACTCGCACGGTGTGGTCGCATTTTGTCCCCGTGTCCCGTGTGTGCTTTCAATCGTAGCTGTCGACTTCTCAGGCAGGCGAAAACGCGTCTCGGAGGGAAACATACAAACACGATTCGGATTGTGTTCGTGTGTTTCTCTGGAGGGCGTGTCTTAGCTTAATTCGTGGCACTCACCCAAGGCATGCGTATGGTGTGTTCCTCTCTAACGATGTGATGATGCAAAATCGCCAGAGAGATCGTTACGATCCCTCTGGCGATTTGAGTTACCTCTCTGCCGATTCAAATTTACCGGGAGGTAGTGAGCTTGAGAGATCGACTTTGATGCGAATCCGCTCTCGCTTTTGAATCTTGTTTACATTGACTTCGCATTGTCGCTCTGCCGACTCTCTAGGGAACTACAGGCAGCAGCATTCGGCTTTGAATTTTTCCAACTAGAAACCTATTATGAGCGTTTCTTCCGAGTGATTTTCGGAACACTGCCCTGGACTATTTTCAAAAAATCTTTTTTTGTTACTCAGTGTAATCATTGCACTTTTTGTAAGTTTAAAATTTGGGATAGAAAAAATCGTTCTTCTGATAGATTTGTCAGTACAAACCCGATTCTAGTTTAATTCTACTACTGAACTGTAAATTCTGTTCAGTTTTTCATAATTGATGTACTTGTACATAATATGTACAAAGCAAAATGTTAATTTTCATAAAGCTTAGCAAAAAGTAACTGCTGTGACAAATGTTCACAGCAAACTTTCGATATTTTACAATATTTGAAAAAGTTTTTTAATTTGGATGGATGAACAAAGTTGTTGAAATAGAATTCAAATTACAAACGGTTGAAGATGATGTAAAATTATTGTTTTAATTATGATGTTGATAGGATTCGGTGATTTTTTTTAACGAATTTTAAATGATTTTGATACGATCTTTCTAAGGCTGTTAAAACTCCTCAATATTAAGACTAGAGTCCGTTTGAATGCTCTTTAAACCAATGTACTCACCAAATCCCAATCGGAAAACATAGAAAAAATTGTCATAGGATTCACAGATAATGTGTCAAATGCCGTAAAATTGGGATAACTTGAAAACCGTCATTTCAGTGACGGTATACTTTTTGGTAAAATTATATGAGACCCTCAGAGCTAAAGACGTATATGTAAGTGCAAAAAGGATCGATTTTGAGTAAATAATGCCAAACGATTCTCGATGATTCAAAT
The DNA here is from genome assembly GCF_029784155.1 of Uranotaenia lowii. NCBI lineage: Eukaryota > Metazoa > Arthropoda > Insecta > Diptera > Culicidae > Uranotaenia > Uranotaenia lowii. The sequence continues at coordinate 204,235,101 of NC_073693.1, read as the reverse complement.
TAAATTTGGTGAATTTTTCAGATTTTTATAATTATATCCTCATACTTGTACGCTCGAAAGAAAATTTCAACTGTTCGAAAAATGAAAAGGAAAATGGCCAAACACAATAATTTAAAAGCATGTTTTCTCGAAATAAGTTTTTCTTTTATTTCTTTGGCTTATATCACTTCAAGAAGTTTTTCAGATCTCTGTTTTGAATTTTGATAGTGTAGATTCAGATATATTTATCCAAATGATATACGCAGACCAGATCTGTAATTACAAGACATATCTAGGCACTGTCGTGAAAATTTGTGTCAGTTCTAAAAGTAGATCCTGAAACAGTTAGGAATCAACAACACATTTCATCTTGTTTTTGAGTAAATATCGTAAAAAAACTGAGAGGTCCCAGCACTGATTTTTTAAGAGTATTTTATGTATCCGATTATAGTACTAACTTTTTTTTATCACTTAAATTTATATTAACTCGATTTTATTTACTGAATCTAGCAAAATATCAAGTTTCAAAGGAATGCATCCTACAAATGGTTCATCAACATTATGGTTTGAAACTGATTTCGAAATTCTATGTTCGATGTTTATTTGCGAACATACAAAAAGACCGATAAATAAGCCGTTAGCCATCATTGATAAAATTATAGTAATTTCAGCACCGATGGTCAACCTAATGATAATGATAGCATTCGTTGCCTGGAACGACGAACGCGCCGGGCCTCATTACTGCCGATTTTCCATTTGGTCGTTTGGGTGACCCAACAGGGCAACTAGCCTGAACTCGAGGCGTCGCCCGGACACTAATGGCCAATAAGGGACGACGACATTTGACACCTACCCGGAGAGAGTGTTCTGGCCACTCTTTACATAATAAAACGGTTCCGCAAACGGCGACGCCACCCTACGCCACTCATGATGGGGGTGTTTGTGTGTTTCGTTCCGTCGATGTATCGGATGGCCCAGGCAAATCATCAAATAACCATCAATTATGCACCATTGAGTTGTTGGCTGGGTGGCACACACGATGCACACGACGCGACGCATTCGCCCTAATCACCATAATAATATAAGGCGAGCAACACTAACGAGGCGTTCAACTGGAAGGTAGTTATCGAAAAGTGACAAAAAAAAACTCTATCACCCTGATGGATTTCAGGGGTCGGAATCCTGGGAACGTGGCAAGGGATGTGATTTTTCGACCTTTCCCTGCTGTTTTGATTTCAACGCCCCCACACACGCTGTGGAACATGTAGTAAAAAAAAACGAGAGTTCTGTTCCATCACCCCAATCCGTAGATTGCACATTGTTGGATTTTGTGAATGAAATGCGAAATGCGACAAATATGCGAATCGATGAAGGTGGATAAACGGAAGACGGGTAATCACGCTGCCATCACAATGCGTAACACGATAGTGCTTTTATCCGGAACTGTTATTGTTAATGTTGGCGGGCGGGCTGGCTGCCTGCCGTTTCTGGAACCGGATCCAGATCCGGTATGTGTGCGGATATTGACTTTCGCTGGAAGACTAACTCCGTGCGTGCCGGCTTCACCGGGATACTTCCGCAGCCGGTTGACATTTGACCGATTTTGCACTCTGTCCGGGATGGTTATTAGCAGCCATTGAATTTTGAATAAGTACTTTGAACCTTCTAATGGGCTGGAGAATTGAAGAGTGAGTTTAAGCATGATGGACTCTTCTGTGTTGGTTTTCGTTTGATTTTTGCTTTGATCAATAAACTGGGTGGCCCTTATATGGAAGTTTCTCAAAGCCAAAAATGTTGCTGCCCCCAACCTTTACTACCTTATCGATTCATTAATGTAATAAACTGAACAAAACAAGCGTCAATTCTAAAACAACCGCAACGACGACGTTTCGTTTTTTTAAACGGTGTTCATTTCAAATATGTACTTGAAAAAGAAAACATAATTTACATTTTACTATATTCTTCTTCAACAATAATTCTGCTAAATGATCTATCGAAATCATCCTAGAACATATACAACGAACTGCATTTTAGCATTTTCAATTTAGTACCTACTATTGGATAATATGTGTAACAAAATCGATTTTTTCGAAAATTAGGATATTTTGAAAATAAGTGTTGCTGTTAAATATATCGTTAAAAAAACGTTTTTTTACCAAGATGTACTTTTTCTAATAGCAAAGCATGGAAATTTTCTGTATTTTATTTCGTACATCCTATTTTTGTGAATATGAATACAGCAATCTAAGAAAATCAGGCAAAACACTTAGGCTGAGAAGGTTATCTGGCAATGCATACTAAAATCTAACCAGCTGAGCAGTGAATCAAATTAACCCTGATATTGTCTCAAAACAAGTGACAAAGTAGACGTGTGGTTTTGTCCAAAGTTTTTTGATACACTAGGTTCTCCGACTTTCACAGTAAGTAGGCGAGGAGTGAGCGGGGCTCTCAATGAGTTTGTTTTTTTATTTGCTCAGCTTTTCTGTGGTTTGTTGGTAAACAAACTTCATGAGCTCCGTATAGTTTCATAGCCTACATAGCCAAAATGGCTGAATCGGGAATTCGATATTCGGTAACACCTCCTGAATATATACACACCTTGGTTTTGTCTTTATTCTCTCTCTGTGCGACCACCTTTTGTCTCATCCGTATGTGTAGCATGACAAAATGAAAAAGATAATCAAGAATTGTCGCGTCGTTGAGACGATAATGACAAATTCTAATGTGAAATTGTCCTGAAATTTAAAACTTGGGACAATCCGCTTCGCTTATGTGGGTAATCTATCTGATTTCGTAATAATGAAAACTTATGTGACCAGATCATAAGCTATCTGAGAAGAGCTCTTGGCCTAACTTTAAAGGAAACTATGCTAGAAGTAGTACAGGGACACTAGGTCTAGGCCGTGGCCAATGTGGCCGGTTCCGGATCAAAATATGTCAAAGTTATCGAATCGAGACTTGCGACATATTGATAGAAAGCTCTTGGCCTCTCACGAAGAGAATCGATATGAGAATCGATTCGGGGTCACTTGATCGTGGCCATGGCCAATCTGGCCGGTTCCGGAACAAAATATCGATAGAAATCGATAGGAGAAGTGATTCGGGGACTTTCTATTGATATGCCGCAAGTCTCGATCCGATAACATTGACATATTTTGTACCGTAAACGGCCAGATTGGCCATGGCCACGACCCAGTGTCGCAAAATCGCTACTCCTATCGATTTCGTTTATGAAGAGACCAAGAGCTTTCTATTGATATGCCGGAGGTCTCAATCCGATAACTTTGTCATATTTCGTTCCGGAACGGCCAGAACCGCTTCTCTGTATCGATTCCCTTCATGCTGAGGCCAAGAACTTTCTTCCAATACCTCCCAAGCTATCATCCGATACCTTCAGTTGCTATTTTCGGAACCGCTTATCCTTATATTTTTCAAAAGCAACAAACGAATGTTCTGAAAAAATATTATCGGAATCCATCAGCAAAGAAATTTGTCTTTATCGTTCCGAGCGTACGACAACGACAAAGATTTCATTGTTTTTGTCATGAAAAGTTCAAGTTGGTACAATGTCATTATCATTCGATAGTAGGATATTTTTGATTCACTGCAGCAGAGAGTTCTAGACACCGAACTCCTTATCTAGAAGAAATTTAGTGTATAAAATTAAACTTTTTTCACAATGAGTTATTGATGCATCAAATGCATCAATGCATCAAAATTTGAGTCTTGTTGTACGAAATGAAACTGGGTTTCGTATCTACTGCCCTAACAACGGGTGTTTCACCGGTGATCATGATCACGATACCGTCAGCAGTTCCAATTATCTGCGCACCTGCAGGTGCGCAGATAATCGGAACGGCTGACGGTATCGTGATCATGATCACCGGTGAAACAATCTAGGAGGTAAAAGACCTTATAACAGTGTCCGTAGAAAGGATCTGGATGGGGGGAGTTAAGCTTCAGATAGATCAGCATAAAACCGAAGTTCTGCTCGTCACCAACAAAAGAGTTGTGCCGCACATGAAGATTGCTGTTGAAGGACACACGACATCTTCGAACAGCAGCTGAAATACCTCAGAGTAATGGTCGACAATCGCTTAAGTTCTGGTGCGCATGTCAAATACTGTTGAGAAAGTGCATCCAAAGTCATCGATTCATTGGCCTGGATTATGCCGTACTGTCATGGTCCAAAGAGTAGCAATAGACATCACTTTGCGACTGTCGAAACCATGATACGGAGGAGCGGCCTTGAGCATCGCTAAAGATGTAGAGCGCAACTTATGCAAATTACGGAGCACACATTGGCTGATAGCCATGCAAGTTTCTTGCACATACATGACCATATCAGCAGATTCAGCTTTTTCCATCGCGGGCATGATTCCCATTGACAGAACTCTGGCGGAGGAGCTTCTACAGGAGTGCGAAAAGCTCAACGAGCAGCGGCAATGCTCAAGTGGCAGGAGCAATGGGACGCATCGAATAACACAAAATGGACGCATAACCTAATCCTGCGACTTTTAGACTGAGTAATTCGGTAGTATGGAGAGGTCATCTTGCACCTCACGTAGTTCCTTTCGGCTCATGGGTGCTTTCGATGAAATCTCGCAAACCACACGCGATTCAATACGAGTCAGGAAAGTTGATGAACAAAGAGAAACGGAGATAGTCAACCAAACATGACAAGCTAAAGGAAGATCTTGGGCCTCGTATGACACCACCATTCAAAAGCAACGCGATCTCAGGGCACGGCTTAACCCTAATCTGGACTCATACGTGTGGTTGGGCTTAGAAGGTCTCACGTACTCAGCTACGATCAGAGATACCATCCGGGGTGGTCTTGCGGGGTTCTAGCTTGGTAGTTTCTCAATCGGCCATGCCTTGTTTGTTAGAAATTCTTCGGGAGTGGATGCTGTGAAGGGCGCGAGTTACTTTGAAAGTGTTACCTAATCGGTACCAGTTCTGTTCCAGTCTGAAGTTAGCGAAAGAGGAGAAAGAGAAAAAGGAGAAGAAGGAAAAATCTAGCATCTAGCTACGAAGCCCAACGTGGTTTTAGTGAGACGAACAAACTCATGTCAGCAAACACCCGGCTGTTATGGTTTAGTTAAATTTCCAACTTCTTTAAAAACCCATTTAAGGCACCGTACTTCTATAGAACAATATTACCTTTTTGACATAAACTAAACATTATTTTTAGGAAGAGAAATCACCGTGAATTTGTTAAAATTAAGATGCGGCTTTATCGCTGAGGGTTAAAGCGTTGAAATGAAAGACGGATAGAAGATCAGAAGAAAATTCTAAGGTGATGAAAAGAGTGAAGAGCATTTGAAGTAAGAGCTTAACCACCTACTTAATTCTTTGTCCCGCACCAAAAACTGTATTGAAGAAGTAGTACCCAATAGAGAAGGCACTACATTTTTCGTATTCTACAAAAAAGTCATACATTATTTTAGTATTGCTTTGTTTATTGGACCTACGCCTCACCGTTTAGTGTAAAATGTATCGATCATGAATGGTGAATGAAAAAAAAAATCACCTCGAACAGGAAGCGAACTCGAGCCTACTGATAACCTCTTCGACATCTAATCAATAGGCCAATTAGTCAGACGAAACAAGTCAAGCTGTAGCTCTATTATTCAGTTGAATAATCGAGATCATCGAGTGAAATTCGCTGCTAGATTCCAAGGCAGAAAACGCTCATCGTGCTCCGATTAATGTTGCTTATACTGCCCTAGTGGGGGTTCTCATTATGCCCCTACAGTAACTGATTTTCAGCTTTCGGCAATTTTTTTTTAAAAATGCATTTTTAAAACGTTTATATCTACTTTTTCAAGTATAATTTAGTTAGGAAATAGACTTTCTAAGTGTCTGAACTCGAAACAATGATGTAAGTCACATATTATAGTTGTTTTCTATGGTTAAATAAGCGTCTTTCTTAAGGTGGCCATTATGCCCTTATTTTCCCTTTATATGATTTGATCTAAACACAAATCATTTACGAAACAGTTTCATTTAAGTTCACCATAGCCCAGGACTTTCTCAGCAGGACAAAAAAACTAAAAATCAACTTGCGTACGTACGATTCCAGATCACTTATCTTAATTAGACGGTCGATTTTACACCGTTGCATGACACCCTTCGCTTGTTAAATGAATTCAATAACAGCCAGTGACAGTTTATTGAGACATTAAAAGAACGGAAACAAACCAAGCAGCTGCGCCGCCGAACTATTGGAAGACCCTCGGACCTAGAAAAGAAACAAACAACAACAACTAGGAGCAGATGCCCAAACGACGGACGGGCTTCGGACTTAGGCTCGGGCTCTTAATTCATGGGTCGTGTAATTATGTTTGTTGTCCGACATCATGGAGCGTTTCTATGATGAATTTATTTGATCCTTACTCACTCGGCTGTATCCGGTTGTGGGAAGCCTTATTCGTCCCTCAATTGTGGCGGAGCCGGGCGAAGGCAAACCTAGCCGATGCGATACGATGCATGGGACGAAAAAATACAAAAGAGAAAAAGGACGCTACACGCTGTGCAGCGTGTGTTCAATCTATCGGTTTTTGCATCAGAATATCGAAAATATTGATTATCCATAAAGGCTGAATTTATACCACTTATGGCGGTTCAAACCGAATGAATGGAGGGGGCCTCTCACCATTCGTTATTGTAAGGATAAGGGGTCCGATTTTTCAATTCTTTTCAACCTTAGCTCTAAGGTTGCATTAGGTTCATATTTGTAGAACCACGTGCCCAAATATATGAAGCCGATGGAAAGGATTCGTTGACGGCCAACGACGATGATGATGGTGGTGTCGTCTTCTTTCAGGCTGGCTTGGCCGAGAGGATTGTTTCGCACCATGCTGTTTTTGTTTGGGATCTGGCTGGCAATGAGTGAGGCCAATCGAGACGGCTCACGTAGAAACCCTCGGAATAGAACCCAGACAGAACCAAGCATAGAGAGCGAGTTTGTGGTCTGCCTGCAATAAATGGTGGTATGGCATTGTTCGAGCACGGTTGTAACTGTTTACAGCAATTTACTGGAAAAATTAGGAGAAGAGCAACCTGCTATGCTCCCTTCGACCGCTCTGCACCTTGTATGACAAATACTAAATTTGTTTGTGGCCCCACAGCCGTCATTTAATCTTCGTATTTTTTGTAAGATCGATTACTACACCTTTTACATTTTTCTTATCGACCGTATACTTATTGTTTTTTAAAAATTTCTACAACTTCTTAAAAATTGTAAGGAAAAGCTTGGAAGCCTGTTTTCTCGAATATGGCTTTTATGTTCTTATAGTCCTTTGGCTCCAAAGGTCTGATTTATTTCTACACTCTCCAGAACTAATTTTATTTTTTGAACCATAATAACATCTGCAAAATTTGGATGCGTAACATTCAGGCCTGATCTAGTTCATTGAGCTTTTTTTTTGTCTTTATCTAAGAGGTTTTCAGCCACAGGCTGGTTCACCTATGGAAAGATTTAAACTATTTAAAAAGCAATTACAAGTCGTTATATAAACCTGTTTCTTTAAGGAATTCTAACATTTTATTTTCACTCACTGGGTCATTGGAAAGTGCGTTGCGGATGGATTGGTCTATATTAAGCTTGCCAGATTGCCCGGTTTTATCCGGGTTTGCCCGGATATTTGATGCAAAATTTCGAGAAAGTCCGGTCCGGCCCGGTTGCCCGGATATCGTGAAAAAAGTCCGGATATTGCCCGGATTTTTTCACAATTTTCAGAAAGAAACGAAAAAAAAATCAAAGTTTTTGAGTAAGTTTCAGCAAAATCGATTTACGGTATGGTTATTTTCAACGGTTGTTTCAAATAATTTCGCTGATTTACTTTTATAAACCTTTAAATATTTAAGTGTTCCAAAAAGTTTTTGGAAGTCTGTAATTGCATTAATAAAATATTAATTTCATTTTTTTTTGCATTTTTCTTTGCTTTTATATATAATAACACCTAAATTTGCCCGGTTTTTGCCCGGTTTTTGGATTTGAAAAATTGAAATTCATGCCCGGATTTTGCCAGGTTTTTTTGAAAAAATGCCCGGAATTGCTAGGCCCGGATGGGAATGGAAAAAATTCTGGCAACCTTAGTCTATATCGTACTTTTCTCTAATGTCATGGAAACCGGGGCATTGTGTGATTAGATGTTGTACAGTAAGTCTCGTGTTGCACTGCTCACAAATCGGTGCGGATCCTCCTTCAACGGTGTGTCGATGCGTAAGCCTGGTGTGTCCAACTCGAAGTCGTGATAATATGGTTTGATCTTTCCTATTTTTTTGATCAGTCCAGATATTTGGATTTCCCTTGATTTTTGCCAAAAAAAGATTTCGGTTTGATGCCCAGATATTTGTCAATGCTCGCCAGATGATGTTTTTCACACACAAATGAAGGTCAGAAGCAGGATTGATCAATGGGCGAGGTTGTGCGTCTCTGATTGAGCTTTAATTATGTATGCCAATTCACGTGGGCAAAGTCAAAATTCAATCAAAAAATCACCAGAGGTTTTATATGTTAGGTTTTATATGTAGATACTTGTACTTCTTGGTACTCGGTGAGACATCGTGAGACGGTAATCACAGGGCCACTGCAGATATGGCTTCAATTCCCATTTTAAGTTACTCACGTTTACTTAGTCAGTAAAGCATAACCCGGCTAAGACAGTGTATGTCTTTCAATTTATGTTATAGCGAGAGGCCCGACACGCTTCCGGTTTAAAGTAGGTGGCTTAAGCGCCACTTCCGTTTGGAAGACCACCTACCCTTTCTTATCTTGCCCAGCTGATGAGACTCGGTCGCGAGTTCCTTTTGATTCCCGATTTTGGGAAAGAAGCGGAAGGGACTCTAAAAAGGGATCCGTACTCCGACCCTTAAGGGCCGCCCCGAAGTCGAGACAAAACCCGGGAGAAATCCGTGGAAATGGGAGTTAGCTGTTCGTTACGAAAGCAAGCTAGGGGTGCTAAACATAGGACAAGACCAAACCCCTTACCTGGATCTCGAACAACGAGCAGCGTGTGACTCCCTTTCCAGTTATCCCAATCAGACTTTCATTGTTAAAACATTCGCATTTCGCTTTCAATAATTGATTAGATTTATTGTATTTACATGTGTGTCGTGGTGGGTTTACATCATACTGTTTAGGCCTAAACTATTTTTCCCTCTATTCGAATTTCTACCTATTGGTGGAGACGCTTGGTTTTCCACAAAATTACTTAGCGATTTTGCTTGGGAAAATCATTTGATTTTCATTTAGTTTTTCTGTTCTTCCACCGCGTGGGTGGTGAAAAGGCTACTTTTGTCGGCTCGCCAGTCCGAAAAACTTGGTTTTTCCGCCAGAAAGGGCGAAAAACACTTTGTTTATCCGACTTAAAAGAAACGGTAAAAGCTGCGAAAACATAGCAGGTATAACAATCGCTAGAGAATATGGGTGGGTTTACTATGAGTACTCACTCGAACTGCTAGCTGTTGGCGGCTAGGGATGAATCATTCTGCAGGATGAAAATCCCAGAAGAAAAAAAAATAGCTGTTGACGGGACGTTATGTTTGTCTCGTCACGTTCAGTCGCTCCTTTGCGGCTACCTATCGCTCTCCCGGCGGATGTTTGCTGGTCGAGGGCTATGCAGGTAGCTAAGACGGGGCGATTTGTTCGGCCGGTCACCGCATAGCATTTGCGCAGCTATGAGCTGGAAGCTTGGTCGAATTCGGTTTCGGTTTGGCTGGGCGAATGTTGGTACGTCTATCAGCTGCCAACCCGCTTGCTGTCGGCCCCTCGTGGTGCAAACGGCTGTGGTGCCCCGTTTCAATGTGGCTGGATGGTGGTGGCGAACCTGGCGAACCTGGCTGGTTCGCGACCGGCCCAGTGTCCTTCCTCTAGGATGGAAGCTGCGGTGAGTGTGCGTACCTGTGGCTGATGGTCGAGTCAAACACAAGTCGGGATTGCACATTTGGGTCTCCACCTACTTACTAGTCAAATGCACCTCTTTTTTGCACTGCACTGCCCTAAACTGTCCTTTAGTTTTACCTGACACCGACTAATGCGAAAAAGAGGGTTTTTTAGATAAGTGAACCTAGTCTCGGAATCATACACTGAACTTAGTTACCTGCCGAATTTAAGTAAAAGAACACTAATTGATCCTGACTCTACTAATACCGGACGTAAGTGAGCTTGGAGTCTCAATCGTCCGCTGATCGACCTGATCTAGCTTGACTTCGCAACCGGAACTACCCGATACGAACAAGTCTAATCGCGAAGTCAAACAATTATATCCCAATTCGCGAATTCTTCGAGTAGTCCTCGTCTTCCCCTTCTGGACCCGAAAATAGAGGCCCAACTTTTGCTCTGCCAAAATAAGTGCACAAAAGCCCCCGAAAGAGGTCATTCACCTGACGCCAAAATAAGAAAGTGGTCGGTGGCCTACAGAAGATAGCATCTAGAGTCACGTGCTTGCCTCCAGAATTGTGTCGGTCACTCAGATGTGTTATTAATGATTGATGATTGTTCATTTGGGGTGGTGCTTCATATAGTAATGGGTGTTTGCTTCGTTCTTGTCTTAATTATTTTAATTATGGCAAAATTTCTATTGGCACATGTATTTGAATATGAATATAATATATTGTTACATTAAGATAAGGCTAATTAGTTTAAGTAATTAAAATGAATGAATTCTTTAATTGGTTTTAAGTATGTTTAGCAAATTGTAAATAAATTGTTTCGACTTGGTGTATTCGTTACAATGTACTATTGAAAATAAGGTTGCCAGAATTTTTTCGACACATATTTGGGCCGGAAATTTTATCTAAAAAGTCAAAACCCAAGAATTACTCAACAAAAATCAAGAAAAAAAACATGGAAGCAGATTTTTTCTACAAAACTGACCAGCAAAATTAAAATGGTATTTTAGGCTTCAAAAATTCCTTTTATGATTATTTTTATTAAACATGCTCGAAAAATTTTAAGTTCGGAGGCATACATAAAAAAAAATTTCAACACCATTTTTTGTATAGATTGGCAGATAAAGTGAATAAATCCGGGCAAAATCCGGAAATATTTCAATGAAATCCGACCCTGGCCGGACCGAACTTTCCCAAATTTTGAATCAAATATTGGGGCAAACCCGGATGGAACCTAGAAACCTTATACTTAAATGTTTGAAAACATACCAACAAGTAACGTGAATTACGAAACGATATCTGAGAGACTCAGAGCCAAAGAGATGTTAGTGCAAGAATGATCAATTTCTAATACCAAACAATTCTTAATATTTCAAACATTATTTGAAAAAAGAAATAAGATTTTTGATATTTCATTTTCATACTTTTTTGATCGATTGAAAGCAACAAGATGTCGAGAAATGTATGGACAACATTAAAAGTAGCTTTCAAGTACTTACATATAAATCTGCATTTTATTGAAGGTAATTGATGAATGATTTTTTTTCTTCTTCCAGGTAATTTTCTTACTCATCAACTAGTTTAAATTGCAACACTGAAAGCGGTATGCACCGCTTTTTCCCAGCATTCGCTACAGTAAGTCTAAAACGAATTCAATAATAATTAATCCGGGCGCTTCGTTGGTGTTTTTTTTCTTCTCTATTCTCGCCTGAACCCATTGAATCGGCTCATTCCGCTCCATTGGCCAAAGTCAAAACCGACTGATGATTCAATTAAAAGCAATAATCCAATTGGTGTCACACCGGTTTTGTGGAAACGGCATCGCTTAATCAATTCCTAAGTAATTTCAACTTTCCCGACTGGCAGCTGCCGGTCGCTCAATTTAAACCTGCCGCCTTTTGAAGCTAGCAGATAGAGAAATAGATGGGAGTCGCAAGACGATGATGACGACAAAGGTGAAATTCTGTCACTCGCATACTCTCTTGAACGAGTGATTTCTCGCTCACCCAACCACCCACTATTCGCGTCACTTGACGGTTGAGGATTGTCCTTCCAACAAATTGTGTCCCTACACGAAACTAGCCCGAGGACAAACGAAGGCAGGCAGGCAAGTTCATCCTGCATGCCTTATCGACAATCTTGGTCCTGTACAAGAGCCAAGAAGATGATGCAAGAAGGAGCCTTTCTTCGAGCATGTCGTCGTGCACTGAAGTTGTGCGGGTAAAGAACGGCCCTGAAGAAAGCTATCTGACATGACTAAATATGAAGCGAGAGCGAGCGTTTTTGACAGTTAAACTGTCAGAGCCCCAGAGACAGGAATATGTTTGATTAAAGTCATAACTATGATTGCATCATGATAGATCAATGTGGGACTTTACATTACAAAGTTAAGGAAAAATCAAATTTGAATCTTTTGAGATTTTGTATTCAAATCATAATCGTGATATTTACATGAATTATCATAACTATGCATTTTAGGGTTAAATTTTACTTTACGAGCTAATATTTTACTAACGCGGCATGGCCGAGATGGTTTTTGGACCATTGTCTTAGGAGTGCATTCAATAAAAAAAAATTGTTTGCTAGAATTATTTGTTGATTACTTTTAGTAGATAAAAGTTGACAGCCATTCAATTATCTAATCTATCCCAAATGCCTCGAGTTATTATCCAAAATTAACAAGGTGGCAGCATTTTTGTAACAATCTGGATCAAGAAAAAAGGCCTTAGTCAAACCACAAGCTTCAAATAGATCTTAAAATTGGATTAGGGGACCCTTTTTTGTTGAAGTTAGTTCTCACAGGTATCAAAAATAAGTTTTGTTGAACTTCTTGAAAAGTTCTAAAATTAAAAAAATGACTCACCTTCTTATAATACATCCGACTCTTCAGCTTACAATTTTAGATATGCTAATTATGCTCAAATTTTGCTTAAATATTTACGAAGTTTTGAATAGCAGTCAAACATTAACATCGTATCCTTAATACGTACTGTGTTATTCGTGAAACTTTAAAGACATTTTGTTTCAGTATACGGTTACTTACTCTAAAGAAACCATTAGTCAAAAAATTTACAACGTTCTTCACACTAAGGTGTAGTTGTAGTCAAAGTTAGTTTTCGCATGGACAAAATATAGATAGTGCGCACTCTTAATAACCTAAACAGATCGCTATTTCTCTGCATAGAAAATTGTTCCGGCGTCTTATAAGTCAAAAAAGACTCAAATCCAAAACAGCAAAACATTGAAAATTAAAGTTTTAATTGGTTACCAGTCTTCAATCGTTAAAGTTATATGGCATATTAAGAGGAAAACGGAGGTTAACAGTTATAATATTGAATAATAAGTAGTTAATTTTAAATTTCCGAAACAGGTATCATTGGATAGAGGAAAAAAAAACAGGTTTGAGAGTTCAACAAGAAAGCATGTATAAAAAGAGATTGATTAATGATGAAGAAAGCTAATTAATAACAGATATCCAAACATTTGAAACGGAAATTTTATATGCAAGGCAACGTATCAATAGTTCATATCATGAGTTTATAATTAGAATCTAAGGGTTGAGAATCTTATCAATATAAAATGATTTTACTTAAACCTGACATGATATCTGACATAGCTACTGACGAGAAATGGTTGTTAAATTTAAGAAATTCTTAACCCAGAATACATTTAAGCAAATGTGAAAAAAGATTCTAATTTAGGAAAGAGGATATTAAATGAAATATATCAAACGGTACATTAAAAATTTGTCCAGAAAGAACTTGAGAAACTTATGACATAAATTAAAATTTAATCTAAATTATTTAAAAAATGGTAAACAATGAGATTTGAAGACTAAAAAGATTCAATTTGATGCTCAGCAATTAAAATCATTGAATAACCCAATTTATTATGCAACTTTGATTTCAAGGCAACAAAATGGGCCAATATCTCCTTTAAGAGTTATGAAAGAAATTATGAAAATAAATCTCTTTTTTTGCTTCAAAATCAAACAATGGTCGATTATTATTGGTGATTAAACCGGCAATTGAAAATTATTTTCAGATTGTAACCAACGTTTAAGAATGAAATTTATTCAAATAAAAAATAAATAATCAATGATTCGGAATTTATACTTTTCAATTCACCTTCTGATGAGAAAATTTAAATTTGAAGCAGTTAACTGACTGAGAATTGAGCTTCACAAAATGATGTTTGAGAAATGAAAAAAAATGGATTGAGAGTAGACAAGCTAGATTTGAAAATTCAGATATGAGAATCTATGCCCGAGAATTAAAAAAAAATGAGAATCAGAATTTGAGAAAAAATAAATTAGAATTGTGAAAAAACTGAGATTTTATCCTTAAAAATTGAGAAATATTAATTAAAATTGGTCAAATAGAATTAGAATTGAAAATTGAGAGTTAATAAGGGAGAATTTTGAATTGAGAATTGACAATTGCGAATTCAGGATAAGCAATTCAAGGAATTGAGAATTTTAAACTTAGACTTGAGAGTTAAAAATTGAAAATTGAATATTGAGCGTTGAGAAATGAGAATTTGAATTTGAGAATAAAGACTGGGAAATTAAGAATGGAATATTAAGAATTGAGGATTAAGATTTCAGAGCTGAGAATTGAGAATTAAGAAATTAGCAATGAGAATTGAGAATTGAGAATTGAGATTTGAGAATTGAGAATTGAGGATTGAGAATTGAGAATTGAGAATTGAGAATTGAGAATTGAGAATTGAGAATTGAGAAATGAGAATTGAGAATTCAGAATTGAAAATTCAGAAATCAGAATTGAGAATTGAGAATTGAGATTTAAGAATTGAGAATTGGGAATTTAGAATTGTGAATTTGGTTTAGATTTGAGAATTGAAAATTCATAATTTTTACAATTTTCAATTGTTGATAGAGAAATGAGAAATGCAAATTTAGAACAAAAATAAACATATGACATATTGAGAGATTAACGGCTTTTCAGTCAGTTTTTGTAATCAAAACGATTGTTATTTACTACTGTCCAGACGTTTCGGTTATTTGTTGTAGCCTTCTTCAGTGGAAAATAATTGTCAGGTTCGTTTCTCGTCTAGTTTTTATTGCAGCTCAAGACCAATGGTTGAATTTTCTGTAAGTCTGCATAAGTAAGCATTAACAATTGACTTTTGAAAGTTTGAAAAGGAGGATTGAAATTAATAGCTTAACTTTTAATTCAAAATAATACAGTGAGCGTAAAAAGAAAAGTTCCACTATGTGTTATGTCTGTTAAAAAATGAATTATTGAAAATCACCTGAGTTTTCTTCTATAATTTGTTTTTAATTGCTTAGCAAATAAATCAAGCATAAGTTGCAATTGGCGTTGAGGACCAAAAGGAAAATAGTACTATTTGCGGTTTTCAACAAAAACAAGAATATTTCTAAAAACTCACTGAGAAAATGTGAATAATAATACTTCTACGAATTATTTCAATCGATACCTACATTTTAAGGAGTTTTCTAGAATTCCAAAGGTTTTCAAAGATTTTAAAAGGGGGTTTTAAGAGATGCTCTTCTAGAACTAAAGAATTAAAAAACTTAGATTTTTTTTTTTCAGTAAACCATACTTTTTCCAGTTTCAAGTCATAGATGGCAGCACTATCTTGCAGTTAAAACCAAATTAAGTCTCAATGTTGATTTTCCAGGTTTATTTAGGCCCATATTCATTATTTCGAGGTAGTTTTCCAACACAGTTTTGTTGGAGTTCACGCTGCAGAAAGCTTTTCTGGATTTGCAAAAAAAAAATCACCAGCACAAGAATATACCACCGCCAAAATTCCTGCTCATCTCAACTTCCGATTCAATTTCAAATCATACCAATAATACTGGTCTAGTCGTCTGGTCCATCAAGCTTCATTGAAAAGTACAAATTTATTCTGATTAATTACACTAGTTTACAAAATTTTACAAAAATCGTGAACTTGATTAACTGACCAACATTTTTAATGTAAAATCGGGCGCTGAATCCGAAAATGAAATTCAAAAAAATCTCAGTAGAACCGTTTTTGAGTTATGCTCCAAATATGAAATTTCGAAAAAATTAAAAAAGTTCTTGTACTTAGATAAAAATATCTCGGACGGCATAACAGTAATTTGAAATCCCTCTTTTGCATATTGAAGGTGAATATGTTATCTATCGATCATCTGAACACTGTTTTTGCGTTTGACAAACAGTATTGATGATATTAGTGACTTTATGAGAAAAAAAATTATAAAAAACGCATTTTTTTAGAGAAAATTTTGTTTCAACGAAAGTTTTAGACTCGATGGTAGCATTTAAAAAATCTGATTTTCTTTTGCTCTTGAATGTCAATTTGAAACAAAGATTTCAAGTGGTTATTTATTAAAATCGGTTGAAAATTGAAGAAGTTATGGCTACTTTACCATAACTGAAATTTTTGGAGTTTTTAATAATTTAACGAACCGCAGTACACTTATCATAGTATAGGAAGAATGAAACATGATAAATCTCGTTCGCTCCAAGTCAAAATTATTTATTAGCTTACCAGAAGGTCACATGCCAAGTTTCAGGAAGATCTGACCATAGGGAGGGGTTGCTTAAGTCTCAAACGTGAATAAAATTTTAAGGTATTTTGCCCGGAAGGAACGAAAAATACTGGTTTTTCATCAATAACTTTTTTTCATCACTAGCTAATTGTTTTTTATGGTTGATTTTCATAAAGCCTAAATTGAGAAAAATATTTCACCCGAAGACTGTAACTCGATTGGATTAGAAATAGAAAAGTTATTGCGGTTCAAAGGCCGCAAATTTTGTCCAATACGCAATGAGTACTTTTTACGCATTGCGTTTTATACGACAATTTTCGACCAAAATACAATCTTTCAACCGCAATAACTTTTCTGTTTCAAATCCAATCGAGTTACAGTCTTCGGGTGAAATATTTGTCTCAACTTAGGCTTTAAGAAAATCAACCATAAAAAACAATCAGCTAGTGATAAAAAAAAGTTATTGATAAAAAACCAGTATTTTTCGTTCCTTCCGGGCAAAATACATCAAAATTTTATTCACGTTTGAGTCTTAAGCAACCCCTCCCTATGGTCAGATCTTCCTGAAATTTGGCATGTGACCTTCTGGTAAGCTAGTAAATAATTTTGACTGAGAGCGAGTGAGATTTATCATGTTCCATTCTTCCTATACTATGATAAGTGTACTACGGTTCGTTAAATTATTAAAAACTCCAAAAATTTCAGTTATGGTAAAGTAGCCATAACTTCTTCAATTTTCAACCGATTTTGATAAATAACCACTTGAAATCTTTGTTTTAAATTGACATTCAAGCGCAAAAGAAAATCAGATTTTTTAAATGCTACCATCGAGTCTAAAACTTTCGTTGAAACAAAATTTTCTCTTAAAAAAATGCGTTTTTTATAATTTTTTTTCTCATAAAGTCACTAATATCATCAATACTGTTTGTCAAACGCAAAAACAGTGTTCAGATGATCGATAGATAACTTATTCACCTTCAATATGCAAAAGAGGGATTTCAAATTACTGTTTTGCCGTCCGAGATATTTTAATCTAAGTACAAGAACTTTTTTAATTTTTTCGAAATTTCATATTTGAAGCATAACTCAAAAACGGTTCTACTGAGATTTTTTTGAATTTCATTTTCGGATTCAGCGCCTGATTTTACATTGGAAATGACCTTCAGTTTACTGAGTTCAAAAATGCTGTAAACTAGTGTTATCGGTTAAAGAAATCAGCTTTTAGTGACCTTGATGAAATTCTATTTTTTTTTTTTTTGATTTTGTGATCTTAGAATTTCTAAGGCGATCACACGATACCAAGTACTTATTTCTTGACCAAAATCATCCAGCACCAGTGCTGCAAATAATCAGTGTCAGCTTTCAATATTCAATTGAATTTACTGCAGTGTACGCTCAGTTCATTTCCATCTGCATTCATCTGGTACTGAACAGAAAGCTCAATCCCGAAAGCACTCTGCATGCTCATTCACGAATCGGCAACATCGGTGCTCAGTATACATTCAGGCTCTTTGCAGGTTCATGAGATTATCCAATATTCATTTTCAGTTTCAAGCAAACATTGCTGAAAGTGAAAAAAGCTCAATTCGATTATCATTGAGTTTAGTTGAATGGTGACAAAGCTTGTCCGATGCGCTAGACTTGCGGGAATTGAATCATTACTGCTGAGATTTCTATTTTTAAGGATTTTGATTAAAAAAAACGTGTTTTCTATATAGTGTTTAGTGGTGGGAAGATTGTGAAATAAGTGTTCGGGTTGGCGAGAAGAACGCTGCCGAGGGAGCGTGTGGGACGAATGTGGGGACAAAACTATGACAAAATTACGACAAAAAGTAACAAAATTATGACTTAAATATGACAAAAATTTGGCAATAATATGACAAAACATGACAAATGTGGTAAATGTATGACAAAAAAAAAACAAAAATATGAAAAATAAGACTTAAATTTTACAATACATTAAAAAAAATCAACACAAATCCGAAAAAATGACAAAATGTGATATGACATTTTTTTTTAAAAATGACAAAATTTTGCAAAAATATAACAACTGTGGTAATAAACTTATAAAAATGTGAAATCTATAACAAAAATATAACGAAATGTTTGCTAACACATATATAACAATAAAATGAAAATATCATGACATAAAATTGTGATAAAAATAAAACAAATTTATGGCACAAATATGACAAATATGGCCAATTTATGATTTAAATATTTAGAAAATTTAAAATGAAGGGACAAAAATGTCGTCAAACTATATAAAATTATGACAAAGTGATAAAAATATGACAAATGTCATAACTTTCAGATTGTCGTAATTTTTTACCAAATTTATCATAAGTTTGCCATGTTCTTTTTTTATTTAAATGTTAATTTTTGGTTATAACTTTGTCATATTTATCAGAGTTATGTCATAATTTTGTCTAATTTTTAACACATTTGTCATATTTTTGACTAAGGTTTATCGATTTTTTGTCATTTGTTTTTTAAATCAATGTCATATTTCTGTCTTTATTTTGACATATTTTTGTCATATTTGTCAGATTTTTGTATTTTTTTTTGTCATGTTTTGTTATTGTATTGTCAAAATTGTGGTATATTTGTGTAATATTTCTGTCATGTTTTTTTCATGTTTATTGTCATCACTTTTGTCATGTTTTTTGTTAGATTTTGTCATTTTATAGTTAATTTTTTGTCATATTTAGGCCATAATTTTGCTATATTTGTTAGATTGCTGTAAATTTATTGTCAAATTTTTGTCATATCTGTCAGATTTTGTTCATACTAAATATTTTCATAATTTTGTCATGTTTTCACCATGTTTATTACATTTTGTCATAATTTTGCCATTTTTTGACCAAAATTGCATTTTTTTCCATATTTGGCAGATATTCGCCATGTCGCCAACAAAAAATTTATATTTATCTCTTTTCCCGTCCTCTCTGAATAATCGTATAGGTCTTAGCGAATTTCAAATAGTGTTTTCTTTTCGAATCCCATTTCACAATTTTAGAAAATGGCTAAAACAAACAGGGATGGAAACGAAAGGATTTTGATCCGACAAACGTTTAGTCGTCAAGTGTACAAGTCGCGATCTGTACAAACCGAGAGCAAAATCATATCCCCTCGATAGAAGATCTTTATTGAAACGATGATGGTTGAATACCGACAAACACATTTTGAGACTGTGTGTAGCTCGGGGAGAAGAGCTACCCTTTTTGCTAGCGAACTTTAACCAATCGCAACGTACGCTTGGCTCGCTGAGAGTGAGTGTCTTACATACACAGATCCATGCGGATCCGAATCGGATGGCGCAAACGAAGCAACAACATATGACAGACGACGTGGATGGAAGTTCAACTGTCGGCCGGCACATGTTGAAGAATTTTTTTTGGCTTAGCGCACGGGCATGGGAGTTTTTAACTGATTGATTCAAAATTTATTACTTTGTTTTAGATCACCATAGCGCTTATAATTAGTTTGAATTGGTATTAATATGATTTTTTTTAACTTTTGTATTGGAAGCTCCAAGCAGAAGCTGATAAAACTGGAATTAAATCAAGTTGGCTAAAATGAGGTGATTGGCAATGAGGAAAAATCCGGAAAATTTCTGGAATTTCAAAGCTTTGCCAGGAAGCTGGAAGATTCCACAAATCACCGGGAAAGTGTTCTTTTTTTTTAATGTTCATTTAATTGATATTAAATGATATTTCATTAAATCTTTGAACAGGTATCACCACCAGTTCGCTACATATGAACATAAAGATAA
This sequence comes from Uranotaenia lowii, assembly GCF_029784155.1. Lineage (NCBI taxonomy): Eukaryota > Metazoa > Arthropoda > Insecta > Diptera > Culicidae > Uranotaenia > Uranotaenia lowii. The sequence continues at coordinate 204,214,921 of NC_073693.1, read as the reverse complement.
AGTTTTGCTCATTTTGTTGTAAACTGTTAACAGTTTGAAAACTCAATTAAATTTTTCTGAGTTAAATAAGGATGATTTAAAGATTCCGTGATAGGAAGTGATATTAAACGTCTAAACTTGAAGAACATATTCGTTTTTTTCTAAACGCAGTTTGTGTTTGATATTTTTAGTTTTTCTTTATCAAAACCTTGATTTGATACCTCAAATATACCTTTTTACTATACTATTATTTTAAATGTCAAGTCTGTTTAGATTTCATAAACCATTTTCATGAAACTCCCATATTTATTAAAATCTACCGCCAAACTTCACAGATTTTTTTTTCGAGGCGTGAAACCCTTATCAATTAAAATACATACTTATGAAAATGTTTTTTTTTGATGAATGTTTTGTGTTTTTTGTTTATTGTATACTAGCACACCCGATGCGCTTTGCTACACTTTCTTGGAATAATTAAATTTTTTTTAAAATATTTTTGATTTAATAAATTTGCATCTTCTTATAACATGATCAATCAGAAGCACACTTTTGAAAATGAAAGCTGCTGCTTACTTTTGTAATGTTAATGCGAATATGAATTAAAATCTTAAATTGTATATTGTTCATTGTATTCTGAACATGGATTTTTTTACAAATATATGAATGTGTGAATATTTTGCAAAAAACTGTTTGACTTTGATATTTTCAGTATGGCATGTTCTTTTTAATTTTCATTTCGAATTTCCTACGACCACGACAATTTTTCTTCTGAAACAAATTACTTTTAATGTAGAATTTAAGTTTTTGGTCCATCAAAATTTTAAATTAGTTAAAATTCAAATAAATGTTTAAATTTTCAATATTGAAAGTTAACATTAAAGTGATTTTTGGGCTACAATCATGTCTACATGCCTGTATCTGATTTTCTTTCTTAGTGCATTCGCCAAGACTTCGTGATTTTCAAGATTCTCCGATATATGATTTTAAAGAAAGGTCCAATACGGACCTATGTCCACATAAAAAATAAGATTTTTTTTATAAATAATCTGAAACTGCCAAAAAAAGTCGTTTATTCTGTTCAATAAAAGGTTAAATTTTGATTCAATTTAAACAATTTCATTCCAATGACATCCAGAAGTTCATAATGAAAGTGGATATTCGAGTATGAGAACTCGTCTTACAAAATTGATAAACAAAAGTTCGAAAAAATGAATAATCTAGATCTGCAAAAACCAAAATTATCAAATAAAAAATTTTATTAGACTTTTTTTGTTTGAATACAAACACATCAATTTCGAAGAATCCTTTAAGTTATTATTCATTTCTTTTTAATATGCATTTTTAATTCATTATTCTAGCATAAAAGATTCAAAATCTTGTCAGATTATGAATTATAAAATTAAATTGAGATATTTCATATTGATTTTTAATCCTCACACAAATAAGGGCACAATTTTAATTGCTTGATTGGTTCCTAACTCTTTTTTGTGGAAATATCTCCGTTTATTTTACGATATTCAATCGAAATTACCTTTAACTGATAAAACCCAAAAATCAGCTCAAACCTGATATGTTATTATATAGATTAAATGAGATACCCAACGCTACCAAATTCTCCTTCCTTCGAAGTGTCAAGAATAATTAAAAAGCGCTGAATGGACAATTAGTTATTTTCTACTAGATCTGGAAACTGGAATTCAAAGTTCAACACTTGAAAAAAAAAACAAGTAAAATTATTTAAATTTCATTTGGACTTTTTGGTAAAACTATAGAATAATTCGAAGAAGCTCAAATAAAAGGTTTTAATTGAATTATAAAATTTCTCTAAGAACGCGGGTAGTTTTGACTTCTTAGAAAAAGTTGGAAAGGGTCTCTCTTGCATGATTTTCCTTAGTTTGGTTTATATGTTAATGTTGAAAAAATGTTCAACCAGGCTTATTTGAAGGCATAAATCAAAATATTCGTAGTTCTTTACTTGTTCTGAAAATTAAAAAGTTATGCAGAATTTAAATTCTTTTTTAAATTAAGTACAACTACTTAGTTTGAATTTACTTCATGTTTTTTTAAAGATTGTTGTTTCATAAGTTATGATTGATTGATTTCATCAATATCCCACACATGATTTGGATTCAGGATGCAAAATTCTATCTAAATAGAATCAGGTTATCAGGGTTTTCACATAGACACTGATAATGTTGTTCCCATGTATTATTTAAATGGAACAGAATTTAAAACATTTACAAAAAAATCAAGCATCGAAGTGTTAAATTAAAAACTGCAGTTTTAAAGATTTACAAACAACAGTTTTTTACAATTACTAAAAATATCCTGGAGCGTATAACATATAACCAGTCAATACTAATGATTAGATATGGAAAAAGCAGTGTTGAAAAGAAGCACTTTTCAACACTGTTTTTAGCTAAATTTTACTAATTAAAAAATGCCTCTGAAAACTTTAAACAGAATGATGTAACTAACATTCTGCACCTAAGCCAACGTAAATGTGTAGTTCAGAAATTGAAAACTCAATGATTTTTTCAAATAGATATATCTTTTTTTATTTATGTTACAAGTTGCGAAAAGTAGATTTTCCAGCACAAGTCGAGGATTTATCTAACGAGGGTTACCGTGTGGTGAAAAATTCGATTTTTGCAACGAGTTGTATGCAATTTTATTCTTGCAATTTCGTCGGTAACCATCGGGCATCAAACAGAAAGGAAGTCTAAAAACAGTGCTGAAATTTAGCACACCGTTTCAACACATAATATCAAAAAAGTCAATAAAGTCAATAGATTCTGAATGTAATTTTTTTTTAAACTATTTCAATTTTTTTCGAAATTTCTTTCATTTTTGTGGATTTTTTTACTTCTTGCAACAGTTTTCTCCCAGTTTTCCACCCACAACCTTCCGCCAACCCCCCCTCATCGTTTGAATTGTTTTCCATCTTTTACTATATTACATTCCAAGGCTTATCTAATTAATTGCCGTTGCGTACTTTTCCAAACAAACGACCAAGCAACACACAAATGTTGTTGCGAGCAAGAGCTACTCTTTGAATCTTCCGAAAAATCACAATCTTAACGCTATGATGGGATCCGATCGCATGTTGTACATATCGCGATCTGGGCTAAGTCAGGATCTGTACGTTTAGAGATTCGCATTTTGTTGCAACCACTCACAACAATCCGTATGTACGATATTGGAAGGCATAGCGAGTGCGCTCATCAAGGACTTTCTTTTTATCTTGCTTTTTTAAGATTGTGGTAACTCGTCACTCTCGGAGATCTCCCTACATAACAGTAACAGAGCAGAGAGTATCGCTTGCTAGGGCGATTTGAATGTGTCCTACGGTTGGTCGCTCCCTGCTCAAAAGTCGCTAGAAGAGATTTTTTTCCATCCCTGAAAACAAATGCCAACTGAAATTATCAGCAACTTTAGCTGACACTGACTGAATGCTAAAGCTGCATTCACTGATCGAAGGCAGTGAGTGACAGAAACGCCTAAGCGAAAGACGCTTTCGTAGCAGTCGAGTGAAACAAGTTAGTTCGGGTTTACGAGTGAGCTTTCTACTGACTGATAGACATACTCGCAAAGCGTGCCGTGAGCACGAAGATGACCGAGTCGATCAGAAGCTTTCATATTTGTTGACTTTTCTGTTCAGTTCATTTCAGTTCAAGCTTTTTACACTGATAGAAAATCACAGTCAATATCATTTGTGCTTTCAGAAAATTTGCAGCACTGTCCAGCACACCTGAGTTAATCCCGGATATTCGAAAATGGGCATCAATTCGGTTTAATTGCAAGATAGTGCTGCCATCTATGACTTGAAACAAGAGAAAGAGTGTTTGACTGTTTAAAAACATTAGTATTTTTGAATTCGAAGCCTGTTTTTTATTCAAATTCAGCCTCAAATCTATGTTTCGTCATTTTGCATCATACTAATGCATGTAAATGAAGAAATCAAGCACTTGGATAAAGTATTATAGCTCAAATATCAAATTTTTAAACGCTCGAGGAGCATCTCTTAAAACCCTCCTTTAAAACCTTTGAAATTCTAGAAAACTCCTTGAAAGCAGTTATCTTTTCAAATAATTCGTAGAAGCATGATCATTCACTTTTGCACAATAATTTTTTAGAAATAATCATGTTTTTGTTGAAAAACACAAGTGGTCCTATTCTTATTCCGCACCCTTTTTTCTTATTTTTGGTCCTCATCGCAAACCGCAACGTCCAAAAAAGTAAACTTACGCTTGATTTGTTCGTGTAACAATTCAAAACAAATTATAGAAGAAAATATTGGTGATTTTCTATCATTCATATTTAAACAAGCAAAACACTTTGTGGTACTAATCTTATTTCGCTCACTGTATCATAGTGTTTCTGAGATAATTTGATTTTAGTTTGTGAAGATCGAATCAACACTACTCTGTAATGGTTTGAGATAAAAAAAAACGAATTCAGAATTGAAAAGCCAGAATTGGCTGTTATTATTTGAAAAATGAACTTCCTTACTATGTCTTATGAGAAACTGAATGAATATGTTGAAAAATTCGCCCTCTGTTTTAAAGAAATGATAAACCATAGATAAATGTTGTACTTTTGCCTGGGTTGGACTTCAAACTTCGTCGCTTTTTGAGTTCCTTGGCAGCTTTGAGGACTTTCTTAATTTTTTTTGTGATTTGCATACTTTTTGATTTTCCGTTAAACTTTATTTTATGATTGATTCTTCGGTTGAGTTAGTATTATTCACCCTTAGAAGAGGTTGTTAAAATCCCATGCCTAGTTAGCAAATCTCTGTGCCGAAAATGCGCTGAAAAGTGTTTTTTTTTATCAAAGATGATATGATTGGAAAAGCACTTCTGGCATAAAGACTCGGGCTCACAAGCGAAATGATGCATCCCGAGCAGACTTTTATGGCAAAATTACAGCAAATTTTGCTATCACGCCCTGAGAGCCCAACTTGCTCTCATTTTGCTTGACATAAGGTGGTACACAGCAAAAATGAGAGCACAATTTTTCATACTTGGTTAGCAAAGTGATACCAAATTTTGCTAAAACTGAGACCCTAACTACACCTCGTATCCGAGAGCTTGGAGAGCACAGTGATGCCAATATAAGGCATCATGTTATTCTTCTTTTAAGCAAAATTTGGCATCAATATACTCTCAAAAGTATCAAAAAACGAGAGCAAAGCGAGGTAAAATTATGGTCTCAATTAAAGCAAAATTTGGCATTATTTTGCTCTCCGTATTTTGTTTTGTATCTTCATATCTTTGCTGTTTTCAACCTTTAGTCAGTCAAATTTAAAGCAAATTTGGCTTTCATGACGTGATAGCATTGGTTTTAATTTTGCCAAAAAAAGTTGGTAGAGAAAACTGAATCTCCTTAAGTTATGCAACGTGTCAGCAATAATGAATTCAAATACGTATTTCGATTTGAAACGACAATTGAAGAGTTGACAAATTAAGTGGGCACTTTCACATTACTTAGTAAATTACATTTACTGCCCTATTTGTAAACCTTTACCCGATCAGACTTTTATTTAAAATAATACCTATATATGCCTAAATTTCGATAACAGAGCATGATAGCAAAACTTAGCGCAATTTTTCCAGAAGGCAATATTTAAATTTTTTCGATTCTTGTTCTTGATTTTACTAGCCAATTTCTCGGTTCAATTGAATTAATCGCCTGAATTTATATAACAATCTTCACATCAAAATCGCCTTCAAAAACCATCATGTAGGTACAAGGTGAAATTGGTAATTCTTCAAAAACAAAAACTGATTCCCAAAAAAATTTCCTTGCCTACATGAAGGCGTTTAAACTTTGCCTCTTGTTACATATGTTTGTAAATGTTGAATATTTTAGGTAAATTTATTTTAGTTGAATAAAACATGAGATACTTTTGCTAATAAAAATTTCAATTGAACATTTTTGAGCAAAAACGAGCAGTCAGAGAATTTTAATAACATATTAATCGTTTTTACAAGGCATGGTAACAAAATAGTTATAATTTTACTTTTAGGTATGTTTTCCTGCGAACCGAAGTCAAAGCCACCTTAAAGTCGGCAATTGAATTGCGTCTCGAATGTCTAAATGGAATATTAACCTAACTACAGTTGCTCTTTTAAGTTTAGTTTTATATTATATAAACCGGTTATAAGTTATACTTTTGTGGAATACCTGCAGGTCACTCTTGTGGGAGACCGTGAGAAAATTCACCAATTCGTCATTCGCCAGACTGTCTTATTTGTAAAACATCCAATCGATAAAAACGAATTTGAGGATGCACTGTGCGGCCACAAAAAAGAGGGAAAAAGAGACATAATTAGGTATTTAAGCATACATTTTGACAACTAACTTAATCCCGTCCTAATTTATAATAAATAAATGCTATACTATATGTATTTGCCAAATTATCGGTAGTTGCGAATATTTTGTCTTAATAAACATATGGGACAACTTGCAGTTACATATATTCCATATGGGCCAAACATGACACGGTATTTTTTAATTGTTTGGAAAAAAGGGAAATTGTTTTTGAAATGATCTTAAAAAAAACGATGGTAATGCAAATGGGACAGTCTAGCGAACTGCGAAAGGTAAAATTGCTTCAAAATAAGCGCTTTAAAATAGTCTACATATAGCTAAGGTATGAAGATTTTATTTGTATGAGGAGAGGCATGAAGAATACAAAATTAGTTGTTCCTTAGTAAGTTTGCTACACAACTGCGTTTAAAATTAACTTTCGAAAAATTGGAAGAAATTCGTTTTTGGGACTTCAAACGTGTCAGCTAAAAAATGTAATAATTCATTACATTGACACCCAACGTCATACAATTTAAAATTTAGTCAGTTCAAGGAGCCTAAAATGGGGTGTTGGTTATAATTAATTTGACCTTATTTTGACTCAATAATCCCAAACCATTTTTCATGGTTTAAACATTATTTGGGGATGTTTTGGAAAGTCGTTTACATACTTGTAAGTTCGAAACAAAAATTATCTTCTTTTTGTTATTTTACTTCCAATTTGGAATTTATCCCTGATTTTTTTTGTTAATTTTTTTTGATTATAGTCGTTTTAACATCTGTATGTCGTTCGCGACTTATATCAACGATGCAGTTGGTGGATAGCCATTGAAAAACTTATCCGGTGATCGATGTTTACTTTTGGGCTCGAACTCACGGACATCGGCTCAGAAAGCAACTGACTTGCCAACTGAGCTATATCGCAAGCCCTTTATCCCAGATCTTTAAAGGGATTTTATATAGAAGTTGGTAGTGTGAATTTGAACGTTTATCAGAAGGTTGAGTTGTAATTCAAAAACTGTTTGTGAATTCAAATCTTACATTATTAATATTAAATCTGAAAGCTGATTGTTCTATTTGTTTCTAAATTTATGCACTTGTAGCTTATATGTTCATAAGCTTACAAATATTTTGTGGAATAAAAATTAGGAATTGATACCTGAACGTTGAAAGAGGCTGAGTTAACCACCAAACCCTACCGCTCCTTCGGTCTTCGATAATAGTGTTTCAACTTCTTTGGTTATCATGAAATGATCAATGGAATATATCAAAATAAATAATAAATCAATGAAATAAATCAGGATTTAAAAAAAGCATCAGTAATCCTTCCAAAAAATCTTTGGCTTCAGGGCCTTGAATAGAAATAAAAAAAATGCTTTGATACTCTGATGGCAACTAATTTGAACTGCTAAAAACACAGATTTAAAGGCCTTATTATAAATTTCAAAAAGAGTTTTGCTAATTTGTCTCTGAGAAAATAGAATTAGAAATTTTTAGATATTTCACTTACCTTGCAATGTAGCAGGAAGTTCAATTCATTTTCACCTCCCGAATGTCACAGTCACAAGAGGTGACTTTCCGAAACAGTGGTGGTTGCGGTAGTGTAGAAGATGCTACTGTAGTTCACCAGATCGTAGACACAAAGCAGCTTGTGACCGGTTCAAAATTCGCTCTCGAATTCATCGACGGTTGGTACACGACGAAATCATTAATCTACTTCAGTAGACTAGCCTCAAGGTCTGGTGACCGGGAGTATGCCTGTGATGCGTATGAAATTGAGTTGAATCGTAGATGTTTCCAGCATCTAGATCCGGACTTTTCCAACATCCCAATATAAATAGCTGGGATCTCTTTCAGCGATTCCGGCGGGTTCGGAGCAGTTCAATAAATTGCATTTTTCATCGTCTTCGTCATCGTGCATCGTCTGGATCTTCCCTACGTTTGCAATCCGCAGGATTCGGTGGACTTCTTCGAAGTACATCCTGATAAAATATCTGCGCTTTCTTAGTGGCGTAGGCAGACCTATTTTCTTTTGCGGGCAGCTGGAATTTAAACAGCGAAGATACATATCAAATCCAAGGTGCATCCGATGACTCGATGCGGACAACAAACGATATTTATGTACCTTTTAAACAGCTCCGGGATCTAAGTTGTTCTTCCAGGTTTGTTCCCCCCCAACTTAAACTTTAAAAAAAACAGACTGGCTACTGAGTACTAACTGACTTGTTGTTTTGTTGTTTTCCTTACACGCTCATAGATTTTCAATCATTAATGCTTTTATTTAAATCATTGAGTGATATTTACCTATATTTACGACCATCTGCTTGTAATGTTTAAAAATCGAATAAAATGAATAACATGATGGTTACGTTAAAAAAAAATCATTTTTAAATTTTTATGGTTTATAAAATAAAATAATGTTTCCAACTTTTTTAACCTTCCAAAGCTGTTCGCAAAATATTCGTTTCGGAGAAATTTGACATGTTGATTGTTGGTGTTCCCCTGGCCGTAAAAGTTACTCGAATTTGATGATATTAGATGCAATGTGTAGGTAATTTATTCTAGCTATTTAACATTTTAAAATAAAGTCGATATGTATTACCCATGTATAATCAGAAGCTGTTCCAGAAAGAAAAAAAGTCCAAAAAATTAATTTTAATTCTAAAATACTTCTGACAGCGTTGCTGTATTTAAGTGTATTTTTGATTTTTGGAATCTTCAAGAGTACATCCATCCGTCGATGTATAAATGGAGTCCAATGAATGTTTTGATCGCTATTTCGTTTCTTCTGGTAGATAAAAATCTTACTTTTAAAATAGACTTGACAACTTTGGCTTTGCTTCTCTGTATTTGAACCGATTATTTAAACCCAAATTTTAGTTTTGTTATCAACTTGATTATCATTTTCAGGGAACTTAATTTTCCTCTCGAAAATTCTTCAGAATATTGGATTGATAATAAGAATGTTTGGAATGTGCGCTTCGAGTCATATTGACCCGAACAGCTTTGCGGGGTTAACATATTTCCAAATTAGCTTTTTTTTTATTTTTAGAAATTTAAAAAAAAAGTTCAAAAATATCTAGTTAATGGAATTATGTACAAAAAAATCACCGGTAGCGAAAAAATTTGCTGTTTTATTTAGGTTCAATTTATTTTTAACACCTAATTAAAACTGTTTCATCACAAATCATTGAATACCAAATTATGCTATCATTTTGATCTCACTGTTCAGCTCCATCATAAGGCTGGAACAAATATCAATTTCATCTTTTGTCACCCCCCCCCCCCCCCCCCTTCGAAATTTCCAAAATCCCGAAGGGGGGAATAAATAAAGTTTGAAGTATTTTAAGTAAATTTCAAATAAAAATTCAAATATCCGAAAGATTATATGACCATGAACCAAATTTTTGAAAATGGAAGTTAATTCATATTTTGTATTATTGATTTTAATGAATTTTTCGATAAAAAAATACTTGATTCATAGGTTTTATGCAATAATATAGTATGCAATTTGGTTGCATACAAGCTTTCGTGCAATTTATTCCAATTTATTTGTTTTTCGCATTATTTTTTATTGTCCCCCCCCCTCGCGATGTTTCAACTCCGAATGACAAAAGAAGGATTTGAAATTTGTTCCGGCCTAATTAGTGAAACCATAATGGTGCCTCGTTTTGTTATCTTGGATAAAACAAGACCAAATAATGCTTTCATTTTGGTCTCAATGCCTTATTTAGGTATAAGTTAGGCATCATCTTCCGACATTTTGATGCTTCAATGAAACCTAATTTTGCCATCGGGAAAAATGCGATACTGAATTATGCTATCATTTTGGCATTGATAGCTTATTTTGGTTACTGTTTGCTATCGATTCAGGCATCAAAGTCTGCTCGGGATGGCCTCTACATTCAAGCGAAACAAGAAGTACATTTTATGACATTTCCATCCTATTGGATAAATCATCCCGAAAAAAAATGAGAATCGAACTCACTCCAAAATTCTTATCTCGGCTAGCCAGTCTGATATCTTACCCAGAAAACCAGTCGGTTAGCAAACGAAGGTTTATTGTCATAGTCTTTCTGCTACTGCCGATTGCCAATAAATACGCACTGCATTGGCCGTCTGCCGTTTGGCCGAGGTTTTTTCATCCACCTTTGTCTTTGATGGAAAAGAGATAAAAATGGGTTGGGAAAGAAAACTAGAAACTGTTTTATATTGTCGGCCGGTTTACATACTCACGCACAGCTCATCTTGGTTGATTAATTTTTGCCGTTGGTTGGAAACAAAGAATGGCACTCGGTACATCATTCGACAATATCCTTGCTGGCTGATTGTTTCCATCCTGCTTTGTCTTGTGATAGAATTTGGGATGTGTTTTATTTGGTTTCTTTCAGACATATGCAAAGCGGATGAGCTGGGAGGACAATGACAGTTATTAGATAGCTTTTTAATGCTGGTCCGGAATAGAATCTTATGCCGATAATTCCACCTCCAAGGAAGTTCATTATTGGAGTAGAGTCTGATGTAGTCTGGGTGTAGTAAAGAAAGTATGGCCGTTTCAAACTTCACTATTCTTTGGGTTTTTATCATTTACAAAAGGTTATAACGATTTTATTTGATTGCGTAGGTACATTTGTTTATTTATGTACTCATCGATTCAAATGAACTAGCTTAAAAACAATCGATACTGCTAGAAGTTAATTAGGATTATTCTATGTGATCGAAACCGTGTTTTTATTGTACAAAACTTCCTCATAGAACCTCCATATGATGCAGCATCTGTTTACCTCGCAAACAACGTTCAAATTTAATTAAAATCATCATTATCTCTTTCCCAGTATTGTGTAACTCGTTCTGTTTGACTATATTCGAGAGAGTCGCCCAAACCCCGACTGTAATTCAGTTCGAATCGAAAACAACTCCAACCAGACCAACTCTTTCTCACATTCAGTCATTCACTCTTTCCAATTCCCAGTGGCGTGGCCTCAATTGGCGGTCGGAATGTAAGCCACGGTGGATTTTATCGAAATTTGTTGTATTATTTATTCACAAACTCAGACACGTCCTCGTGACGTGATTCATGATGCCATTCTCCGGGATATTCCACATTGAATAGTATCATCATCATCATCATTATTGATCACACCTCCTCACACTCACAACCTCCGATTCCTGACGGGAGCCATTTTTCGACACTCTTCATAAGTAACTGTCAATCGAGATTCGTGGCCTTCTGGTTGGTGGGAGCTAGAATGCTTCCTTTAAATCAAATATTCATGAAATGACTCTGGCCCCAGACTTCGCCACATACCTACACTCCTTACTGTTGATTTGGCTCTATGGCAGAATTGCATGCATCGCGTTTCCGATGGCAATAAAATCAACGCTCTTCTGCTGCTGCTGCTCAGATGTGCCCTGGGATGCTTCCTCTTTCAAAAAATTGGGAAGAAGTAGGAGGAGGACAAATGTTTTTTCGTCGAGGTGACTCCAGGTTTGTGCCGAAGAAGCCGGGGAAACCAGATGAATAACTAATGTACCAGATTCCTGATCTAAGATTGGAAAAGGAACGAACGACAATGATGTACGACTCATTTTATGATAATTTGAGGGCTGGTATGGACGATGTTTGTCGTGGTTTTACATGCTTTTTCACGTGTTTTGCATAGCCTAAGAGGGTAATAGGATATTCCTAAGCGTGTTTACGACTTTGATCGATGTTAAACAAAACAAACAGATTTTGAAGATTAGTATAGCAAAATAAACATTAAAAATGTATCAGCATCTTTTTGAATGAACCTTCACATTGGGTTTATTTCAGTTATAGTTACGGATTTAGAGACACATACTAAAGTCGCATAGTTATTCTTCAACTCTTGAAGTTCGAAAGAGTTTCACAATGAGCTTTCATTAACTCAAAGTTCAAATTGACTCTTAAAACATGCTTTTCTTATTTCTACCCTGAACTGAAGATCAATTGAAATAAACAACTGAAACTTAGCTAATAAATTCCCCCTTTGCAGGACCTACATAATTTTGACAAATCTAGAGCTAGTTTTTATTAAGTCGTATGAGCCACCTGACGTGTTTAGAGAAAATCGCTGTTGAAGTTTTGTTACCATTTTTTTTACTCTACTTTTTAAATATTGCTCGGATTGTCTTTAGAAACCGGAATGCGATACGAAAATAGATGAGAGACTAGTGTCTTCGATTCAGGAATACATTTAGTTGTTCGAGTAAACATGTACTTACGACTTTTGGAAGTGCATGATTGTCTCAAAGGTCGTTTTGCATGCTGTTAAATTTTATCTCAAAACTGTATTTAATGTACCTTAACATTGCTATCACTTACTATTTCGCTTCATGAACTCAAGTTTTTACATTATGTATGTCATCATTGGAATGTATTTTGAAGGAATTCTCCTTGTGCAAATCACCTTAGTATAGAGCAAAAAAAAAGAGGACTTAAGTTTGAATCCCTGTAGCAGTGTCTAGGTGCTCACGGGTGATATGCACTCTGCGGAATCTTCGGTTTCTACGAAATGCTTATAATTTTGTTGGCAGTCACTGTGGTGGAAAAAAAAATTAAACTGAAAATCAGTCTAGTCATAAAGATAGGTATTGAACTTACCTCACAACAAATAGAAGAAGTTAGTATAATTATTCTGGCTTGAACCACTGTCGTAGTCAATTTCTAACTCTAGAAATATCATAACTGTGTTTGAACGTCCTTGAATGTCGATTAAATATGACAAACAAAATAAAAACAATATAAAAACAATATAAGACAATATACTCAAAAAATGACAATAAAAATAAAAATAAAAAATAACAAACATTCTAAACATAAAAATATATTCTTTTGTGTCTAAAAACTTAAAATTTTCAAAAATTGATGAAAAATATCGGGAATAATATTAACAGTCGATTTTTTTAAGTAATAAGTGAGAAAAGTAAATAAAAAATTATTCGATTTCGGCAACACAAAATTTACGAGTTTGTCGCCAAAAATGAAAGAGGACTATACAATTGACTAAAAAATGTTATAAATCTCATATTTATGAAATAAGTTTTTCTGCTTGTAGGATTTATTGGTCAGTTTATTCTTAGGAATTTTGACAGGCAATTGATATGTTTTCACCCCGCATTTTTCCTATACTTATTTACTACAATTTCAGGGTTGCCAGATGGTTTTTTTTTAAATCTGTATCACCCTCTGTATTTTTCTGTTTTTGAACTAAAATTTTTGTTTCTGTTTTCAGTGGTCAAATTTTAATTTTTTTTCCTATTATAACTGATTAATTTATAAACCTACATGAATACATTTGTGCATGCATCAGATTTTATTTAAACCTTCTCGTTCTCCTCCATTCAATCAAGTATGTATATAATAATAGTTCACTTTTTTTGGCTTTTTCGTTGATCATAATGCCACTTACAGAGTCTGATCCTCATTTATTTTCAAGAACTCTGGCCAAATTTTAGCTTACTTGAGTAAGTTTCCAGTGTGAGCTACGAGTCTTAGTGAAAAAAGTTTATTTTTCTTGGAAATTTTGGTAGATGATGAAAAAATTTGAATAAAGGTAATTTTTTTAGAAAAGATTTTACGGGTTTTTTTTCTATTTATTGCAGATTTTTAACTCTTAACTTGTAAGAAAATTTGCTGTACAAGTTGGTAGTTTATGGAATTTTAATCTTCTTTCGGTTAAATTTAGTCGGTTTTTAAAACAGATTAACAGATGAACAATAGCTTTCAAGAGCAGATCTACACATATTTTCAAACTTCTAGCGCACGCTGGAAACATACTCAAATGAGCTCAAATTTGGCCAGACTTGAAAATGAATGAACATCAAACCCTGTGTAGCATTGTGATCAGCGAAAAAAGCCAAAAAGTGAACAAGTCTAATACATATATCTTGCATAGATATATTAGTATCTGAAATTTCTGCAAAAAAGTTAAATGATATTGACATCATTCGAAAAGGCCTTTCAGCATTTGATATTGAAGATATTAACTCATTCAACAACTATGCTGGAGACTACAAAACGTATGAAGGAATATTCCCAACTAATATTTTTTTCATTCAAATTTCGTCGAAATTCCCGTTTTTTATGAATAGGAATAAAAATGACAAAACGGATTTTTTTATCACTTTTCAAAATTACTCGTGGTTTTCAGGAAAGTTTATCATTGAATTTAAAACTTTATTTTAAATATCTTTGTCAAGTTCAATAGTTTTGCAAAAAGCACACATATTTATTGAATGAATTTTTAACTTATTCCCAACATTAATATCGAAAATAAAATCTTACGTTTCGTGAATTTTTCAATCTGATTTTTAAAGTCTTTCAACATTTAGGACTAACTAAGGAAAATTCAGTCTTAAACTTCACGCCACACTTGGAAAAATAACTCAAAAACTATAAATAGCTATAAAGGCCCCGTTCGTTTTTGGCAACATTCGATTTTGGCAACATCCGATTTTTGCACAAGTGCCAAAATCGAACGGTTTTTAGAAACAACTAAATTATAAAGTACTTAAAAATGACAAAAAGATGAAAAATTTGAAAATTTAAAAAACAAATTCGAACTAATGACTGAAAATGACAACAAACAGCTAAAAAATTATGAAAAATGACAAAAACAGCGAATATGACAAATGATAACAAGCATTATAAACAAAATAAGTAAAGTGCAAAATTCATCAAAAACATGATGAAAAAAAAATGACTACAAATGGTCTGAAATTAACTTAAAAAAACTTTTTTTGATATTAATAATAGAAATGTTGATAAAATATCTAAAAATAAAAATCGAGAAAAAAAAC
This sequence comes from Uranotaenia lowii, assembly GCF_029784155.1. NCBI lineage: Eukaryota > Metazoa > Arthropoda > Insecta > Diptera > Culicidae > Uranotaenia > Uranotaenia lowii. The sequence goes on along the minus strand of NC_073693.1, from coordinate 204,199,807 downwards.
CGTTCGATTTTACAATATTCTGCATTATAAAGCAGGACACGTTGAGATAAAAAAATATGAAATGTAATATTAGCTTCAGTGATAGTCAGAATTTAACTCGTCTAAGTTCAAGTTCTGTTCTTAAAATTTAATTCATGAGTTAAAAATTTTTCAAATGTAATGATGAAACTGTATTCTACAAAAATGAACACGACAATCTCGCTAACTCAAAGATACTAAATTGATTAAAACAAAATGGCCCAGCGATTTTTCTGATACTAAATCCGAATTTCGGTGCCTTAGTCTTAGGTTTTGTCGCAGTCCTTAATGTGACAAACCGTGTTTGTTATCTTAATAAAATATTGAAATCAAATTTGAAGAATTTCAACCTGTATTAAGGAACTAAAACTCTTTCCAATAAGTGTCGTTACTTCAAAAAACGTTCAAGTTCATTTCTCGGAATACACACTTATTGGAATTGCACTTGAACTTGAAAAAGAATTGGAATGAAATATTTTAAAAATATGAAGTGTCTTTTTTCTAATTCAGACAATCAGAAATCCACTATTTTCAGTTATAATCGTTGAAGAGACAATCGGAACTCAACAATATCAACAATACTATTGTTTTTGTGAATAAGGTATGCTCAGTTTGATAAAATTTGTAATTGTTTGAATGCAATACTTTTTTAAAGACTTTAAGCCAGTTTTAAAATTGATCATTCAAAAGAAACAATATTTGTTACCTGTTCACTGGTCAGTGATTTGATCAGACCAATTTGACATTTGAACGTTTTTGTTTTCTAGCACTAGGTTATGATCTGGTTTTTTCAATGAGTTTTGAATTTTGAAAATCTTAACGACGCAAATTTAATTAAATCCTTAATATACATTTTCTATATGATTCTCAATCTGTTTATTTCTCAAAACTCTCATAAATTGACAATCTGAAATACCAACCTACTCTATAGATTAAAAACTTAAGGAAAAGAGTTTCCATTCATTTTGGGGTGGGGGCTATCATTCACCGTTGAGAAGATAATCATTTAAGTTATGCTTACTGTTGAGTAAAAGGAACTATTGAACTCCCTTGCAAATAACCTAGTAGGTAAATGATGGATATGGTGGATATAGTCTTAATGGTTAAGCTTACTTGTAGAGAATAAAGGTCTGCGCAACCAAAACAGTATTTGTGGTATACTGAAGTTGGAAAGATAAAGGATTAAAAGGATTTAACTCGGTTAGCCCAAGAAACTGGTTCATCAACAATTGATCAATCTGTATAAAAACCTGTATTTGTATCTTATCTGTACAGTCCTATTTGCCGCTGGTAGTGTTCGTGATATTAAATGCTGGTTGTTTTACCAACACTTTTCAGTTTTGGGACAATTAACCTCAAAAACGACTATGTCTGTCGAACGGCTGCCCGTTTTTGTACCGAGAGTTTTTGAGGTTAATTGTCCCGTCTCATCTGTACACGCTCAGCAAGTGTGCGTAAGAAATGTCAAAAACAACTCTATCGACGTTGAAAAATCTGTATAATAAAGAAAAATCTGTAAATATGAAACCGCTGCTACATATAAGCTTTCAGACACATTAACACTACACACTCATTTGGCGCAACCCCTTATAGTGCAGTTTTGACCCGATATCGGATAAGACTGGGTTAACTCCTTTTTGGTGTACAGACCTTGTACCCTTTATAGGGTACATAGGCTGTACGTCATATCGTCGGGTCAAATTTACACATTATTTCGAACCTTGCCCCCTCGGTGGAGATGTGAGCAGCTACTTGTGGTAAGGAATATTGCATGTAAGTGGAAAAAAATTGATGAAAGACAAATTTTCACTAATTTTTCAAACGCAATTTACTTTCTTTATTTTCGATTCATAATTATTCTTAGCTTTTACTTTGAATCAACATTATTATGTCACTAATTATCTTTTCCGTTCTTCCGGGCGTCCGTTTCAACACCGGCAATAGGATAAAGAAACCTGGAAAGAGTTCAAACTTTTGATTTTCTGATAATATTTAAATCATTTTAGATAAACTTACCGTTAAAGCCTTCGCTGTACATTCTCAAACCTCTTCGCCTCGCTTTTGCGGATCACCATCCTCAAATTACGATGAATTCGAATTCGACTTTCCATATAATTATGCCGATTCCAAGTTCCACAAAATTGTTGAAATTTTGATAAGCTCGAAAACTACCCGCCTTGGAGAGTACCGGGGCTGTTCAAAATAATGTGTAATGTTGACCCGACAAAATGACCCATGTTTTGACAGATCCTGGAGGTTCGCAATAACGGGTCATTTTTACAACTTTTAGGGGTTCCGCCAAATGAGTGTGTATATAAATGTTTACATCATCACACTGTAAACTGAAATTACACATACATCGGTTAGCAGTTACACTGCAGTGTTGGCAGATTATAATGATTAGCATTTTACTTATTGAGAAATGAGTACTTTCCCTTTAAGGGAATATGAAAAGTGGAAAGTGACCTATAGCTATCGCTAATGTAATGTGTAATTATTTAGGGACTTGACGAACATACTTGAATAAAGATTAATTTTATTCCACCACAACAATAATAATATTTTTTCATCTTCAATTTTCTATTTCCTTGCCAATATGAAGATAAGAAAAATGTTTTTAGATGTGGATCGAGATGAATTAATAAAAAAAAACATGCTTCCAAAGATTACATTAATCCCAAATTGGTTGTTCAAATATGCAAAGTTTGGTTTTGGCAGCAAATGAACATATCCGCAGAATTTTCAGGCGAATAAAAAAAAGTCGATGTCATGTTGTTGACAGTTTTTGCCGCTATGAGCTGAAAATCTGATCCTCCAGCTCCAGTTCGTAATGTTAAAAGTAAATTAAAATGTGCCACAGCATCCGTCTGCTTTGCTCTGTTGTTGGCTACCTTATGGCTGAGCTGAGGTGTATCGTCATCATCAGTATTCCGCTACAGGTTCCGCTCCCGTTTATGTTTCACGCAAAACAGATGACAGATAAGATCTTCAGCCGAGCAAAATCCACCACAGGCTGTGTGTTATATGTAGGAAGAGCTCGTAACAGATTTTGACAACCATCATACGTACGCGAAATGATGTTGTAGCTTAGCTTTTTTTTCGTTTCGTAGACCCAGGCAGGACTCAGTCAGCCAAAGGAAGCAGAAGGCGAAAAAAAAGATTGCCAAAACACATTTTCGCACATCAGTCACCGAATGTTGTAGCTAAAAGCTGTGAGAAACGACGACGAACGAGCGAGCGTCTCAACCATCGGAAAAACTGGCAATATCATTTTACTCTCGCCGCTGCCGCCGTATTTGTCTTTCACGTGCGGAATTCTAAGCAGATACACACCGTTTTTTTGTGGTTTTTCTACTTCTGGGTTGATCATTCTCCAGCAACAGGCTTCCTTCCACAGTCATTTCAGTCAGCCAGACGGTGACGTTTTTGGGTGCTCGCAGAAAGATTGTGCAGCGTTGCCAAACTAGAAGAAAGATCTTCAATAAGCTTACAGAAGTATATGGAAGCATTCTTAATGCATTCCAATCAGTTCACAAGGGAAAGGTATGATCAGGAAAATTCCAATATTTTGAAATTTAAAATAAACAGATTTTTATACGGCATCACTGGGGCTGTGTACATTTTCTCCTTTATTTTTTTTTTTCGTCGGATGATTTTGGCAGCACCATATCTCTCTCTGGAGTGACAAGAAGTTTTATTCGTATTTTATCACCAGCCCGACAGACAGTCAGGAGAAGCTCAATCACATGGCCGACTCACGAGGGACCAACTCTGGGCAGAGATTTCCTATTTCTTCCCTTCTGATTTTTGCCACTAGCTGTTCTGTTCCGCACTGCAAATTTGGGGAACGGGAAGGAAGTCGCATGGAATAACAAGCCCAACGGCACGGGAGGAAGTTTCCTTCCGCGTTTGTATCGGGGATCCGGGAGTATAAATCCTGCCGCCGAGGAAATCAACTCTGAAAGGCAGGGCTAATGAAAATGTGAACCTACGTGTGGAGAATCGATGATTGGACTTCTGTCGAAATCGTTAACTAACGACAAAATTACGGCCAAGCGGTGGCGACAGGGAAACGACCTGACGATGATGATGGTGCCCGGAGGGATGAATTGGGGAGGTTATTTGCTAGTTTCCTTTTTTTTTCGTTCCTTTGAAAGATGGCAATCAGTCTGCATTCAGTCGCTGTGAAAAATACGTGAGTTAGCTAGTATTTATAGAATTTTCCAAGAAAATAGTAACCATTCCGGATCTAAAATGATACACACGTGTTGATGTTTTTCAAGCCCATAGAATTGGATGTGTTGTCCTGATTTAGGATCGCCAATATTGTTGATGAACAGTAACTGTTTTCTGAAGAGATGAAAAAAATGGATTATTTCACCATCCAAAGATTCTTTCAACCATTCAGAAATCAAAAGCTCGACGTAAAAAATAGGTAAAATGACTAAATAATAAGCGCAGTGGTTTGTGAATCATTGTTGACTGTTTTTTTTCTATTATTTACACTTTACTTTTTACTCTTTACTATTTTCTCTTTACTCTTCACTCTTCACTCTTGACTCTTTACTCTTTACTCTTTACTCTTTACTCTTTACTCTTTACTCTTTACTCTTTACTCTTTGATCTTTACTCTTTACTCTTTACTCTTTACTCTTAACTCTTTACTCTTTACTCTTTACTCTTTACTCTTTACTCTTTACTCTTTACTCTTTACTCTTGACTCTTGACTCTTTACTCTTTACTCTTCACGGAATTCTTGATTGTACTTCAATTCCAAATTTTATGATTGAGACTTTTCCATCTGCTTCGGTCAACAATTTGAATGAAAATTGGGATCTGTTCAGTCTCATTGTAATTTTATCTTGTACGTCATTAATCTAGTGAAAAACCTCGTTGTCAAACTAAGCCTCGTTACGCATTTTTACCTGCGTCACAACGAAAAAAAATGACCGAAGAGGATGCACGCTTCTCATATAACAACGCAAACGACGTCAGACGCGATCCTCATTTTGAGATTATAATTGTGTATCGCCAAGTTGTATCTTGCGAATGTCCTTTTCCTGATCCAACCACTTAAATGCGGGACTAGAACGAACAAATGACTTCGCCATAACTAATCCTCGACAACAAAGTCCAATTTCTAAGGCTGGCTGGGATCCCGGAACCGAAATCTAAATTTGGACATAACCTCTCCGCCCCGGAAAGAAGAGCCGGACGAAACGAAAGAAAGCATCCACCGAACCGTGAATATCCATAATTTAGGCATTGTTATGGCCGTTCTCCTCTTGGCCAAGTTTAGTATGCAAACAATTGCTTTTGAATGGCAGAGCAAAACCACCAGAAGAATGTTCTGCCGGCCCACAACTCTGAATGTCCTCGTCGACATGGCCGAAGCTATTCCGGATGAGGAGAAAAAACCACCTACCTACCTAATATTTACTAGAACTAGTCCTTCTGGCCAGGAGGACAAGGAGACCTTCTGAAGGACGCAAATCAGAGAGCTGGGGGTGGTTCAAGTCCAAAGATAGGGACCGAAGTTTGATTCGAGAGCTACCTACTTATCATAAAAGAAAATAACGTCATCATTTCAGAGGACGAATCAAGGTGAGCAGGATCGGTGTTGTTGTTATTAGTGGAAGCTCCCAGCTCAAACCGTCTCCTTTTTCATTCAAGAAGCACGGCACCAACAACGTATACAATATGTTTATTATATCGCTCTCAATATGATGGATTACAGAAGCCCGGATAATTCAAGCGTAATAGCGCCCAGGCGCCGTTTGTATTTGTTTCTCTTCTCCGAAACTGCTTTGACAAGGTTTCCACTGAATTTGAATTTCGGGAATGCACAAACAAGAAAATCGAATTTTCTGGTTCAATGGCACGTTGATTCAGCCAGGCACCGTCATACGTATAGGTACGTGAAAAGCAATGGAAATAAAAAAAAACGAGTCCCGTTGCTAAATAAAAGCGTTTTCTTGCATCATACACCTGACCGATTTTTGCAAGAAGGGAACTCTGAATTTGTAACTTATGAGACGAAAAATTCGTTCTTTTTGCATATCATTTGTTCAAAAACGTTGTAATGTCACAAACCAATACATTTGGTTGACCACCAACCGTTCAGATCTTCCATCGGCAGAGATTATCTACTGCACCGAGATGAACCAAAACAATGTTTGTTTTTGTTCTTAACATCCTTTGTTTAATTCGCAGTTGAACAATAGATCGATGATTCTTGATGACTGGTGATGATAATAAACACGGAACATTTTTTTACATTATCACACGGTAAACCTGAATGACTCAAACTGAGTTTGTGGTAACTCAGTAGTGTTGCCAGATATTCTAAGTTGGTAATTCAGAATATTCACACAAAAATGAGTAGTTTCTTGTTTACTCATTCAGAAATGCGTACTTTCCCGGGAAGGTCGAACGCGAAATTATTGCAACACCGAAAATGTCATGCCAATTTTCTTATAATGTTTAGAACCAAACCATAATTTTAGGGTTGTTTTACACATATATTTACTTCAAAAATCAAAAGAAAAGTTTATAACTAGATGGAGCCTTAAGTGTAAAATTGAACGCATTTTTGCTAAATGCCCTCCATCAAAGTCTTAACACTGTCATGCGGTACCAGTTTCTCAGTTTTTTTCCATGTTCTTAAGATGTCCTTCTCGTCTTTGACTGTCTTCATGCTCTTTCGAAGTTTTCGCTTCATTATAGCACAGTACTGCTCCACCGGGCGCAGCTCCGGACAGTTTGGCAGGTTCATGTCCTTTGGAACAAAATGCACAGAATTGGCCTCATACCACTCCAGGACACTTAGAATAGTGGCATGATGCCAAATCTGGCCAAAATAGCGGAGCTTCGTCGTGCTGCTGCAAGAACGGCAAAAGACGCTTCTCGAGGAACAAAATGCACAGAATTGGCCTCATACCACTCCAGGACACTTAGAATAGTGGCATGATGCCTAATCTGGCCAAAATAGCGGATCTTCGTCGTGCTGCTGCAAGAACGGCAAAAGACGCTTCTCGAGGCACTCAGATTTGTAAATCTCGCCATTTACTGTGATCTTGTCACGAAAGGCTCACCCCTCAGTCCGCAAGAGCAGATGGCCTGCCAAACGAGATATTTGAAGGCGAACTTCGACATATTCTTCTTCTTAAACTTGTCGTCCCCATCAAACTTGCTCTTGCCGGTGAAAAACTCCAACCCCGTAATTTGCTTAAATTTGGCTTTTATATACGTTTCGTCGTCCATCACCAACCCCCTGGCAACTTGACGTTTCCCATACTAATCGCGTGTGCCAGTTTTTCTGGTTCTCTGGTTCTGTCAAAATCTCATTTTCACTCAACAAACATATCGAAAGGGTGGATAATGAAATGTTCGACAAATTAAGGTTTCAAACATATTTTTTATTGAAAAAAAAAAGTTTTTAAAAACACTGATTAAGAATCACCTATTAAGCGGAAAATGAGTTGATGTTTAAAGAAAATCACGATAATATGGTCAAAAAAGTCAGCGTGGTAAATGGCTTTTATTTATGAAATACACAAGCAAATTTTAATTCAAAAATCTTGTAAATGGTTTATTGCATGGTAAATTTTAAAAACAACATTTTATTCATTTCTAAACAATATTAACTTTGTTAGTTTTTTTCGAAGAGATTCTTTAGAATCATTAAGTTGCTTAGCGAAGGACTCCATCCGAAACACAATCAACACATAATTTCAACAACAAGTTTCGATGGTTAAATAAAGCATCTTGATCCAAAATGTGTTCAGCTAATCCTCTAAAAACATCCCGTGCATCATTTGAAACCTGTGTCAGAGTTCGATTCATTATGATATCATAATATAGTATACTAAGTTTATACTTTGATGATTTTGTTCTACAATTTTTACCTCCAACTCGGTTATTCTGCAGACCTTAAACACATCGGCATTAACTTCTAATCTGCAAATAAAACTATTGAAAAGTTCATTTCTGCAATCTTCACATTTGATGCTACTTACTATTTTTTTTTAATTAAACTTTCCGAAATTTTATCTGTACGTCACTTGTGCAAATGCAAAGCCATCACCTCAACTCGTTTCCGCTTTCATTCTCAGTGTTTACTATCTCAACATATTTGTAAAACTAATATTTCATAACATTCAGCTGGATAAAATTTTACCGTAATAAACTTAAGGAAATAGCGGAACTATTTCAAACCACGTTATGTTTAACGAAATAAACTCATAACTCTATCTGGTGACGCCTTGTAACAAAAACACAACGGATTCGCAAGGAATATTGAAAGATATTCCTTAAAATATTCCTTGACGGATTCGGATGAAAGATGGCCATTTTGTAATCTTTGCTATAAACAGAAATGTTATTAAGTTGGAACCGAGAATGGAACACAAATAGATTGAAATAAAATTACTTATTTCATTGACAACTATTATAAAATTTAATTATAAAGTTATTTATTTTTCTTTTTTGCATCACTTTTGATTATGTGCCCTTTTAAAATGGTATTTCGTCAGTTGAATTGCATCCACGGATGCCGAAACAAAATCAAGTGGTTTCAATGGAAAATGAACGTTGCCGCTGCTAGGGACGACCCAGGATGCATGTAAACAAACGCGACTAGTGCGACATCTACCATTTTGAAGACGGCACAGCAAACTCGACTAAACTGTCAAGTTGCCAGGGGGTTGTCCATCACACAGCAGCCATATTTTGCCAGCATTTTCTCGTAGAGCTTCCGTGCCCGAGTTCTAGCCATCGATTGTTGCCACTCATCGCGATTTGGGAAGTTTTGTATGCATGTAGTCCAGCTCTCTTCTTTGCATTCTGGACGTAGCTCTGCAACATGCCGATTTTTTTTAGCCAAATCACGGCTTGAGACGTTGAGATTTGCTTTAATCATCCGCTTCACCTTTCTCTCCTTTTTTTGTTCTCCGGTCCCGGTTTTCTTCCAGCTCGGTGGTCCAACGTCAACCGCTCCTGGAACCGTTTCAACACTCTCAACATTTTTTTCCCAACTGCCGGTGCGACAAGTCAAGAAACTCCAGGTGTTACGAAAGACTTCGTTCTCTCGACTCGCGTTGGTTTACCTCCATTTTCGTTGAATCGAAAAACACGACTTCGAGTTTGAAAGTATGTAAATAATACACATCAATGAGAAAGTGTGCGAAATTTGGTTGATTTTTACCCAATGGTAAAAAAGTTATGCCCTGTTGAATGCGTCGCAGAAATTTCGTGTTCGCCCCTTAAGGAATATGATAAGTTGAGAGTGCGACAATAGCAATCGCTAATGAATTGTGTAGTTATGTAATGACTAGATTAACAAAACATGAATATCATGAAACATAAATTCCACCACTGAAGCCTGCGTTGAATTCTTATTTTCAACACATTTTTATCAAGAAAGGTATTTTTTCTTAACCTTAAGCCAAGAAAACACCAATATTCGACATTCTTTGTCTCAAAAAACACCCCCTCCCCTACCAGCATCTAAAAACCGTTTCAAAATATCCGAAAATGCTGGAATTTCTATGAAAACCTAAAACTTTTCCTAGCTGATGAACTTTAGAATTTTCAAAATTTCCCACTCCGTGAGAGTGTTGGTTAAATAAATGAGTTTATAAATCACTTAAAGGCTGACGGTTGAATAAAAGTAGGTCTCTCTAACTCAATCAGCTGTTACTTGAAATTCCCTGTAACTTGAATTTCTCCAAATAACTTTTGGTGGATTCCTTAGAATGTTGAATTCGAGGCAACTTTAAAAAAAAAAATGTCACTAATTTGCCCTCATAGGTCAACATTTACACGAGCAAATAGATATAAATTTTGTTTTTGTTTCAATTGCTGAAGATCTAAATTCTTCATTTGCTTTTAAATTTTAATAGACAAATCTTTCTGATCAACAGATCATATATTGATCCAAATGATGACTTAAAATTAAATAAAACGAAACACTTAAGTTTAACTACGGGGTCCTCAAGACAATAAAACTGTGTGAAGTGGATATGGTTATTAGACTGAAATACTTGAAACATTAATTTTCAACTAACGGCATACATTTATTGCCATCATGCATCATTTTTTAAATTTGATTACATAGAACAAAACAAGAAGATTTCCGTAAACCGTATATGTTCCGTTCCGGACATACATACATAGATGGGTGGCTGCCAAATGGTTCATGGTGATTTTCGCAAACCGACCAAATATATTTTGATGATTTGCCCAAAAAAGTGGCCTGTAAAAAATTTCAGCTCAATCGGATTTTATTTAGGAGTGATTCGAAGCGCTTAAAATTTCGGTTTTATTCAACCCTCAAAAATCATCAACGATTCGATTAGAGATAACATTATCAACTGATTCTTCACATGTCAAATGGTCGAATACATGTTAAGAATCTTAAAATCATTATTTAAATGTTGGATCCAATTAAAATTCGTTTCGTTTCCAATTCATCACATCAATTTAACATATTTTGGACGACCGTAAAAACAATAAAGGTAATGAAAAAAAAAAACAGAAATGGAATATAAACACTACATAAAATTCTTCTCCTGATTTCAAAATGCAACATTCTAGCATAAATAAATTTATTTCATTATGAATTTTCAGAGTCATAAAGGGATAGAATCAAGGTTGCCAAAATCACAGAAAAATCTGTAATTTCACAGACTGAGACCAAATTTTCATCACAAAAACTGTGTCACACAACACAGAATTTTTGAATATTCACTGATTTCACTAAATTTTTAAAATTTAAACGAATTTCCAAAATTGTATCTTTTTTTTGCCAATATGTTATTTATCATGCTTACTTTGAATTAGAACTCCTAGCGTTAATTGATTTTTACCAAATAAAATGTTAAAAAAATTCAATTTATCATGAATTTTCAATGAAAATAAAAGAAATATCATCACAGAAAACCATCATAGAGTTTTGTGTAAAATCACAGAAAGTCAGATTTTTTTTTCTCAAAAACACAGATTTTTTTTCGACAACCTTGGATAGAACGAATTTTCAAATGCTGTTTCAATTTGAAGGAATAAGTGTTTTAGCGATGGGGAAGAATGGAGAAACTTGATTACATTTTCCTATTTTCATTATGCCTGTTTTGGAAAAAAAATAAAGCTATCTTCTACAGATTCTGAAAGTATGTTATTTCAAACGTCTATGCTTCAAAAATAAGAACGATACTTGACCCTGTACATAAATTAGAAGCATTGAAATACACTCGGAAACAAGTGATAAATTTTAGCAAATAATTTTGATAAATTTTGTACATTTTGGAAACATTTATAAGTCAGATAATTTTTTTTCTTTTTTTAATTTTTAAAAGTAACAGCATTGTTGTTTTGCTCTATTAGAAATGTTTTTCTTTAACATTAGATTTTTGTTAGAGATTGCAGTTACGAGATGTTATCAAGTTACCCTGGGATCAAGTATCTTCATTCTTCCCTATAGACTTAATTAATCTCCAGAACTCAAAATGAACATTCATAATTACATCATAACGAAACTAAATTTATTTTTCCCGAGGTGCATAAACTTTAAAACTAATTTCGACTTATTTGGAGGCGTTTCGAAAAACCTGTTTAAAACAGGTTATAATTCATTAAAAAAAAGGAGTGCACTTTTTTCTGGCAATAATTATAATCACAATGATTTAAATTCTAAAAGTTTTAACTTAATGATCAATTTTCCCAAAGACCGTGAGTAATTTTGGATTCTATGTAAAAGTTATAGAATTTTTCTTTTTGTTATTTTTCCCCATTAAAATAATTTTGATATAATTTAAAAAAAAAATAAATCTTGGGTATTTTAAAAAGCTAAGTCAATAGTTTGCAGTCTTCAGCAAAGTTGTTGAATAGATTAAAATCTCCAGTATTCAATTTTTAGCTGAACATAACTTTCTTGTGTTAAACCAGAATGAGCTATGATCTTATTCAAAGAAATATTTTTCAAATCGTTGTATTTCCGCTACAATATTATTTAGTCCCAATCTGTATGTTTTTTTGGGAATTTCGCACTGGCATTCTTTCCATAAATCTGTATGTTTGAATGAATGAAGAATAATAAATTAATTCAAACTCATTTTCGGTTTCTCATGTAGATGAGTTACTTCCTCAGTTAACAATGACTGATGTCTAGGGTTACCAGATTTTTTTCAGTACGTGCCCGAGCCGGATAAATCCGAACTATTTTATCTTAAAACTTGGCAAAATCTGAGCATTTGATTGAAAAATGCTGACCAAAAATCATGGCAATATCCGGGCAAATTTGTTCAAAACAGAATAATTCAACACAAATCAAGAAAAACAAACTTGAAAATAAAATTTTCTTATCAGCAGTTTTGAAATCGTATTTATTTTCATGATTATTTTTTATGAAATTTGCTCAAAAAATTTGTTTTGGACGTACAAATAAAAAAAATTTACAACCCAATTTGTTATTTTTTGTTCGTTTCGGCATATAAAGTGAATAAATCCGGTCAAAATCCAGGCTTTTTCCAGTGAAATCCAGGCTACCAGGCCGGACTGGGCTTTTGTTCCCTTATCTTGATATTAATGAGCTCACCGCCCCCCTTAAAGTATTTTCAAACAAATTTGGATAGAAATTCAACAAAAAAAAGTAGTTCTGGCCTCTTTCATCGCACTCTCGTAAGTTTACAGATTAATTTTGAGCCAGATTCAATCTAAACCAGAGCTGATAGACCAAATCTGACAAAAATCGAGTTCAGAAAGCGAAAACCTTCCAGTTTTAATAACATTGGAACCAAAAATGGGGTAATGTTTAAATTTTTCCAACAACACAAAAAAATCCAGCTTTAGATTTTAAATAGAAAATGCACTCTGAATCTGAAAATTTAGTTATTTTATTTGCATCTGATGAGGACTTTTTATTATTGAGTAGAAACAACCAAAAAAAATCCATTTTTTTTAATTTAAACATGGAAAATAAAATGGATTAAATTATTCGAAAAAAATTTAAATAAATGTGTTCATAAACAAAAAACTATGGTCGTCATTTTTTTTACAACACTGCTCTCAAAATAAAATTTAAAGTATTCAATGTAATCATTACCCTCCACATGGGCTTTTTGAAGAGCTGATTTTAAATAACCAATTCAATCCATTTTTTTCTGAAAGCGAGTTTGACAACAAAAGACATCTAAATTCTCATTTGTTAGAGGTGCAAAGCATTTAAGAGCAATTTTTGAAATATTTTTGGGCGCCGATTCCTGATATGCAATAAGTGTTTTTTCATCAACATCACACTTTCTTTGTTTTTAGTTTTCTGGTTGATTAATAGACCTTTATCAGTTGTCGAAACTCGGTGTACTCAAAATAATCCAATTTTAAATTTCCTCACGTCATATCTCCAAAACAAGAGTTGATGACGATTCATTAGAATTCAGGGCATGGAAATCATCCAAAATTTATATAGCTGGCTTTATATTTCTACGAGTATGACGCCCCTCCCCCTCATAGCAAGGGTAGCCATCGTTCGAATTAGGCGTAAAATTTTACAAAACTGAGATAATTCGAAAGAAAATTCAAAAATTTTATTATATACATTAGAGCGGCCCAAATTTGTACGAGAAAAATAAAACTTGTGAAATGTTATGCACTGTAAACAAAAACAAGGTCCCATGGCTTAGATCGGGTGGCTTTAGATGCAGAATATACCCATATAACCTATAAACGCTTTTATGCAAAAACGGTCAAAAAGTATAACTTGGGGATTTTCGTGTTTTTTCTACATTAGACTTTTTGATTCATAGTGCAATGGAGTGCGTTGAATGTATTTTTTGACGGCCGCCATTAAAGCAAAAACAAATCACAGGTTTTTTGAATAATGCTACTGGAGTTTTCATTCGAAAACCAGTAGTCTGATGTTGTCGTGTTTATTGAATCAACGAAGTTACGAGTTTGCTTGGTTTACAGTGACCGAAACAAAAAAAGAACCACTACTTTTGTTACATCTGATATAGCACTACCCATTTATAAAAAATCTTGAACTCAAGTGGAGTGCCATAATTTTCTAATTTCGTCAAAAGTATACGTATTTCTTATGCGCAAAATATCTCTATTTCAATAAAGCAAAGATTTGACAGATATAACAACATAAAACAAAAAATTGGTCTTGATTGTAAACACACTTCAAAATCAACCATATTGACAGGAGAACACTTGATGAAAACAAAGTGTACAAAACTAGGTAGTTTTCCCAAACACACTTTCATCGTGTTACGCCTCACTAAGTGACTCATTTATCTTAACAGATACCACCCGCCGGCAGCAGCAGAATGCATGCATCAGAAAAGCGCCACCGAAGAATAACAACAACAAAGCATAAAAATAATAGTTTACTTCTTCAGGAATGTTGTTGTACGAATATGGTCGACGAAATAAAAAAAACCGTATGTATGTTCGCCCTCACTCAAAACCCCCAGGAACATGAAAGAAACATAAGTAAAAATTATGTATCTATGCCATGCTTTTACGGCTGCTGCTGCCAGCCCACCACTTCAGGATCCGACATCATTAGCTATGAGATTATGAGCACGTGGATAAATTCCGGTGTTATTGTTGGTCCACGGTTGCACTTTGAGCGGCGAAAAGAGCTCTGCCTAGCCCAGCTCGGGAAGATAAATGCTCCCCAAGAATTGTTACATAGTAGTCAGTATAAGAGAAGCTTCAACAAAGTGGGAGTAGAGCTCTCGTGGTTTGTGACCTTCTCGATGTTCTGAGAATAGGATTTCGGCCTTAAAAATTCATTGACCTTTTTGAAAAATTATTCATATATTCCTAGCTACATTTTTACTTGACCAAAAATTTAGAACAATGTCATAAATTTTAGATTGTTATGACTGTTCATTTTTTTTTTAAACAAAAATCTTCAAATCAATCCACCGTTTCTTATGCTGATTGTTAGATACCATTTAGTGAATAACCACACCAGACATTGTCTGCAATGCAGTTAATTCAGTGCCAGCGTCCCCCATTCTGGAGAAGTGGTTTTTTTCGGTCGTCTTTCTTCGATCTCGTTGCCTTGAATGTAACCGAACTAATTAATATCATAATAGTCGAGATAAATAAGAAAACCGAATACCGCACTAAACTCAATGAAGGTGGGGCTGAAATGCGGGTGGGGGCTAAGGGAAAAAATAAGATTACCACTTAACAGCGTCGTTTTTCTGTATCCCGGATTCTGGAACAAGTTTCTTGATTTACAAGGAAAGTACTTTTTGCTATCATCTGACTTACCAATGACTTTAAAGCTTAACAATAGAAAATAACCTTCATTTCAAGAATCAGTTAAAGTTTTTCGTACCATTATTTTAATAAAATTAAGATTAACAGTGGGAACTCTAGCTCAGAAGAAAAGTTAATTTAATCAATTTGCATACACTGAATGTTTTAACTCGTTTAATGACTATTTTGGTTCAAAATTTTGAGCTCGTAGAAAACAGACAAAATTAAAAAAAATTGACAAAATTGACAAAATTGACAAAATTTAAAAAAAATGACAAAATTGACAAAATTGACAAAATTTACAAAATTTACAAAATTGACAAAATTGACAAAATTGACAAAATTGACAAAATTGACAAAATTGACAAAATTGACAAAATTGACAAAATTGACAAAATTGACAAAATTGACAAAATTGACAAAATTGACAAAATTGACAAAATTTACAAAATTTACAAAATTGACAAAATTGACAAAATTGACAAAATTGACAAAATTGACAAAATTGACAAAATTGACAAAATTGACAAAATTGACAAAATTGACAAAATTGACAAAATTGACAAAATTGACAAAATTGACAAAATTGACAAAATTGACAAAATTGACAAAATTGACAAAATTGACAAAATTGACAAAATTGACAAAATTGACAAAATTGATAAAATTGACAAAATTGACAAAATTGACAAAATTGACAAAATTGACAAAATTGACAAAATTGACAAAATTGACAAAATTGACAAAATTGACAAAATTGACAAAATTGACAAAATTGACAAAATTGACAAAATTGACAAAATTGACAATATTGACAAAATTGACAAAATTGACAAAATTGACAAAATTGACAAAACTGACAAAATTAACCAAATTGACAAAATTGACAAAATTGACAAAATTGACAAAATGGACAAAATTGACAAAATTGACAAAATTGACAAAATTTGCAAAATTGACAAAATTGACAAAATTGACAAAATTGACAAAATTGACAAAATTGACAAAATTGACAAAATTGACAAAATTGACAAAATTGACAAAATTGACAAAATTGACAAAATTGACAAAATTGACAAAATGGACAAAATTGACAAAATTGACAAAATTGACAAAATTGACAAAATTGACAAAATTGACAAAATTGATAAAATTGACAAAATTGACAAAATTGACAAAATTGACAAAATTGAAAAAAAATTCAAAATTGTCAAAGTTGACAAAATTGACAAAATTGACAAAATTGACCAAATTGGAAAAAAATGAAAATTGATAAATTGTCAAAATTGACAAAGTTGAATAATATTTGCAAAAAAAATAACAAAATTGATGAAACTAACAAAAATGTCTTAACTGACAAAAGTGTCAAAATTGAATAAAATTGACAAAAATGAAAAATTTAGAAATATGATAAAAGTAACAAAAATGACAGAATGACATAACTGTCAAAAATGACATGAAAAACAAATACTTCACAAATGACAAAATATATTGACAAAATTGGCATAACATATTGACAAAATTGATAAACCAAATTGGGGCTTATTCTGTGACTCAAGTGACGTGACTCACGAAATTTCACTTCTTCGTCCTGACTCCAGAAAATGCTCCAGATAAGAAATTTGTGTATCGAAAACACCAATTTTACCAACCTTTCAGGATTCTTTATTTGTTTCGAACAGTTGGAAGGGATTAAGATGAGCCAAACCTGTTCCAAGCCAGTGGCAACCCTTGGAAGTGCAGCAAATATTTAATGTTGATGAGTTAAGCATGAACAATATTTGAATGTGCGATCGAGACTTTCCGTATCGACTCGGGTCGAAAGACCTCTGATAGAGTGTAACGCGCACGAGGAAAGCAACAACTTTGCTTTCGCGCCAGGTAGCAAGCTGCCGCAAAGTTGCGAGTCTTAAAGGCCCGGTTAGACTCCTAAAGGGTCGTTTCAAATCTCGGCATACAACAGAGGACCCACCAACAAGAAACCGAAACGCGAACTTGAGTGCTTATTCAGCAATATAAGAATCAAAAAAATCTAACGAATCAATATCAGGGATTTTATCTTTGGCGAATCACTAACTTTAGTTAAACGCCGGAATTTATTCCTCCGGGGGATCGTTTTTTTCTGGGTTTTATAGCTACGTCACCTGATTGTTTTCCACACGGTAGTTTTGTGTCCACGGTAGGTGTTGGATTTGGACGGCGGCTAAAACGAATCGGCTCCGAGAAATGTTACCACATCGGCGGGGGTGATGCTACTATGCTGTCGGCCGAAGGGGTTTCCGGAGGCACACATAAACTTTCTTTCGGCGGGATTATCAGGGGTTCCCAACAGTCATCTTCCGGTCAGAAATGCGGCTTATTCAGACGGTCCGCTCAATCTGCAACCTGGCGATGTTCACTCCACGAGGTAACGGGGGAAGTGGCTAGTAATTTCCGACGACGAGCCCCAAACCAGAACCTTCATTTGAAGGTATCCTTCAAATGATAAAATTAGCTTAATAATGTTTCAGCTAATGTCACAGCCAATCAGGTTACCTAATTCGGTCGGCTTCTTTCACGCTTCAGCGTGGTCACGGCACTTGACAAGCTTTGGCTTTCTGCTTTGTCACGACTTCTCACTTCAGAGTGACCACTTGGAATGAAACCTCTGAATTCGTATTGGCGGTCAGAACCCACGTTTCCCTAGCCTGATACCGCGAAATCTCGTGTCAGTTCTGTGGAGCCGCAAAATAGAGCATTTCGTACACTACCGACAAGCGTCCTGCTTCGTCAACGGCCCGGAGATGAAAGAGGGCGATGTAATCAAGATGGTTGCCTCATCGCCTGCTGGATTGATGACGTCTCGGCAGGAGTGTGTCGTGATGGTTGGTAGCCCTGTAGGGCAGATGTCACGACCATTGTCATCGCATGGGCACATCATTTTAAGGGGCACTTTATAGCCGTCACATCTTTCTTCTACTTAAAAAAGAAAAAAAAAATGTATAAAAAAAAGAAATTCACCTGCTCCAGTAGCTTTAGACCTTCTTTAGAAAAAGAACCTAGAAAGAAAAAAAAAGTTCATCACTTCTGAAAATAAAAGTTAGGATTTTAAATCTTCTCCGTAGGTTTTCCTGAAAATAACCATCAATGTGTATTTGAGGTAATTCTAGTTATTTTACTTATACATTTAAACATAAATATAATATTTCGTACAATACTTGATTTTTGTCTGAAACTTTTAAGAACTTGTCTTAAGTAATCATTTGTAAAGTTTATTTAGAAACCAGTATGGATTCTTATGACTTAAAGGTATGAGCCGTCTCAAATAAATAATATTTACAGCATTGAGCTAATCACAAAATGGACTAAATATTCGTTACGATGAATCTGATTTGGAAAACGTCTGCCACTTTGGGAAAGGCTTTTACCTTTTTGTACATTTGTCTGAAATTTGATTTAATTCTTTCACTTAAATATCTTCTGTTAAAACCGTTTCAGTAAATCCTTATTACTCTCAAGATGATTTTTCACATAAGGTTGTGATTTGATTATCCGATTCAATATTTTGTCATCATATTATTATCTCATTCGATTCACAGTTATGCTGAAATCATGACCCTTCGGTTTGATATTTCAACTCAATTCTACCTCCTTTGAAGTTCTTTCACAACTGGGAACTTTTGCCTGGGATTGGATGTCTTATTGCAAATCTTACTCAGCTGGATGTTCCTTCACCACTAGGATCCTTTGATTGGATGTCTCATCACAATTCTATCTCGGTTGGATGTGCCCTGTCTGTAAAATTTTATACACCAGCATAACAATTTGAAATTCAAGGTTTTTTGATATTTCAAACCTACGAGCCTTGTCGAACCTGGATATTTAAAATGTTTGGATGGATCTACAGTATTTATTTGATTTTATATGAGACTCAATCTTTCAATTATGAATTCCATGAAATTTCATTTAAATCAATGTTCTATAGTTAAATATTCCATTAGACTTTTCTTTCAATCCACTTATAACTGGGTAGCTTGCCGCCGGCAAGAATCTGCTGATAACTTTGTTGCGTATGACCTGTGTGATGCCTGGTGGAATTACTCCTGTGTTGCAGTGAAGGAAGAAATTTGAAATCTTCACTGGTTGTGTGCTAAATGCCTCAACGTTTCCAACAATGCATCCTCTATCCGAAGCACGTCCTCCGTAAGGAAAGCGAAACTCCAACTTTTGGTTACATATGTCGATGCTTCTCAAAACTTTCTTTCCTATTACATGCCTCATCACAACTCGAATATCTTTCTACTTTTGGATGACCTATCACTGTTCATTTGGCTCAGGCCTTCAGTCTCGAACCTTGTTTCTGTTGGACATACCGAGAACAAAAACCTTTCTTTGGTTTAACGCCTTGCCATGACTTATTCAATTCACACCTTTGGTTGGATGTTCCAACCAGTTTCTGTTGTATGTCACAACACGAAACTCTTTCCTTGGTGGGATGTCCCATCTCAACCCAGTTTCTGTTGGATGTTTCGTCGCAATACGAAACTCCTTCTTCGGTTAAATGTCCCATCTCAACTCAGTTTCTGTTGGATGTCCCGTCGCAACACGAAACTCTCTTCGGTTAGACGTCCCATCTCAACCTAGTTTCTGTTGGATGTCCCGTCACAACACGAAACTCTTTCCTTGGTTGGACGTCCCATCTCAACCTAGTTTCTGTTGGATGTCCCGTCACAACACGAAACTCCTTCTTTGGTTGGATGTCCCATCTCAACCCAGTTTCTGTTGGATGTCCCGTCGCAACACGAAACTCTCTTCGTTTAGACGTCCCATCTCAACCTAGTTTCTGTTGGATGTCCCGTCACAACACGAAACTCTTTCCTTGGTTGGACGTCCCATCTCAACCTAGTTTCTGTTGGATGTCCCGTCACAACACGAAACTCTTTCCTTGGTTGGACGTCCCATCTCAACCTAGTTTCTGTTGGATGTCCCGTCACAACACGAAACTCTTTCCTTGGTTGGACGTCCCATCTCAACCTAGTTTCTGTTGGATGTCCCGTCGCAACACGAAACTCTCTTCGGTTGGACGTCCCATCTCAACCTAGTTTCTGTTGGATGTCCCGTCACAACACGAAACTCCTTCTTTGGTTGGATGTCCCATCTCAACCCAGTTTCTGTTGGATGTCCCGTCGCAACACGAAACTCTCTTCGTTTAGACGTCCCATCTCAACCTAGTTTCTGTTGGATGTCCCGTCACAACACGAAACTCTTTCCTTGGTTGGACGTCCCATCTCAACCTAGTTTCTGTTGGATGTCCCGTCACAACACGAAACTCTTTCCTTGGTTGGACGTCCCATCTCAACCTAGTTTCTGTTGGATGTCCCGTCACAACACGAAACTCTTTCCTTGGTTGGACGTCCCATCTCAACCTAGTTTCTGTTGGATGTCCCGTCGCAACACGAAACTCTCTTCGGTTGGACGTCCCATCTCAACCTAGTTTCTGTTGGATGTCCCGTCACAACACGAAACTCTTTCCTTGGTTGGACGTCCCATCTCAACCTAGTTTCTGTTGGATGTCCCGTCACAACACGAAACTCCTTTGGTTGGATGTCCCATCTCAACCCAGTTTCTGTTGGATGTCCCGTCTCAACACGAAACTGCAAATTTGTAAAATGAAATGCTTGAAGAGTTTGTAGATTCAGATTCAGTGTTAATAAATTCGATCCAATCTATGCTTTCAGGTTAAGATCAATATTCAATACTCAAAATTCAATTTCAAAGAATAGCATTGAAATTATTTCGTGAAATTTATTTATTTTCGGTCTAAGAATCTGAGAGATTTTTACTATTTGCTGGAATTTTTGTGTAAATACTTTAGATGTGTAAATGTATACAATATATTCTTAAAATCATGACCTGCAGAAGAGAAGGATTGCGGGGAACAACGTTGAACGATTTTGTTATGGAAGATAACTGATTTGCTATTGCTTTCTTTCTTACTGCATATTTTTTTGTGAATTAAACAAGGATTGATCGCTTATTTTTTTTTAATGAAAATCGTCTAAAACATTTAAGAACAAACGACAAATCCAAATTCGTCACTAAACACTCATGCTTCTAAATGTTGTCATTCTACTTGTGATCGGAGACCTGTGCTGAAATTTAGAAAACTTCTAAAATATCCCAAATGATAAAAATCTTTTGTTTCGATACATCGGTACGTGATATTAGCAAAAATTTATTGAATTTCATAGGTGCTAGGTAACAAATTTTCAAAAATGTAAGCCAAAATTTCAACGGGGTGAAAACTTCAAAATGAAATTCATCATTTTACCTATCATAGCACTCCAAGCGGCAAGTAGCGAATTCAATCAAAACTGATTTCCCCCCTCCACGCGACGGGGAGACAGCGTTAGGAACTCGACGAACTATCTTCAACCTGTTACTTATCGCAACTCCGAGCTTCTCCCGACTAGAAAAGTGATTTTGACTATCAAAATATTTATTATCATGCGATACACAATTGTTATTCAAATCCCAGGGAATACATTTTTTTATTCAACAAATTTGAAAAATAAACTGTTTCATTTCCAAGGACTTCACAAAAAAACTTCAATGAAAAAAAACTAGATCAAACTTCGGTGATGTTCTAATCGAACTTTGGAGTTGAAAATTGCGATAATCCACGAATAAAATAAACTCAAACCGGTCAATACTTGCACTTCATCAATAAAGTACATATTAAACCCGTTATTGTTTCCATAATCAGAGTGTGGCTGACTTGTAAACTGGTAGCCGTCAGCGTTTGAAAAATAATTTTTTTCAAACAAACATTTTCACGCATGATTAACTTCTGCAAACTCTCGAAAACACACTGTATTAATACCTATGCTATCACAAATTGTCAACGTATAGCAAGAGTATAAATGACTTACCAAAAATTCACCTTCGCTCATGATTAATTTCTTTAGAAATACTATCTCGCATTTAATTTACCAACGCGTTTTTTTCATTTTCATTTTTCACTTCACCAGCACTGATAGTAGTTTAGAAAAAAAAATTACCTGCTCTCTCACAGTATTGGTCTCGCACGATTTGCTCCTTGCCTCCTTTGTTCGGTTCGTTGAAAAAAAAAAAAAGATGCTCTTAAAAGAACGTCCTGTTTAGGTCGCCATTGTGGAGCCGCAAAATAGAGCATTTCGTACACTACCGACAAGCGTCCTGCTTCGTCAACGGCCCGGAGATGAAAGAGGGCGATGTAATCAAGATGGTTGCCTCATCGCCTGCTGGATTGATGACGTCTCGGCAGGAGTGTGTCGTGATGGTTGGTAGCCCTGTAGGGCAGATGTCACGACCATTGTCATCGCATGGGCACATCATTTTAAGGGGCACTTTATAGCCGTCACAAGTTCCTGATTGGTCAGTTTTCAAGCTGTATGACGACTTCAAATCTTTATTTAGCTTTTTGGCGCTAGTATCGTTTCAGAGACATTTCACATGTGTGTATTTAATACGCGCCTAGAAGCCAGGTCCCGGCAACGATACAGGAATATTCTATGTATCGTGTGACCAACATCTTATAACCGACTGTTGGTGAATCTTGTTTCTAAGCTTTTTTTCCTCAGATTTAAGCTTTTTTTGCCTTGAGAGCATAGGAGATGAAAGCTCAAATCTGAAGAAAAAAGCTTAAATCTGTCATAAAAGGGGAATTCTGAGGGGAAATCTGAGAGATGTGCTCCACACAGTTTGTAGAAAATTGCCGGGATGTGCTAGAAGCCGAACACACCCGAAATCAGCAGGACCCGGCAACTTAACACGATTTGTATATGTAGGGGAACATGCCCTAATATGCGCCACCTAAGCGAATCGCTGATTTTCTATGTATTCCACGTACAAATTGTGTTAAAAATGGGTGTAATCGTTGAAGGAAAGTGCTTTCTACAAATGCCTATGATTTTTCATTACTCAAATTGCTTCTTCAAAAACTTTATTTTTAAAAACCATATTCAAAGCCACAGAACAAAACTGTTTTGCGAATACGCTCCGCTGTGTATTCAAAACGCGCCTAGCAGCCGAACACACCCGAGAGTAGCCGAAGACCGAAAACACACCAATACTTACACTTTGACTGAAAAGAAAATCAAAATGGATTAACAGAAATTTAACAAAAGATGAAAAATAGATTTTTTAGGCTGAATTAACGCTATAAAGATGGTTTTAGACTTTTTGTTCATTTTCAATGAAAATTGGCACTACGATTGGCGCGTTATAACGAGCGCATGGGCTGTGATAGAACATACCCATGAAAAGCAAACCTTAGCGAGTTCAGTATGATTTTTAAGCATAAAATCATAATTTAGATTCTCCTATATCGATGTGTCAGAAAATATTGTCTTATTCGTTTTTCTCTGCTTGGTGGCACCTTATTGAAAGTGTTTTAAAATTGAGATCGAGATGAAAAAAAACTAAATTGTGAAATTATCACGACACAGAGGTATTTTAAGAAAAAAATCATACTTGCCACGACCAATCATAGCATTTGAAACAAATTGGTAATATTTTGCAGGAAAAATATTACAGATTCTTCAAAACAAGAGTGAAGCATATTAGCCACATGGGGCGTTATATGAACTTCCCCCTATCGTGTCACCAACATCTTTTAAATATGTGCTCGTGAATCTCGATTTTAAGCTTTTATCCTCAGATTTAAGCTTTTTTCGCCTTGAGAGCATAGGAGATGAAAGCTTAAATCTGTCAAAAAAGGAGAAATCTGAGAGATGACTCCACACGATTTGAATAACATTGCCTGGATGTGGTATTGTGTGACCAACAACTATTTGCTAAGTGTTAGTGAATCTCGTTTTTTAACTTTTTCTCCTCAGATTTATGCATTTTTGCCTAGAGAGCATTGGATATAGATTGGAGCTCAAATCTGAGAAAAAAAAGCTTTAATCTGAAAAAAAAAAACTTAATTCTGACAAAAAAAAACTTATATCTGAGAAATGTGCTCCACACGGATCTATGCAGCCCTGTGCGTATGTATGTAAATCGGCCGGCAATAGAAAACAGTTTCAAGTTTCCCATTTCCACCCCATTCCTCTCCCATTCTCATCCGTTTCGCATCAAAGACGAAGGAGGATAAAAAAATTACCTGCCAAAGGCAGACGGCCAATAAAATGCGTTTTTTTTTGGTAATCAACGGTGGCTATGACAATAAAAACAGTCGTTTGCTAACCGACTCAGATGGTGCACTGGGTAAGTATCGAATTGGCAAGCCGAGATGAGATGTGTGAGATGGGTTCGATTCCCACTATTTTTTTGATGATTTTTTTCAATAGGATGAAAATCCCATAAAATGTTTTTCTTGTTCCGCTTGAATGTAGTGGTTTTGCATCATTTTGATTGGGAGCTCTAATCTTTATGCCAGTAGCGCTTTTCCATTCATATCATCTTTGGTACAGTACTCATTTCAGCGCATTTTCGGCACAGAGATTTGCTAAATAGGCATTGGATTTTTGCAAGCACTTCTATGTGTGTATGAATGAATATGCCCCGCATGTATCATTTTTATTACACATATATTTCCAAAACTAAACATAAAAAATAACACACCATCATCAATAGCGTCTGGTGGGAATTGTTGTTGAATCCGATGATTCCCAGGACGGCGATGTTTCTAGCGTCTTAAAATTTATGATTTTTTTTGGTCAGCGTCACCTGTACTTTTGAATTGTTTAGGCACTGCTCGGATAACAGGAAGTGTTAAAAATCTGAACTTACTGTAATGGAAAGAAAACTGTACAATTTCAAAACCTTTTTTTTTATCGATTTTACGTCTTTTAAATTTTCAAGCAATCAGAATTCCCTTGAAACGTGCTCATAGCAGCTTAATTAGCTCTCCTCCCTTTTCCTAGAGAATTCTCTACAGCTCAAAATTAAAGTTCTTAAAGCTACTTTGAAGTTCTTTTCAGTGGCTGTAGAGATTACTATTTAGCCTCTAAGAGAATATATTAAACCTACTACGCGCTAAAAAAAATCAGTTGGCAGATTGCTCTGACAACCAGATGACAAAAATCTAGATTTCCGGTCTATCACGGTCTATCTCATTGATTCAAATGTTGATTTTATCTTTGGTTACAAAAGCTACTTATGCTTTGAGAATTGAACCGCCGCTCTCTAGCTTGCAATAAAACTCACCAGCCTCTCGACCAATCCAGCAATAGTTCATTGCCAGTGTAATAGTTATTATTTATACTTAATTCATTTGAGATCGCGTATGAGCGATGGTTTAATGGACTGGTCAAGAGTTTATACATATCGTTTTCAAGGACTTTCAGTACACTTAAATAATAAACAATAACTAAATTTTTCATCATTTTTCATTCATTCATTTATTCTGTTAACATATTTATTTTAACTTTCGACGAATTCCATTGTTGATATCAGAATTGATATATACAAAACACATACAATGACACAAAATTGAAAAAAAAAAATTTGACATGTCGCTTGCAATTCCCAAATAGGTACATTGAAACACCAGAAAGTATCTTGAACGGTTCGTTTGAAAGTGTTTGGCGAATGCAACTGACCTTCTTGAAAGATTTCCATTCAAGTTTTAATTATGTATACCGATATAATTTTAAATTGTTTGTGTTTTAAATTTCATTGACCGCTTGATCTTGGAATGTAAAACTATAGCAAAACAATCTATTCTATCAATTTTTGAAAAAAGACTAAAATATCATCAAAAGCAGTTGAAAATCATATGTTTTTCAAATTACACTTGAGAAAAAAATAGATAATTCGTGTTTTTATGAGAAAATTTCTGCCGTGAAGAATCAATTTTAGCTTGCAAGGTGTAGAATTTACAAAAGTTGGCTGTATCAGGCCTCTGTAGCCTACAACCTAAAACCATCATCTTTGACTATATCAGTTGAACCCTCATATTGATTTTAACCAATTTTAGGTTTTTTGAGCTCTTAATTCACCTTCTTTATCGACATCGTTAGCTGGACGGATTCCAGACAGTCTATTGTCTCTATTCGATCAATTTTATAACCCTTCCACGAAAATGTTCGGCACTCAATTGATTCCGATTCAAGGCACACCCAAATGAAGTGAAAAGTGCATGTAAAGTGACAGGCAGGCAGGACCAAATCCGGCCAATTCCAGCGTCTAAGTATCGTTGTCTGGGGCTTCTGTATAGCCAAAAAAACAGGGAAGAACCGTTGTGTGTCTCCTTTCTGAAGATGATATCTCTAGTGGAGAGGTTTTGCATGAGCCATTTCCTGCCAACGACACTGGTGTTTGTTCCCGGCCATTTGGCTTCGGGATGCATATGGAAGGTTCTCTTCAGTGATACGGCTGCTGCTGCCTGCTTTTATGCTTTGATGGGCCCATTCTTTTCGTTCCTCCTTCTGAGTGCTGGAAATTTAAGACGTCTATGTGGGTGCCATTGACACCAATATGGTACAGTAAGAACGGTTTTGATTGAGGATAGATGTGGCTCTCATGGTCGGTGTTGCTCCAAAGAGGACAATTTAAATTTCAGGGGCGAAACACTTTCTATGTCATGAAGTTGATAGGTTTAAGAAATTTTTGATGAACTTTTACACACAGTATAGGAACAACAATACTAGTACCTCAGGATAGAAATTTTAATATTTTTTCAACTAAATATAGTTCATGTTACCCTAAAATGAATTTGAATAATCCCTTTCGGAAAAATGCCATCCATATTTTGACTTCTCTAGTACGCTTCATTTTGCTAGAGAAACGTGAAGACACGCCTCATGCTGGGTACTTTATATCAGATCACCAAATCACTTGTATCGCACGTCTCCAATTTTCCTCCGAAAGAATGACTGTGGGAGGCAGGAAGGATGTCGCCGTAATTTTTTTTTCTCCGGGTCCTCTTTTTCGAACCTCATTGTTGCACCCGAACGACGCCGACGACGAAGACGACGCCTCAACATAAAAGACGGCATTGAAATTTATGCAACGAACGTAATTTACATCACGTATCTCAGCCATTGGCCTATACCTTCTACGAGTAACTCTAGAGGACGTTCGATAGAACAAAAGCTGGCGCCCTCGTTCCGTTTTCATGGAAGTCGGTGTGCTTAATGAATGCCAAGTTGGGAACTTCATTGATGATATTGGAAAACAATCAAACAGATTCTTGTACACTTCGTCCCCCCACCAACTGTCACTTGATCTTTTTTTGGCTCCCCCCTAGGGTTAATCAGCGCCAAGACGGTAAATTTAGTAGTTGGTTGACAACTTAACGATTCCTCCTGGAGGGTCACGTATCGCGCATACCGACAATTGCTAATGAGCGTAATGATTTAAAAAAAGCAGGTGCTTTCGTCAATCTGCTTAAAATGGGAATAATACAAAAGTTTAAGGACTGAAATGTGTAATTCTACCGTTTTAATTTAAGATAAGTGAATAAGATAAACCACCTCTTTGACCTTAAAACTTATAAGCTGCAAAATGGAATGCCCTTTCTTTACAAGAGCTTTCCAGATTAAATCCCTAGGTTCTCAAAACATTGCAAAGATTTAATTTAATTGAAACGTCACTTCTGTCGAATGTATCAAAATGAAATAGAACCGAAACAGGCCACAAGAGCAAAACAGGTCCAACCAACTCGGCTATAAGGAAGCTGTAAAACAATTTCTCCCCGAGATAATCTCCCGGTTGAATTTGTGCATTGCCATAAGTCCTTGGCATATTTCCATTCCAAGTCAGTGCGTTGCATATGATTCGAAAAATTAATAAATATGAGAAAAAGAACGAGTACATTTCACTTGTTGGCGGAGTGCAAGCTACTCTCCACCAGAAAGCGGTTTTGCGTTTCCAAAATGTGTTCTTCTATGTCCTCGGCATCATGGAAATTCCGACCCTGACAAGCTTGTCCGGTTGAACTTGGGGTTATAGGACTATATGTACACATGAATACATATCATTTGGAACTGCTGCACAACATCCGGCAAATTTTGTGTCACCAGATGGAATGTGCATTGCAATGTGCAGCGCGGGAAAAGGGAAAAAGTACAAAAAAAACGTGAAGAAAATAAACAAATGCAACTACAGCAACAAAAATGCGATATAAATAAATTGCACATATTCTCCCATAGCATAACCGCCGTCATCATCGCATCGTCGTCAACATTGCAGTAGAACTTAATAATGATGTGCGGGGTTTTCCATCCATCCATCCATCAGAACCATCCAACAGTGGAAACGAAATGTTCAACCGATGTTAATATGAAACCCCAAGGCTTTTCTTTTTAATGTGAGTTTGTTGGAGCATCAAAAACATGAAGACGGGCTTGAGATATTTAATTTTTTATTCTCCTAGAAACTGAAGGCATTAAAATTTTTTGAAACGAAGCAGCGGATTAAACAATTTTCACAGAAAACTACCAATCCTAAGTTTGAATTGGAAACGATCAACTTACATATATTTTTTTATTTATTTGCAGGTATGATGCTTATCAAGGATTACTCCGCATCTTGATCAGATCGAACAAAAAGTCTAAAATATTTCACGTAACCAGTCAAGGTAACCAAATTTTCCCTGTAAGGGGATGGAATATACATCAAACTAAGCATTTTCCCGGATTTTTTTCCTAAAAAAAACTAAAAACATATAAAAACAGTATTCAAAATTAAGATGAGAACTGTGAAGAGATAAAAGAAATTAAACCGTTTTTGGATTATTTAGAAGTAAAAAAAAGGAAAACTTCAGCAATTGAGTCTTTATTAAGCTGGGTAATTAAATATATAACAAAAGACTTCATATTTAAAACGCTATCCTCAATGATCTATGGCTGATAGATTCAGTGGCTGTATTTTCAAGTACTCTGGCCAAATAAGAGCTCATTTGAGTAAGCTTCCTGCGTGCGCTAGAAGTTTTAGTAAAAAAGTCTGTTTTTTTTTTAAACCTTTTGTAGATGTCTTCTAACAAGCTTTCCTATTTATTTACTGTTGATAGATCCTAGGCTTCAGCCTTTTATCATTATGGTGTTTACAATATATTTATGAAAAAACTAACTTAAGTCTATTTTTGATTTGTTCTCTGGACATATTCAGTTTTATAACGTTAGCATGTGCATTGTAAAGCGCCATCATTCTGTATATTGGTTCATTGCAAGCGTAGTTTTGAATTCGGTTAGGGAGCTGGAACGGTCGTATGCTGCGTAGACTGCTACGTCCTTCGTTAGGAGAAATCTGTGACATCAAATACGGTGAAAAATATTTTCCACAGGTAAAATCCTTTAAAAACAACATATCGATTGATTTTCTGCGATTTTCTAGTGATTCCAAGCCAACTAGCGTACACAAAGCTCGATATTCTGGCATACCTTCTTGCCAAGGTTTCTCAAGGCGTACATTAGAAATCGTTTTTTGACTCTTTCGATTCTATTCTTATGAACATTGTAGTATGGCTGCCACACAATACTGGCATATTCGATAGTAGTTCGGATTAGTCCAACATAAATCGAGACGATAGTATAAGGATTGTCCAACTCGTGACAAATCCTGCTAACCATACCGTACATGGAATCGGCTTTGGCAACGACTTGTTCGATATGTTTCGAAAAACTAAGTTTTGCATCCAACTCTACGCCTAGATCTTTCACTGAGAATTTTCTTGTTACGGAACAGTTGTTTTCAAGACAATTTTTTTTTGTTTCGATTATAGTCGTTTTACCATCTTTATGGAATTCGCGATTTTATCAACGTTACAGTTGGCGGATCGTTATTGAAAAACTATCCGGTACAACTGTGTTCGATGTTTACTCTTGGGCTCGAACTCGCGGACATCGGCTCAGGAGACAACAGACTTGCCAACTGAGCTATATCACAAGCCCATTTTCAAGACAATAATCGTGCACTATGTTGCTCATTTTCTTTGAAAAGGTGATCACGCTGCATTTTGAGGCATTGATTTGCAAACCAAAATGGCTGCAAGACTCAGAAAATTTGTTAAGCGCATACTGTAGAACCATATAATCCTTGGGATACCGAACAGGAAGAAACATTTTTAAATCATCCGCGTAGATCAGCACAAACACGTCACGCAGCACTTCAGGGAACTCGTTCATTACAGTTATAAAAAGTAGGGGTCCCAAGTGACTCCCTTGAGGTACGCCGCTGTTGACCAGGAATACGCTGGATCTCGCATTCCCAAGTTTTACAAACTGAACTCTTTCCATCAGGTACGAACGTATCCATTGTAGACTAACACCGGTGATTCCATTTTTGCGCAGCACTGACAGAAGAGCTTTAATATTGATAACGTCAAAAGCTTTAGACATGTCTGTATATATGCCATCAACTTACGAACCGTCATCCATTCAGAAGTTCTGGAAACAAATTCTGTCAAATTCGTCACCGTAGATCACTTTTTTAAAAATTCATGCTGAACATCTGCCATCTTTCTTCCTAGCCTTGGATACATCTGGTCGTAAATTATGCTCTCGAACATTTTTGGTGTAGCAGAAAGAATTGCTACCCCTTGATTATTTTCAGCGGGCAATTTTGAATCATTCTTGTGAATCGGCAAAATGTGTGAGATCTTCCATAGTTTGCTAAACAAACCATCACAAGCTATTGTTAATATACAATGATGGTTTCACATGCAACATGTTTGATTTGATAAATATTTCACATTCATTAATATTTACGTTCAAATTTAACAGGCAAGTTCACGTTTTGCAGGTTGCATAAAATTAAAAATTGAATGGGAACAACATTATGATTCAAAGAATGTTACATAAATATTTCAATATATTTGCTAGTACTGTTGCGATAATTACGTGTTATATGTCAAACTAAAGATTATAAATAAGGCTATTTTTAAAAAAATGATTGTAAGTTAACTTTTTTTTCTATCTACTGTCTCTTACTCTCAACTTGTGAGTAAATTTTCTGAACAAATAGGTAATTTATCAATTTTTAAAATTTTTGGTTTTTGGTTTTGATTCGGTTTGATTTATTCGATAATCTGAAAAAGATGCGTACAAATACTTGTCATACCAACAACTGTGCACTATAAAACAATCATTTTATATAAGCAATAGTTTGCTAGAATAATCTATGAAAAGTTTTAGGAGAAGTCATCTTTTTTCACTACAACTCCTAGTGCACACTGGAAACTTACTCAAATGTTTCTCAAATTTGGCCAGGGTACTTGAAAATGATTGAGGATCAAAACATGTAAGTCGCATTGTAATCAGCGAAAAAAGCCTTCAAAATGATGGTTTCACATGCAACATGTTTGATTTGATTAAT
Source organism: Uranotaenia lowii (assembly GCF_029784155.1). Taxonomy (NCBI): domain Eukaryota; kingdom Metazoa; phylum Arthropoda; class Insecta; order Diptera; family Culicidae; genus Uranotaenia; species Uranotaenia lowii. Next base: position 204,168,232 of record NC_073693.1, on the reverse strand, counting down.
ATTTTACATTCATTAAGATTTACGTTCAAATTTAACAGGCAAGTTCACGTTTTGCAGGTTGCATAAAATTGAAAATTGAATGGGAAAGCATTATGATTCAAAGAATGTTTCATAAATATTTGAATATATTTGCTAGTACTGTTGCGATAATTACATGTTATATGTCAAACTAAAGATTATATATAAGGCTATTGTAAAAAAATAATTGTTAGTTAATTTTTTTTTATCTACTGTTTCTTACCCTCAACTTGTGAGTATTGAACCAATCTAACCAATACATATATTAACAAGTTTCTTTAAAACATCCGGAAACAGTATCAAGAATCTAAGCTTGAAGTACCAGTAGATACTATTATTTTGTCTTCAGCACTATGAATCAAAATTTCAAGACAAAATTCATTCAGCAATAAAACTCAGAAAAATATTTCCAAATTCAGATATTAAAAGCATGTTTTTTTTACCAAACTTTTTTTTTTGTAGCCACCACACTCCCCATTACTTAATGAAAACGAATTAAATGTGAATACTCGCAGAATCGATTATAAGTTTAACATTCAAAACATACATTTTTGTGATAATTTTTTGTAGAGGAGTATCTTGAACGTTGTCACCATTATGAGTAAAGCAGAATTATCTGAAATCCAGCAGCAAAAATGAAAATGTAATCGATTCATCCCGACAGAGATAAATTTAATCCTCTTCTGCATGGACTATGAATACGTCTATAACAAAAAAAAAATTATATTGAAATAAGTTTATTGAACTCTTACTCAGAAATTTATGCCGAAAAAAAACTTATGTTTTCCATAGTTTTAATTGTATAAATGGGATAAGAATTAAAATAAAAAAAATTAAACTTTTTTACTAGTAAACAGAATCATGAGTTTTCAGGTTCCAGCTCTGAAAATATTGTCGAATCTTCATTCCTGAACCTTAAAAAAAGCTTTTGAAACAGTAAATTATAAAATTTAATTAGAAAAATTAATCAAATACGGAATAAGGGTAAATGAAAATAATATAATTCGAAGTTATTTTAAGAACAGGAAACAATTTGTTGTGGATTAAGGAATAGCCAGCGAATTCAATAATATTAGTATAGCAGTTCCACAGGGCAGTTTCATAGGTCCTCAACTTTTTCTTTTTTGCATTAACGACATTTGAAAGAGATTTCTGTGTAAAGCAAGGCGTTTTGCGGAGGCAAATGCTTTTTTGCACACGAATGTCTCCAAATACAATAATCGAACACCTGAAACATAATTGAATATATGTTATTCCATTCGTACAGGAAAGTAATATCTTCACACAGAGATCAATATATGATTCAGTTTTCCAAACAAGAGATGAAAACTTTCAAACACTTAAATGTTAATTTAGATAGTACTCTTTCTTTGAGTTGTCATATACAACATTTCGAAAGAAGAATTTCTCCCCTCTGTGATGTATTCTGAAGATTTGAAAATTTTTATACAAATCTTCTTTTTTAAAATTCTAACATGCATTTATCCACTCTCTATTTCACTATCTTATAGTAGTCTGGGGAGGAGCATCTCAATCACATTTAAATAAACTTCAAACTTTGCAAAAAGATGCTTAAAAAATATTTACAACCTTCCTTTGCTGCATCCAACAAGGCTGATTCATTCATCTAGATTTCATAATATCTTACAATTATCAGATCTTTGTTATTTCAAAACTGTAGGGGAGATAAGGGCATAACGAGCACCCAGGGCATAATAAGCACTCCTCTTTTCTATAAAAGGACGAATTTTCTTAAATAAATTTTCATGAGGAATTGTTTCGTACTTCCTATAGTATTAATTTTTCACAATAAAAGGAATCTCCTTATCATCTTAACAGAGACATTTAAAAAAATTAGCTGGGTTCACAAGTAACGAAAATATTATAATTTTTATGCACCACGAAATAAACAATCATGATCTTTAAATCAACTTGATCTATAATGTACGCACTGCAACATGATGTACACATTGTTTCTCAATTTTCACCATCATAAAATTTTCGATTTTTCACTTGAATCAATTTTGAAACACACATTTACTTAAATTTGTTGGCATGGAGCAAACAGAGCTCTATTAATCGGGGCAAGATGAGCGTTTTCTGCCTTATAATCTAGCAGCGAATTCAAATCGATGTAGTCAACTGAATTATAGAGCTACAGCTTGACTAGTTTACATCTGACGATGTGGCTTGTTGGTAAGGTGTCGGAGAGATAATCAAAAGACTAGAGTTCGATTTTTGTTCGAGGTGATTTTTTTTTCCATTCATCATTCATGGTCGATTTTTTTGATTGTTGCATTATACATCTGCCAAACAAAGCACCAGGAACATAATGAATGAGCGTGTGTGAATTGTTTGTTTTCTACAAACAGACCTATTTTGTTATTGCTTTGTTTGATGAATCTACGACTCACCTGACTTCATCGAGTTGAATTCGCTGCTAGATTCCCCGGTAGAAAACGCTCATCGTGCTCCAATTAATGTTGCTTATACTGCCCCAGGGGGGGTTCTCAATATGCCCCTCCAGTGATTGGTTTACAGATTTTGGCATTTTTTTTTAAATGGATTTTTAAACGTTTTTATCTAGTTTTTCAAGTTTCAGCCAGCTAGGAAATAGACTATTTTAGTGTTGGAACACGAAACAATGACGTAATTTACATATTATAACTGTTTTCTATGGTTAAATAAGCTTAATGGATGTTAAATTATAGATAGTTATAACTTAAGCTTTTAAATTTAGTAGGGTAACGGACCTATTTTGGATAGCTTTGGGTAGAAGTTATGCTATTTTCTGGAATTATAAAGTACATGTTACAATTTTTTATTGCTTTATCTGTTCATTACGCACGAAGATCAAGGATTTTTCTATCGAAACATATCGTCGTTTGCTGCATTAAGACAAGATTTAAGCCTGGATACTCGTTTCTTCGATCATTACTCTGGTCGGTATTTTGGACCACCAGGTTTCTTTTTTGGACCACCTTCTGCACCTATTTTGGACCACTCTTTAAATAAATAATTTTGTTTTTTCTAAATTTTGCTCTATTTACCCTTCCTTTCATAAAGTAACAAATTTGCAACAATTGATGAATGGATAAACTTAAAAAGCGTTTTTTATTTAATTTTTTTTCCTTAATGTACTCATAATCTTTGACTGTTTATAATGATTTTCAAGGAAAAATAAAAAAAAATCATGAAACGAAGGTTTAACAATAGCGATTGATGCCCAATTTTGCGAATAATTCAGTAAATCTTGTCCTTTCTTATTCTTGTAATCAAGTTTTGTTTGTTCGATAAAAAAAGTGTAAAAACAGAAAAAAATCCTCCTTTATATAGAGTTTTTAAAATGTTTTGAAAATTCCGTACCTACGAGAATTATGCGATCTATTCAACCTGCTAAAAGCCAGATTTTTTTTCGCTGAAAATAAACAAAAATTCAGTTAAATCTAAAAATACATTTCCAATTCTTTTAATGTCATATCCACAGGGGCTGAAAAACTAGATTTTAGTACATTTTCGCTTGTAATTTTTACACCTTTAAACATTTTTTCCCCAAGTTTTAAAATATAGGGTTAGTTGCTCCTCTTTGGACCCTTTAAGCGGTGGTTTTTAAATGATCATTTTTTTCTCATAAATCTCTCGTCCATTTTTATTTTTCAAGAAATATATTTTCGCCTGTAATTTTTACACCTTTAAACATTGTTTTTCCCAAGTTTTAAAACGTAGGGTTAGTTGCCCTACTTTGGACCCTTTAGACTAAGCCCACCAATGGTTGCTAAACCTCGATTCGAGTACATTCAGCAACATATCTATCAATCCATTCGCACCAACAGTCGCTAACTTGATTCGAGAAATAGCATTCGAGCAGTAGGTTGTTACTGGATGCGTTTATGTAGCAACCCGGTAGCAACACAACCGGTCATCGCTATGAGAAAATAAACAAACAAAAATACCAACCTGGATGGCTACAATGGGTGCGAAAATCAGTAAGTAGATAAAAAGGCAACCAATTAAACCATCTAAAATACCGACCGAAATAGGAACGCCCGGTGGGCTTGGTCTTAAGCGGTGGTTTTCCATCTTTGAACCTACTGTTCCTATTTTGGTACTGAACTGGTACCTTTCATTGGACCTAGAACTAAAATTCCAATAAAAAGTATTATATTTCGAATATAAATGAACAAAATTATTTAAAATGTAAATAACCATCGATGAAATATTATCATTAAAAAGTATAACAGCTATTTAACGATTATAACACTTCAATTCCTGTTATGAATATCTCAAACACTTTCACTTATTTTGTTACCATTCGAGTCAGTTACCCTATGCCACTCACGAAGAGTACTCATTTTCCCATTTAAACGCCTGAATGTTTATTTGTTTTATGTTGCATGTCCCGTACAGTAAAATAGAATAAATAAACATTAATAAAAATCTAGAATAAAACTTAAAATAATATTGTATAATAAATAAATAAAAAGATAAGATAGGGAACTCCTAACGGTCACATTAAACACAAGCTCCACAAAACACTTACCACACACAACACTTAACGGGAAAAAGGGATGAAGAAAGAAAAAGACAGCACGCTAAAGGGAAAATCGCTAACGATAAACGGCAAAAGGGAAAATATCGTTAATAAGGGAACGAAGGAAATCGACTACCGGGAAGCCTAAGGTCTTTTCCATCCGACTTCCGTATGATACACATCGGAGCCTATTCGTGTAAAAGTGCCGTGTATCTTCTGCAACACGAGATCAGGTAACCTAGAATCGTATTCCCGGTAGTTCGATCATCACCCTGATGTTTCCCTTGGTCTATTAGGACCCATTATTTTTATTATTTGGCAGTTTCGCCAAGGTCCGAAGCTAGCCTGGATAATCTGCGTCGCGCAATAAACCCGACCGTCACCGTCAACCTGCAGCCAAATCCGTAAGTTGCCAACAACTGCTATTCTCGCGCTTACCGGGGGTTGACCGGCGCGTGAAAGGGTTTGCGACAACAGCTAGCAACCAACAACACTCACCTTGCGATCCATAGCAAACGCTCACCAGCATTTGGTACCCGTGAATGTTTCACGAGGTCCGGAACCGAAGGTTCGGCACCGTCATTGCCGCCCGTTTCACCACTTGCGATCCCCGAAACCCCAGACATCCCGCAGCAGCAGTTCCCGTTGGCCGGCCACCCCACACACTACACTAAACACAGATACAAACTGTAAGTAGGACAATAAATCTTGAAAACCTATAAGACCGGTGTTTTGGAATTCTTGACTAGTGTCACCACCTTGTCAAAGCCGACCCGAGGTTCTTCGCAACCTCTGCTCCGCTGAGCCAACCAAAAGAGGCCGCATGAGGCCCACCCTCACCAGAATCCCCGTGGCTTGACCAGGGATTCGAGGGCTGTTGTAGCTGGCCCTTCTGGTCAGCTAATAATAATTTGCGACAAGCTGACAAATAATGTTAGAAATATTTGATATCGGTTGTTGATTTCTTGGTATTGAAAAAAAGTTTTGATGGTGTTAGATCTAAAAATGGAACATCAAGTTGAATGTCTCCTAGTTTTAGACCCATTACTAATTTTCCGGGTGTCCATTGATTTTCATTGATTTTAGAAAAAAAAATAGGTATTATGGTTCATATTCTTCACAGTGAAAGTAATTTTACTTTTAACTTTGGCTTAGACAAAAAAAACACAATTTTTCCTGTTTAACTCTTATTTCTCAAAACGTGCCCCACTAATTGAGCTGTCTGATTTAACACTGATTAGGAGGCCCATTTTTTAAAATGTTGAAAATTTTATCAGCAAGACTTTATATATCAACAAGCTGGACGGTAGGTTCTGGAAGAATAAAAGTTCATAGTGTGTAGGAGTATCTTTCCCAAGATAGCAAAATGAATTATTTACAATTTTCGGCATTTTAGGACTTAAGTAGGCTCTAGATCCAAAGTAGGAGCACTCACCTATATAGCTATTACAGTTGTAAATTTTTTTTCAAATTGTTCTACTATTAACTGAGATGTTTCAACTGTAACAAAAATTAAACTCGTTACATATTTGCCAGTTGGTTGTCGTTTTTTCGAACCCCTCCTTTAGACAGGGTTTATATTTCGTCTCTTCTACCTTATCAAGTATATATTTTTTCTCAAAAATCAACCCTCAATTGTTGTAAGTTTTAGACCAAACTGTCAATAATTTTTCATGGAGTTTCATAAATAATTGCTAAATAAAAAAATTGTCCAGTTTGATAATGTTTTTTTTTAACTTTCTTTAAGCTGGAGCTCTTGGCAACTGTTTATCAAGTAGTCGCCATTTATGTGGATTGTTAGATTAACGTGGTGCACAAAAAGTAAGTTAAAACAATGATTGGATTGATTTTATGCCGATTGAAATGATCCCTGTCTAAATGCGGAAAAGCAAAACATTTTTACGGCAGACTCAAGCTTTGTTCAAAACTACGATTTTCATCGTACAATTTTGTATTTATCTAAATTTTTTCGATGCCACCAAAACTATACAAAGTCAACAAAAATATTTCAGCTATTAAAACGATTTCAAGATGACTTTACTTTTTAAAATCGGTAGTTCAGTAGTTCTGCAGCTGGAACAAAAACTTTAAATTGTAAAATTTTAACCAGAAGAAAAGATTAAATCACAGTTAAATTTATTTTTTCATAAAATAGATGAAATATTCTTAAAAATTTTGAAAGCATAAAAAACATTTTTGGTTTCCATTTTGTGTAGAGTTACTTCATAGTGCCCTGATCAAAGAATAAAAATTTCAATTCAAACTGTCACCACAAGTTTGTGTTCATGATCACTAACTGAACACACTAACTGAACATCCATGTTTTACTGTATTTATTCATAATTTCAATACTTAGAGCTCCAAAAAACGTTTCGATAACAAAACTCGCCGTTAGCTGCATGATTTCATGTTGTTTTGCAACATTCCGAGAAAAAATCAAGGATTTTTTTTTCAAATTTTGTACAAAATAAATTTTTATCATCTTCGAGTGACGCGTTTTTTCCAACTTTCAAAAAATCGACAATTTTAAAAATACAGTTTCAACAATACATTTAAAACAATCTTTTCATGGAAAAATATCCAATGCGTTATTTTCTATGGCGTTTTTCTTATGATGATATTTGAATCGGGACAGGCCTATGGAAATGAGAGACAGCTTTTTTAGTAATAGTAAAAAATACTGAGATTGTCTCATCAAATTAGTTGTAACTTTATCAAATTCCATGTTTTCATCTAAAAATTTTGTGAGATTATGTAACCAAATAAATTCTTGTATCTTGTCAAATTTGATTATTATAGACCTATACGATCAAAAATTAAATCGTTTTGAATATGAGGTTGGTTTCGGGGTAACAGACGATTTCATTCTTTCCGGATAGATGTATGATTCCATACACCATAGATACGATCTATTGGAAAACTACAAAAGCTAAACTATTAATATCATCTTTAAACATTGTAAAGTTAAAATTTGCATAAACTTAAAGCGTTTTAAAAATTTCAACTTCGAAGAAGAGATCGCAAAATCATCAATTATTTATGGAATTGATCCATAAAGATCCATCCAAAAAACCTGTTACTCCGAAACCAATCTAATATTCAAACCGCTGAAATCTTTGATCGCGTTTGTCGATTTTGATTGAATTTGCCCAGATATAAGAATTAACTTTTTAACATAATCTCACAAAATTTTGGGATGAAAACATAAGTTTGACAAAATTACAGCCCATTTGGTAAAGGCAACCTTAATTTTCCCTACTAAAATACTAAAATAGATGTAGATATGTCTCTCGCTAGTGCACGCTGAATGTTTAAACTTAACGAATGAGCAGTTTATAAGTACATGAAAAAATATAAACTGTAAGAAAAATGGCAGCCTGTCAAAGTTGAAAGTTTGTGCACTGCTCTGCGCGACTTCGTTTTTTTTAACGTAACTGTATGTACATTATATGAAGGAAAGATGTAATTGATCAGCAAATTGAACAAATCGCAATTTTTCTAGTTCGGTATCCGGCGCGTGGTATCATGGTGAAACCATGTATTGCATATAGTAAATAATCGGAAGAAGGTGATAAAAAGATTTAATTGAAATGAAGAAAGCATTCTTAGCTCATTTTACGATTTTTAGAAGCTGAATTAAACGCTGGTAGCTGAATAGAACGTCATTATGTTTTGGAACTTAAAAGTATCAAATGTAATATAAATATTGGGCTGCATAGAACCTACTACAGATCAATGATGAGGCTGAGTAAGCTTTTCCATACCAGTTTTAAGGAACTTTTGGTTGCTTGGGTTTTCTGTATTTGAGCTTCTTAGTTAAATGCAAACTTAACGACTTAATTCTTTTCATGGAATAACATTACGAAATCTATCCAGTTAAGAAACCTACTCAGCACAACGAACTAAGGCGACAACATGTTGAAAGCCAAACTGAGAAGTTAAATAATCTATAAAAAAAATAATGTCTATGTAATCTATGCAGATATTTATCTATGCTACAATTTGGAAACCAATTAAAACGAACACAAACACATACAGGATCTCCATGAAACTTGAGGTTTCCTCGAAGAAATTCTGTCACTTAACTCTAAGCGCACATGTTTCAAGGATATGATGGGTAGCATTTTACAAATGCTACAACCACCAACCCACAGAAACTGTACTATGTATGCCGTGACCGGGATTCGATCTCATGACCGTTAGCTTAGAAGACTTGAAGGCTATCCTCTGGCTGCGGGCAATAATCTAGAAAGAAACATATTATATAGATACATGAACGTGCCTAGTACGTATGTACCAAATGTACCATTAACGCTCATTTGTTTCCCGCTTTCCATGACGACATCCACTTTCCTTCATTATTAACTCCATTAACTTCGAGTATACTGTAATTATTAAGTTAATTGAGCTCATATCATCACATAAAAAAAGTGAACCATCAAGTCCCGAACCAACGCTCAAAACTTTGCTTGGACCCTGCTCTCTGGTATCGGTCGGTGACAATCAATAAACGCCATTCCAATCAGCCAGCCAGAAGTCAAACCAGATGATCCCCGACTTTTGGTTGTTTCATTCAGGGTCCTTTTTCCCTGTATTGTCCAGTCTAGTCCAGTCAATCCACCCTCAAACGATGTGGTCTCCACCTTCGCTATCGGTTCACGTCGTCCGAGTTCCTAGTATCACTTGGAGAGTCAACCTATCCGTTTAATGAAAATGGATTACATGCCATCGTTTGTATATTTTTTTCGTTGTTTTCAGCGGTGCCTTGAAACATTTCCAGGATGAAGTATTTTCTACAAACTCCCGGTATTTTTTTTCAGTTGGTACGTTATGAACCCTAAAAGGGCAACATGTCTCCGGGCGAGATACAATAACCAGCTTTCCGAAAGCCAATATGCTCGGCCAATGTTGTATGACACGTTGTTTGATACCTCTGACCACGTGTGGTGTACTGCTATGCTGCTTCATGAACATGAACATGAACCAGGCAGCAATGTCAGGATGCCTGACGACGGTGGCAAAAAACATTGGTGCCAACGAAATGCACACTTCATTCCACAATAAAGGCATAAATTTCCAACACAAATGAATAGATCCCAAAAATGCGAGCGACAGTCTATCGGTCCCCGGGGAATCAACGGACGAAACGGACCCATGCTTCGTCTGGGCCATGACAGACCGGAGATTTTTTTTTTTTGAATTTCATACTCGGCTTTACGCGCCACGCCGTCGAAAAGGGTCGAAATTTTTAGATGGATGTATCGCTGGGTTTGAGAAGTTTTCCCGGGCTAAAATCCGGCCATCCTTCAATGACACAGGCCAGCGGATATCAGGAATCATCCAAACAAGCCAAAGAAGAAGGAAAAAAATCAGACGCAGAAAAGAGTCAATTAACGATGGTTATCGATCAATTTTCAACATTAATAAAGGAAAATTGACGGCAGTGGGATTTTCGTCATGGCACGTTGACAATTTTTTTCAACTCGCTCATCCAACCACCAAAGAAAGATGATGGATCGCTCGCTTAGGAAGATTAAAATTTACTGAAACATCCCGGGCTGCAGCCGGGAGCAATTCGGTCAGTTTCGGTTCTTTCAATGGCAGATGCAAATATCTACCGAATGCCGTTTTGCTGCCTTGTAGGATGGATGAAGGATAAGATTATATTTAATCCCACTGGAACAATATGCTGTAGTAAGGAGAAAAATTCCCCGAAACATAACTTGGATCTTGCCTGTAGCTTTAGGGTTTATTCTGTGGCAAAAATAATATAGCAACATGTTTGATGATTTAGCTTTGCAAATATAATTATACGACTTGGGGCTAAATTTGGTTTCAGAGATCCACAACCTGCAAACATAAACTCATAAATCATGTCATGATACAAAAAACTGGTTCCTCACTTAAAATTTGTCTATATTGTTCTAGATACGATGTGAACGGATGAACAAAGCAAATTTTATAGGCGCAAGTGGGGAAGTAAAGGACATTTTAATATTTTGCTCTTGACTTTCCATGCAATATTTCATATTTTATTCTTTCTCAACAACTTAGTTCAGGAATTGATAAAAAAAAATTGTTCGAACACGAAACTTGGCACGAAGACGTTTTGTTATATATGTGAATTGATTATTTTTATACGAAGATTTTCATGTTTATTGATTTCAGGAAGGCTCAAGATACATTTTTATCAAACATTTGTTTTGAAAACCTTTGTAATTACAATACCAATAAATGTTTCCGGTAAAATCTAGGATCATAGATAAAAACGATGAATTTAAGAAAACTCAATTATTTTACTGCAAATTAGCAGCGTTTTCAACTGTTTAAAATATCTGGTTTCTGATAGGGGGAATATGCACCTGCTAAGTGAAATGACCGAATATGCGGAATACATAAGATGAAAACCCGAATACATAGCAGCACGGTTTTCGTATTTCTATCTGCTGTTCGTATTCTTAGCTTAGCTTAGCTTAGCTTGATTGACTACTCACATCCACCATTAATCATTGAACCCGAAATGCTGTATTTATTTTTTGTAATAAATTAGAATTAAAATTTCATTTGATACTCTTCGTTGGTATGATTGATATTGAATTAAATGCATTTCAAATCCCATGATCGCAGGCGTGGCTCAGTAGAAATAGTTCCACATCGCCAATGGTTGCTACTCCGTGATTGACTGAGGCCACCAATTTTGTTCAAAGGTCAAATGAATGGTGTCTGGGACTGACAGCACATTCACAATGTCCAAAACTGATGCTCTCTCTTTAATCATCAATAACGGCGCCGGCCACGTCCTAGTAGTCAATAGATAGATTGGAAAAATAGAGAAAACGATGAAAGAAGTAAATTTGTGCTTTAGGACCGAGGTCACCTCTGCATCCTAGCAATCAATTTTGTTTTGGAGAGTGGGTGGGAGGATATGATCAGGAAACACTTTAGACTAGTGCAATCTAGTTTTTGATCCTATTCTCAAAATTATTATTCAATCATATTCCTCTACTACTACAAGTTAATTCCAAGCTTACTAGTACCTTTGTAAGTTTTCTTAATCCTTCCAACGCTTTTTCATAAACTTTTTGATCGTGAAAAACGTTTCGATTGCTCAGTTGATGAATTTATTAAACTAAATTTAGATAAAAAGTGCGATCATAAATTTTCATACACTTTCCATTCTTAAAAAGCCTTCACAGCAGCAATGCCTTAAAAACAGTTAAAGAAATACCCTAAATTGTGACTAGGCAACATGAACACAATGATAATTCAATTCAGGTTTTGTAGAATGCAACCGCCAAAAATAAGCTGTAAGATAGCTTATTTTTGGCGGTTGCATTCTACAAAACCTGAATTGAATTATCATTCGTGAAGTCTATAAAATTGAATATTTAATAAAAATAAATCGGAACGGACTCACCAATGCAGGATAACTGAAGTCAATTCCAGCAAGCATTAAATCGCGTCCTGACATGCCAGATTTTTCATGTCAGCATGTAAAAGATGCAACCACACGTTCTAGCTGATTGAATCAATATAACCGAAATCCAGAAGCTAAAAAGCGGAGATATAGATGCGCCATTGACCAAATTCATTGAAGGCACAATTCTTGAAGGTTTATTTCTTGAAGGCATGTATTCAAAACTTCTTGTTTCCGTGGTTCAATTTTAACGCAGATACGCGGTTTAAACAGTTATATTTAAAATATTACAAAAATAAAAGAGAAAATTTGCGCGGAGCTGTAATGAAAATTTTCTTCTCCAAAAACGCGTCCGTCACTTTCAGGCACGGCCTACCGAGTCCATTTCTATCTGCTGTTCATCACGGTGTACAATATAATAAGGTGATATCTTCCCGATAATGTCGTCATTACTATCCATCTAGTGATCTGATTATTCTCCGCGCGCGAAACTTTTTGCCCGGCACGCTATAGGCAGATAGTAATGACGTCACTAGTTTGCATTCAAACGAGTTGTTTACTCGTGTTAGTAGCCTACCTTATATACTTATACCGTGGCTGTTCATATTCTGTCAAAAAACTACCTGTTATTATAGACACTATAATTTCATATACACGCTTACTTTTGGCTACCCCTTAACGAATACTTTTGACCCGTTATTCGATAAGACTGGGAGAACTCCTTTTTAAGGATAAAGCCACTGTACCCTTTAAGGGGTACTCAGCTTGATAACGCTTGTAGCGGATCAAAATTACCCCTTATTTCAAACGCTCGTAACGGATGAAAATTACCCCTTATTTGAAACGCTTCTGTCTGCTGGAAATTTCAGGAGCTGCTTATGGGAAATATGGTTTTTGAACGATAAATTGAAACTAAATGTTGTGTTTCATTTTGTTTATTTAAGTTCCAATTATCTCTTGGATTGGATAAACTTTTTTCTTATTTAATTTTTGGCATTTCGGCGAGTTGTGAAAATTCAAGGTAGAATATTTAGAAAGAACATGAAGGTATTATAGGTGGAAAGATCAAAGCTAGAGCGCTTTGGGTAGAAGAAATTGAATAGTTGGTGAAAATGTGAGCAGGGCTTTTGTTGTGTGAACAGCTTTTGAACTACTTGCGTGATTCTTTGCCGCGCGCCGTTTCAATGTTGATAGGAAGCGATGAAGAAACCCATCGCATTCCTACCCACATTGAAACACGGACGGGTCGAACACATGAGATTGTGTCCGACCGGGCAAAAAATCACCCAAGCAGCGCTCACATGTGCTGTTCTATTGCTAAGCCAATTCTATCGATGCGTGCTACTTTTTTAGGTACATCGGATGGTTGCTACTTTTGTTTTCGCATATTATCCATCCGATGCCTTACTTTTTTGCCAAATGCATTCTAAATATTCTACCTTGAATTTTCACAACTCGCCGAAATGCCAAAAATTAAATAAGAATATATCCCGGCGGCGATTAAAATAAGATAACATAAACTTTTTTCAAAAAAACATTTCACTGATTTGGTTTTCATCTCCTCCGTTTCCTCGTTGAAGTTGAATCCTGAAACAAAATTGATGAACAAAAGATGAGATTTTAAATATGGAATACAAAAACCACAAAACTTACCACCAATATTAGTCCACTGCTGTTCATGTTGAATCCTTCTGGTTTTCGTCTGGTTCGTCCGGAGTCCGGAACTTTGCTGTGCTGCTAAAATGAAAATGAATCAAAATTCTGAAAATAATACAATTTAAATTATCAACAAATCACTTACCACAACCTCTCTCATCATGCCAAAGCAATCATTTTGGATGTAACGCATCTAAATCTGCCCCTTTTGAAAGGAATCGAGCATTTCGAAATAAGGGGTAATATTGATCCGATATAATGACCCGTTATTTGACAGATTGTGGAGGTTCTCAATAACGGGTCAATATTACGCCTTTAAGGGGTAGCCAAAAGTTAGCGTGTAGTCTGGCAAAGAGAATGACGGGAGCCAATCGAACTGTCATTCACGGGAGCCAATCGAGCAAACTTTCTAAATATTGGAAAATCATGGTTGAAGTATTGTAATTCACAAAGCTTTTCTTGCATATTGATAACATGAACTAAAGTTATTAAGCATAATTTTCTCTATTTTTTCACCTATAGATCAAAATATATTTTCCAAAACGATTTCGAGTTGAAGTGACAAAAATAGCATGTTATTTTCGAATTTGAGAAACTATTTTTTATTTTGCAACTGGAGAGAGTTATGAAGAGCTTGAACATTATCGTAGAATGCTCGATTGGCTCCGCGCGAATGACAGTTCGATTGGCTTCCGTCATCCTCTTTGCCAGACTATATGAAATTATAGTGTCTATACCTGTTATTATAAAAACTAAGAATATTTTCTTTTTTTTTCAAACGCTTCGCAAAGCAACCTTTGAAATCATTGCACAAGTGGTCCAGAAAGGAACTTTATCGGGACAAAATTAATTACCAAGATACTATAAGATATATAAGATATATAATACACTTCAATGAAAATGCTCATCAAACCATGCCCTTTAATAATCTTAAATCAAATATTAGAGCACGTCATTTTTGTCTTCTACAAAGTTGTAGCCAATGGTTTTTGAGGCAACTTTACCGGAGAAACCACATAAATACATACGACGTTTCGTAAGCGAATTATGATTTTTTGAATATATAAATGTTAGGGTGTGTCGAAAAAACAATTTTCCGGCTTTATCTTTTGTAAATGATTTCATACAATAAAAATGTCTTCTAAGAATATGTTTCAAATAATAATTTGCACAAACCGTCAACTTGTATCTGGATTCGTACGTTAGTTCAAAGGGATTTTTAAGCAAACACTTACGTACGTTTTTAACTGTCATATCTCGGATTGGTGCAGACGAAAAAAATATTTAATGATGGCATTATTTAGTTCAAGTATCATATAATCGATAGTGAAATTATTGGAGATAAAAAAATCCAAAGTTTGTTAATTTCCAATACAAATTCACACATTTAAAGACCCAGTGAATGAGATTAACCGCATTTCTCGTACAAAAGTCAAATTATCATCGTTTTGCTATTGTTTGAGTCCATTGCGACGCTAGAGTAAGCGAGGGCAATTTGTCCAAAAATCGATGAGGGCATATTGATCGAATATTTGAAGTTTTCTAGTTCACAAGGTGAAATAACTCCCATCTTCCACAATTTGTTTCTTGATCTTTTAATCCTTCGAATATTTAATTTTTTTTTTTTCAAAATTTACATAAATTACTTCAAACTTTATTTAGGTGACATAAGAAGAAATTGATATTTGTTTCAGCTCAATGATCGAAAAACTTACATTAATTTTGCATTATGCTTATAAAGTGAGAATTCCAGATTGCCTTGTTTTTTTTTTATTTGATTCCCAACAAAGCCCGAGAAAATTTACAACTTTAATGGATTCTCAATGTTTTTGTATAGGAGAGAGTGGGGTATCGTGTGCCTTGGGAAACGTGGGCCACTTTTAATATCTCAGATGTGTGTTGAGATAAAAATCTCAAACCGACTGTCATCGTCGTCGCTTTGCGTGAGCATATATTCCTATATGTTGTTGACTGAAATACGCATCATATGCTTCTTTAGTTTATCAAGCTAAAAAAAGCTAGAAAAGTTTACCTACATAATTAAAAAAACACCCGCTTATTTCATCGATGGGGAACCTAAAGTGCATAACAAAAATATGCTCATACGCTTATGATCTTAGTTTTGTTATGATCTTTCACGTGGAAAAGGAATTTTTGATGAAACATCAATAGGTCACACAAACGCAACCAATTTGCAAATCATAGCTTTTGGGGAATCGTGGGCCACACATCTTGAATCACCTATATTTTTATGTTTTTATGCACATTCAGAACTTAAAATACGTTTTACCTATCAGTAAAGTTTTCTTATGCCAAATGAAGAGTTATGAAAAATATTTTGTCCATCCTATATAAGAAATTTTGCCAAAACGCGTGCGAGCCAGGTTTTGGAATCTATGCCATCATACACAGCTCTCTTTTTTATTTCATCATCTGAAATTGCTTTAAAATAACTAAATTAATTAGGAAATCACAGTTTTGGGTCAACTCATAAACTTTGCATGTTATTTGGTCAATTTGGATTTGGTGGCCCACGATTCCTCACCATTTTTCAAAATCCAAAAAATATTGCTTTTTTTCAAACAGTCAGAATTTGGGGAAAATAACTTATTAAAAATTAAAAAAAAACCTTATGATACCTTGAAAATGCAGAAAACCATACCATTTTCTATTTTCATTTTATCTTTTATAATAAAGAAGTTATGGAACAACGAAAAAAAGTGGCCCATGATTCCCCACTCTCCCATACTTATTAAACTTTTTTTTTTAAATTTCTGCATATTTTCTTACACAAACTGATTATTACTTTTTTTTTTTAATTGACAAATCTTAAAAAAAGTTAATCTATCTTCCGTTGCATTTTTTTTTTCAAATGAGAAGGAAAGATTTCCTTATCAGAATATTATGCTTGATTTATAAAGAACTCCTGGAATATTTCGTTCATTCAACAAATAAAAGAAAGTAATGTATAATTTATTGTAGGGTATGCACGTCCGTGCGAAGGACCCGTCCATAGGGGGGGGGGGGTATTCGAAATTCAAATTTTGCTAAAAAATAATAACAATACCAATAACACTAGTTTACAGCATTTTTGAACTCAGTAAACTGACAGTCATTTCCAATGTAAAATCGGGCGCTGAATCCGAAAATGAAATTCAAAAAAATCTCAGTAGAACCGTTTTTGAGTTATGCTCCCAATATGAAATTTCGGAAAAATTTAAAAAGTTCTTGTACTTAGATTAAAATATCTCGGACGGCATAACAGTAATTTGAAATCTCTCTTTTGCATATTGAAGGTGAATAAATTTTCTATCGATCATCTCAACACTGTTTTTGCGTTTGACCAACAGTATTGTTGATATTAGTGACTTTATGAGGAAAAAAAAATTATAAAAAACGCATTTTTTTAGAGAAAATTTTGTTTCTACGAAAGTTTTAAACTCGATGGTAGCATTTAAAAAATCTGATTTTCTTTTGCGCTTAAATGTCAATTCAAAACGAAGATTTCAAGTGGTTATTTATTAAAATAGGTTGAAATTTGAAGAAGTTATGGCTACTTTACCATAACTGTAATTTTTGCGTTTTCAATAATTTAACGAACCGCAGTACACTTATCATAGTATAGGAAGAATGAAACATGATAAATCTCACTCGCACCAAGTCAAAATTATTTATTAGCTTACCAGAAGGTCTCATGCCAAGTTTCAGGAAGATCTGACCATAGGAAGGGGTTGCTTGAGTCTCAAACGTGAATAAAATTTTGAGGTATTTTGCCCGGAAGGAACGAAAAATACTGGTTTTTCATCAATAACTTTTTTCATCACTAGCTGATTGTTTTTTATGGTTGATTTTCTTAAAGCCTATGTTGAGACAAATATTTCACTCGAAGACTGTAACTCGATTGGATTTGAAACAGAAAAGTTATTGCGGTCCAAAGATTGTATTTTGGTCGGAAATTGTCGTATAAATCGCAATGGGTAAAAAGTACTCATTGCGTGTTGGACAAAATTTGTGGCCTTTAAACCGCAATAACTTTTCTGTTTCAAATCCAATCGAGTTACAGTCTTCGAGTGAAATATTTGTCTCAACATAGGCTTTAAGAAAATCAACCATAAAAAACAATCAGCTAGTGATGAAAAAAGTTATTGATGAAAAACCAGTATTTTTCGTTCCTTCCGGGCAAAATACCTCAAAATTTTATTCACGTTTGAGACTCAAGCAACACCTTCCTATGGTCAGATCTTCCTGAAACTTGGCATGAGACCTTCTGGTAAGCTAATAAATAATTTTGACTTGGTGCGAGTGAGATTTATCATGTTTCATTCTTCCTATACTATGATAAGTGTACTGCGGTTCGTTAAATTATTAAAAACTGCAAAAATTACAGTTATGGTAAAGTAGCCATAACTTCTTCAAATTTCAACCTATTTTAATAAATAACCACTTGAAATCTTCGTTTTAAATTGACATTTAAGCGCAAAAGAAAATCAGATTTTTTAAATGCTACCATCGAGTTTAAAACTTTCGTAGAAACAAAATTTTCTCTAAAAAAATGCGTTTTTTATAATTATTTTCCTCATAAAGTCACTAATATCAACAATACTGTTGGTCAAATGCAAAAACAATGTTCAGATGATCGATAGAAAATTTATTCACCTTCAACATGTAAAAGAGAGATTTCAAATTACTGTTATGCCGTCCGAGATATTTCAATCTATGTACAAGAACTTTTTTTATTTTTCCGAAATTTCATATTTGGAGCATAACTCAAAAACGGTTCTACTGAGATTTTTTTGAATTTCATTTTCGGATTCAGCGCCCGATTTTACATTAAAAATGTTGGTCAGTTAATCAAGTTCACGATTTTTTTAAAATTTTGTAAACTAGTGTAATAAACAATAGAAAAGGAAAGGAATTTCTAACACCATTTCTTACTCATGATTACCACACCAATTTAAAAAAAATTGGACTGATAGAAAATCCAAATTTTCTAATCATGTCACAATGAAATTTTAAAATTTTCGGTCAGTCATTGATATTTTTTTTCAAAATGATGTTCTTTATTCTAAACTAGAAATTTGTTTCAAAAGAATTTCTAAGCTAATTTAAAATAAACGTTTTCAAAACACAGAGCTTAAAAGAAATCTGAATT
Source organism: Uranotaenia lowii (assembly GCF_029784155.1). NCBI lineage: Eukaryota > Metazoa > Arthropoda > Insecta > Diptera > Culicidae > Uranotaenia > Uranotaenia lowii. The sequence goes on along the minus strand of NC_073693.1, from coordinate 204,149,458 downwards.
CCAAAATAAATGTCCATTCAAGTATTAGTTGTTTAGTTGATTAGTTGTTAGGAAATGATAATAATTGTTAATTTTTATTCATCTCATCCCATGGTGAATTGCTCTACTTATAGAAAAAGTATGCTTCAAAACCTACAATATCAGGTATAATTTATAGGCAACGTGTTGAAAAATTTCAGAGCGATGGATGCTAGAAAATATCTACTAAAACAAAATTGAAGTGAAACCGTGCACCCATGGTCAATGCCTATAACCCTCCAACATAGGGTTGCCATCCGTCCCGCAAAAGCGGGACATGTCCCGCTTTTTTGTTGAATGTCCCACCGTCCCGCTTTTTCCTCAAAATGTCCCGCTTTTTTCAAGGATAACTTTTCTAAAACTAACACTATAAAAAATCAAACTTTATTCATTTTCTCAAAATAAGCAAAACAACACAAAAAAATCGGATAGGTAATTTTTCTTAAAATAAGCATCAATTTTTCAGTGTTTACATAAGACAATACTAAAAAGCCTTGAAATTACAATAAGATTCGGATCAATTAATCGTTCTTAGAGAATGTTCAACCGATGAAATAACTTTAGTATATATGATGAAAATATTGTTTAAGTTGCTTCTTAATGATTTTAAATCTTGTTTTCTCGACAGAATCTAAGTTCAATTGCCTTTTCCACACCCCATTTTTCAATTTAATTAGTCAAGTACACAATGATGGAAATTTTATTGAGTTTCAAATTGTTGAAACAAATTTGAAATATAATAATTGTTTATGCACAAAGGTTTTTTACACGATATTCAATTCGCTGTTTACATGTAGGACTTGAAATATTTCTCTCAAATAACGTGTAAATCAAGGTTGCTGAAATCACAGATAAATCTATAATTTCAAAGAATTTTGAGCAAATTTTAATCACAGAATCTTTGTCACAGAACACAGAATTTTAGAAATATCCACAGATTGCACAAAATTTTAAAATTGCATACATTTTTTCAAAAAATTTCACGTCGAATTGGAAAATATGATAAGATAAGTAATGTTCTTTGATTTATCTCAAGTAAAATGTAAAAAAGACGCAAATTGACATTACTTTTCAATGAAATTATTGTAAAAAGTTTCACAGAAAACCATCAAAGAATTTTTGGATAAAATCTTAGAACGTCAGGTTTTTTCATCGTCAAAACACAAATTTTTTGGACAAATTTGGTGTCAATTTGCTAGAACCGTGAAATATAGCCGTGTTTAAAGCAAAAACCCGTTTAAATAGAAGTAATGTAAGAAAACCTGAGCAAAATCAATCCTTGTTAAAAAAAAAAACTTAGTGTACTTTCTTTAAATAACCTTGGCTGATTTGTATGGCAATACAATTCAGCTTTTTTAAGACTTTCTTAAATGTCCCGCTTTTTTCTGAAAGTGTCTGGCAAGCCTACTCTAACATGATTTAATAATTAAATTGATAATGTGTTTTGATTTTTTGAAAATTATTTGAAATATTCATTTTATGACATACACGCTTTCGTCAACTATGCGAAAATAAGGTGCACCCATGGTGAAAAAATATTTCCATTTTATAACAAAAATGATATCGAATAAATAACAAAATAATTTCAAAAGAAAAAAGTTAAAAATATTTTGATATGAAATTTTTTTCCTTTACCAGTCATTTTGACTGGTCGCGGTCCGAATTGGTATAATCAATTTTCCGGTTCTTCTAGTGTTAAAATTCTTTTCTTCATTTTCAACTGAAAGGTTGTTTAAAAAATTCCGATGTTGTATTTTGGATTTAAACAATGTCGGGAAATGGGTATTTTCGTGAATGATCAATGAAAACTGATAAAAAATTAAAAATAAGGAGTCCAAGTTTTGATGTAAATATCGAAAAAACAAAGCAAATACAAAGCTTCTTAAAATTTCGCACTAAAATTTAGTTTAAAGTTGCTACTTCAAATCATTTTTCAAACTGTTAAAGATCAATTGAAAATCATGATCTATTTATAAAACACGATTTTATATTTAAAAAAATAAAATAAAGATTTATAATTTTTCAATTGCATGTTTTGAAGTTTAAAATTACAAGCTCTGAATATTTTGTCACTTTTGACTGAAATATCCTGGAAAGAACAGAAGGTTGAAACTATTTTGTTCTTTTTAAAAATTAAGATTTAAGAGTTAATGTGCCAAGTACACAAAAATTCAGAATTTAAACATAAAGACAAATTGTTTTAAATTATTTCTAAAATTTAAAAAGTTTGACTAGAAAATACGGCAAGTTGATTTAAGAATTAAAAAAACTGTACTTTAAAGTTGAGTTAATTTATTTGAAAATTTAAACATAATATGAAAATGAAAAAGTTAATTTTTTTAAAACATTCCTGGAGGTTTTATTTTCATAAACATGTTTCACCTTCAGAATTTACATAATTTCATTGAGAACTCAAGGCAACAGTATTTTGGTGTTTATTTTTCTTAATGATTGTTTTGGTAGATTTAAGCGTCCTGAACTCGAATCTTTTATCAAATTTGGTCGAACGCTTTTTGTTTTGGTCATAAGGAGTTTTAAAATGTATCAGTTCTATGCTATATCAAACATTGATAACTGATTAACTAACAAAACTACACATATCTGATCTGATTCTGTTTATCATACTTCTTCCAATTAAAAGATTATATTATGATGAAAACGATGCATGATTTCAAAAAGTAAAATTCAACAATTAAAAAAAAGAAAGACGACGTTTTTGCGACGTTATTGCAGAAAGTGTAAAAAAAACTTGATATCATTTAATACATTTGATTGATAGATTGATTGTTTGATTAGAGAGACTTAAAACTTAAAAGTTCATTCATCTCTCAAAATTTAATACATTTGTTGAAGCCTGCAAAAAGATTACAATTCAGTTTAAAATTTCTTAAAAATTTGATAAATGAGAAAAAGTAAAAAAAACATAGAACTTCTATAACTTTTTTCGCAGAACTCAAAATTACTTGAAAGCTTGAGGAAAGTTGATAATTAATTTAAAACTTTCATTTTCAAATTATTTTTAAATAAAATTATGTTGAATTGAGTTTTTGAATTAAAAGTGCAGAAATTTCTCTAACACTTTGTACTTATTTTTAAAAGTCATTTCCATAACAAAAGTTGATAGAATTATTGCATATTCAAAATTATCTTTTTAATTCATTGCACCTCAGAAAAATGTAAATTTTGTGGCCTTGTATAAATTTAGTGTTGTGTTGAGCCTTGCATAAAAACCCGTAATTAAATTTAGTCTGAAAATAGTTTCTTGAAGAATATTTCATATCAGCATAACATTTGTAATGAACTAAACGATTCCTCTGTTTTTATTTACTTACATTTCTTAATAACAACCCATTCTGAAGACGAGGTAGGGTTTTTCATGTAAAATTTTCAGTTCCTATACAAAAGATTAATCGAATTGCAATTTAGTATCAAAGTTAGTTTCAATTCTCAAACGTCAAATAGTGTTGTAGAATTGTCTCAAGCCAAGAGTGATTTAGGACTGAATTCCGCCGGATGCGAGCAAAAATTCTGACTTGCTTGTTAACACTAATTTTCAAATACATTTCAAGATCAGGTAATTTTCCGTTCCTACGGTATTTTACTTGGAAAATTTTTTTATGGGGCCGGGGGGGGGGGGAGTAAATCCCCTCCCGTTCGCATGACCTTGAGGGTATGCATTTCAGATTCCCTGGATTTATTCGGACATTCCGGGTTTTCAAAGTGGACAAATAAAGTAAAGGTCTCAGTTAGATTCAATTTTTTGTGGTTCTTTTTTATCCAAATTGTTTTTTTTTAGAGTTAGTAAAGAGATTTGAATGCTGCTGACGTGTTTCGAAAATAAAATTAAAAATTTTGGTAGGTTACTTTCTTACAGATTTTTTTTTTCAAATTATCGCCGAATTCTTCTTAGATTTGTCCGGATTCTATGTTAAAAGAGGTCAAATGCCCAGATATTGCCAGGAATTGTAAAGATTTGTACGAATTTGTTTAGCCGAAATATTGCGGCAAAAATTTCTGCAATGCTAACTCTAGTGGGCTCTTTTAACTTATGTTAAAGTGAAACTATTCGAAATATTATTTCAAAGGGGCTCCCTTACCCTTTTACTTTAAACCTTTTAACATTTTCATCTTGTTTTTCATTTTCTTTCCTAGTTTTCTAGAATTTAAAGCAGTATGATTAAAGTAATACTTAAATTATGATTTTCTTCGGGGGTAATTGCCACCATTGCCCTCCCCCCTCCCTTATACGGTCCTGTTTAAATTACAAAGTACTAATTCAAAGATGATTCGAAGAACACATTTGTGTAAAAACGAAACACATATTGGAGTGATTGATTCTATGTGTTTTTGCAATTTAATAAAGTTTTATTTCTGAAGATGGCTGAGATAGTACAGTAGGCCGAAAACCATTGACCATTAAATTCGTTTGTTTGGCTCAAAAGACAGTTTAAAAAGTATGACGAAGCGAATAAATACTTTGAAAAAATGTTTTTCATTTCAAAATTACTTTCAAGCATAAGTTTGCTTAAAACAGCTTTTAAAACAATGTGTTGTTGATGTCACTTTAATTTTTAATTTTTATTTTATCTGATGTATCTCCTTGTAAGTATTAATTATGTTAATTTCATGTTTAGTGTACTAGGTATTTCACAATAATTGTTATCCGGAAAATCAAAGTTGAAAATAATTTAAATCGAAAGTCCATTATTCAAACTTGGTTTCCGTGATGTGTATAGTTTTTTGAAATGTCATTTAATTTATTAGTTGCATCTTCAAAAGCCTTACCTAAGAAAATTCCATATTTGCAATTATCCTGGATTTAGGATTGTTTCCATTGTAAATCAAGCAATTCCGCCTCCCGACGTTCGAGGAAGCAATAAAATGTATTAACTAGGAAAGACTGACTGCCCATGACAGCCAGTCGACCAAACTCGCGCATTTCTATCCTACATTGTTATTGTTCTGGAGGCACACGCAATGGAAAATCGCCAAAGGCTAGACCAGTTTTCCGATACAGAAAATTGATTTTCTTTCTCAATGAATCACAAGCCATTCTTAATCGAACTGTCAGTCTTCTTGTGCTGCCTGGGAGGGATAATATGATTCTGGATGGATGTTATAGAATAACGGTACAATACAGAAGCAAAATGGCGCGCACAATTCACTCAATCGCCTCCTCGCAAACACAAAATATACGCAGATGAACAATTGAGTCTTACATCACATCTCGGCTGGATTTTATTTTATGGAATGTTTGCTTGCTCAGAGTTGTTCATTTCGGAAATGCCGGTCGCCCGAAGGCAATCGTCGAATTCGTTTCGAAGTTCAACCGGGCACAGAGTTTGTTTGGCTCGGGAAAAAGGATTTTCTAAATCAAGCGCCACACGTGTTTCTGGGCCAGCTCAGAGTGAGCTCTGTTATGTTCGGTATTTCCGGAATTGGATTTTGGCTGATGTTGGATTGAGTAAAAATGCGTCCAAAATGACAGACAATAACAAAGCCATAAATGCCACTGGATCGTTTTCTCACTTGCCAGAAAACTGTTTCTCGAAGAATTTGAAGCTCAGTACCAGGTTCGGATGCCAGTTACATACGTAGAAGCTTGGCAAAAGGCGTAGAGCTGGAATGAGTCCTTGGGGAATTTGGGCCCCTCTCGCTTGCTTTCTCGGTTTATCGAGTAAAGAGAAAGTCGGTACGTACCCCACAGATGGGAAAGTATCGTTTGCCGGCTCCGAGATCTTCGAAGAATGGTTCAGATTCCATCGGAAGTTTATTTTTCTGACTTTGGGAAGATCAAAATTCTATTCTGAGAAAGTATTAAGACTTTGTTTCAAGCGATTAGCTGACCCATGAGAAGGCAAAAATCTATAATTTATTTACAATTCAGATGAAATGATGCAATTGCCCGGGTTTGACACTCAACAAAAAAAAAAAAATTATGTATTTTTTATCACCATCATCATCATCATAAAAATAAGCATGCAAACCTTATTCACATAAATGATGGTCTAGTACGATGAAATTTTCAAACTCTTTGTTTTGAGTAAATGTTAATTTTTGAAAAAATTAGAGAAAACAATACTTAGCAACAAAATGGATCTTCATTAATCTCAAAGCAAAAACAGAATGTCGTTATTTTATTGCTTATTGTTATTATCGATTTTGGATGATATTTTTCGGTGAAAATTAAGTCAAATCCAAACAACTTTACGTTTCGGCCATCTTCAGAAAAACTGTATTTTTTATTAAATAGAATACAAAAATAAGAACCCAAGAAGAATGTTTTCATGCACAGCTCAACTCCAGAGAAAATAATGTTTTTCTTCAACTTTCTTCAGACTTATTGCATACAGCTGAGTTAAAAATCATGAAGAATTAAAACAAATATTGTTTAACGGAAAATATATTGTGAACTCACTCAAAACTAAACCTCAGGTAAATTTGGAATACCTTCAGTTCAGTGGATTGGAGGAAAAAACTCAGGGGACTGATCGGAAAGAGAAAGCCGAAAGATGACCTTGCGAGTCTTATAATGTTAAAAATACAGGGAATCGAAACGTCGAAAAACAAAGAAAATTCAAAAAAATAAAAGTAGAAAAGTTAGAAAATTGGGAGATGAAAAAGCAGGAAATTCACGATGTTTAAAATACAGGGAATCAAAACGTCACGAAAAATAGAAAGTCAGAAAATAAGAAAGTTAGAAAGTAGGAATTCATAACGTATAAAATATTGGGAATCAAAACGTTTCGAGAAAAAAAACTATGAAAAAAAATCACTAGTAGAAGGGTAAGAAACTAAGAAAGTCAAAAAGTAGGGAATTCATAATGTCAAAAATACAGGGAATCAAAAAGTCACAAAAGAAAGAAAATTAAAAATAAATCAAAAGTAGAGAAGTCAGAAACTAAGAAAATCAAAAAGTAGAGAATGCACAACTTGAAAAAAAAACAGGGAATCAAAAAGCCGCGAAAAAAAATATAATTTAAAGAAAAGTCAAAAACAGGAAAGTCATAAAATAAGAAAGTCAAAAGCAGGGAACTCATGCTGTTGAAAAACAAAGAATCAAAACGTCGCGAAAAAAAGAAAATAAAAAATAAGTAGAAGGATGAAAAACCATGAAAGTAAAAAAAAGGGAATTCAAACAACTTAAAATACAGGGCATCAAAAAGTCGCAAAAGAAAAAAAATTGAATATAATTCAAATGGAGTACAGTCAGAAAATAAAAAACTCATAAAGAAGGAATTCATAATGCTTAAAATACAGGGAACCAAAACGTCAAAAAAATTAAAAAAATCAAAAATTGAAGAGTCAGAAAATCAGAAAGTGAAATAGTAGGCAATTCATTATATTAAAAATACAGGGAATCAAAAAGTACCAGAAGAAAGAAAATTTTAAAAATAAATAGTTGAGGGTCAAAAAATAAGAAAGTTAAAAAGTAAGGAATTTATAATGTTAAAATACTGCGAATTCAAATGTCGAAAAGCAAGATAGTTTAAAATAATATAAAAGTAAGAGAGTTAGAAAAAAAAGTCAAGAAGAAGGGAATTCATAATTTTAAAAATACAGGGAGTCAAAACGTCGAAAAAGGAAGAAAATTGAAAAAAAGTAGTAGAGTCGGAAAAAGCCAAAAATAAAAATTTCATAATGCTAAAAATGCAGGGAATCAAAAAGTCGCGAAAAGAAGAAAACTTATTAAAACAAATTAAAAGTAGGAGAGTCAAAAAAAAATCAAAGTACAAAAGTAAGGAGCTCATAATGTTCAAAACGCAGGAATCAAAAAGTTGCAAAAAAAGAAAATTTAAAAAAATCAAAAGGAATAGGGTCAGAAAAAAGAGAGTCATAAAATAGAATACTCATAATGTTAAAAATTCAGGTAATCAATAATTCGTAAAAGAAAGAAAATAAACAAAACACAAAAAAAGGAGAGTCAGAAAAAAAGGAAATCAAAAAGTAGGGAATTCATAATGTTGAAAACACAGGGAATCAAAAAGTTACAAAAGAAAGAAAATTTAAAAAAAAATCAAAGGTAGGAGGATCAATTAGAAAGTAAAAGGTATTATAATGTTAAAAAAATATAGGGAATCAAAACGTCGCGCAAGAAAGAAATTAAATGAAAAGTCTAAAGTAGAAGAGTCAGAAAATAAGAAAGTCAAAAAGTAGGGAATTCATAACCCTTAAAATTCAGGGAATCAAAAAATCACAAAAGAAAGAAAATTTAAAAAAAATCAGAAGTAGGAAGGTCAGAAAGTAAGAAAGTAAAAAAAAGAGGATTCATAATGTCAAAAATACAAGGAATCAAAAAGTACCAGAAGAAAGAAAATTTAAAAAATAAATAGTTGAGGGTAAAAAAATAAGAAAGTAAAAAAAGCAGGGAATTTATAATGTTAAAATACTGCGAATATAAATGTCGAAATGAAAGAGAATTTAAAAAAAATTAAAAATATGAGTGTTAGAAAAAAAAAAAGTTCAGAACAAGGGAATTCATCGTTTTAAAAATACGGGGAATCAAAATGTAGCAAAAGGAAAAAAATTAAAAAAAAAGGAATAGTAGAGTCGGAAAACAGTCAAAAAATAAAGATTTCATAATGCTAAAAATGCATGGAATCAAAATGTCGCGAAAGTGAGGAAATTTATTTAAACAAATCAAAAGTAGGAGAGCCAGGGAATCAAAAAGTCGCAAAAAAAATAAAATTAAAAAAACAAAAGGAAGAGGGTCAGAAAAAAAGTCATAAAAAAGAAAACCCATAATGTTAAAAAAAGGGAAATCAATAAGTCGCAAAAGAAAGAAAATAAACCATAATCAGAAGTAGGAGAGTCAGAAAAAAAAAAATTGGTAATTCATAATGTCAATCAAAAAGTTTCTATAGAAAGAAAATTTGAAAAATCAATGGTAGGAGGGTTAATTAGAAAGTAAAAGGTATTTATAATGTTAAAAATACAGGGAATCAAAACGACGCGAAAGAAAGAAATCAAGTGAAAAGTTTACAATAAAGTAGAGCCAGAAAATAACAAAGTTAAAAAGTAGGGGACTCATAATGCTTAAAATTCAAGGTATCAAAACATCACGAACGAAAGAAAATTTAAAACAACAGAAGTAGGAGGGTCAGATAATTAGAAAGTCAGTGAGTGTGGAATTCGTAATGTTCAAAATACAGGGAATCAAAACGTTGCTAAAGATAAGAAAATTTAAAAAAGTAGTAGAGTCCGCAAATTAGAAAGTAAAAAGAGTAGGGAATTTATAATGTTTAAAACACAGGGAATCAAAACGTTGCTAAAGATAAGAAAATTTAAAAAAAGTAGTAGAGTCCGCAAATTAGAAAAAGAGTAGGGAATTGATAATGTTTAAAGTACAGGGAATCAAAACGTCGCGAATGTCAGCAAGTAAGGATTTCACACCGTCATAAAGTAAGAAAATCAGACGGTCAAGAAAAGTCAAGCAAGCAGATCCAATGTCAATAACTCAGATAGTCAGAATGACTATATGTCCGAAAAGTCAGTATGTCTGAAGCCTGAAAATCACAAATTAAAAGGTCACAATGTTTGGAAGGATTCATCGAGTCAGAAAACAGAAAGTCGAAGAGTAAAAAAAAGTCAAAATGTAGGAAAGTCAGAGAGCTGGAATCTCAAAAAAATCAGAAAGTTGAAAAGTTGGAAGTCAAAACGTTATAAACTCGAAAAAGCAGTAAGTCAAGGGAGTCAAAAACTCAAAAGGATAGACGCCATAAGTAAACAATCGAATTTGTAGTCAAACTATGAGAAAATCGAATAAATTTGTAATAGAATAGTTAAACCCATTTAACAGATGATGATCTTCGGTTCAGGTGATATTTAAAAGGTGTTTTTTGATAAGCCAAGAAACTTCTTACTGCGGTTGCATAAATCAAGGGGTTTACAACACCTGTATTTTGCCTTTGTTTATGCAATCTAAGAAGAGTTGCTTTTTATTTCCACGAATCAAGAGGTGTCCTGAAAAATTCTGATTTTTTGCTTCGCCTTGTCCTGATTTTTGACGAAACCACCTGGCACCCCTGCATACAACACATATTTTAAAGATCAGAAATCCCATTGCTCCGATTTTTCTTTTAAATTAACATAAAAGGTGAATTCATTTAGTGGAACAATTGTGGGTTTTCAACAATTTTTTTTGATAAAACTGCCATTAAATTAGTTTTTTGAATCAAATAATTTTTACTTATACAGACCCCGTTCGTTTTTGGCAACACTCGATTTTGGCAACATTCGATTTTGGCAACATCCGATTTTGGCACATGTGCCAAAATCGAACGGTTTTTAAAAAAAAACATTACCTTTTAGTTTTGGTTATAAAAGGACCAATTTAATTCAGACAAACATCATAAATACGTGTTTATGCTCTGAAATGGTGACAAAATTCAACAATAAAAACAAAATATTTTTAAAAATTTTATAAAGTACTCAAAAATGACAAAAAGATGAAAAATTCAAAAAGTTAAAAAACAAATTCAAATAAAAGGCTGAATATGACAAAAAATAACTGAAAAATGATTAAGAATGACAAAAACAGCAAGTATGACAGAAGAAAACAAATATTGTAAACAAAACAAGAAAAGTGCAAAATGCATCAAAAACATGATGAAAAAAAATTAAAAATTACTACAAATGGTCGAAAATTTACTGAAAACAACGTTTTAGATAATAATCATAGTTATTTTATAAAAATTACTAAAAAACTAGATGAGAAAAAAAACCGTTCGATTTTGGCAACATTCGATTTTAGCAACACAAAATGTACGGGCATGTTGCCAAAATCGAACGGGGTCTGTATTTCCATTCTTTATTCGAGGTTTGAGCATCAAGTGTCTCAACACTTCACGGTGAATGGATTCAAACAACCAGCAACTTGAAACCGACCAGAATTTCAAGCGGCCAGCCTTGAGTGCTGCATCCATCTTCACTTATTCGGTACCTTCCTACATTCACACCGGGAGGCAGCCACCGAGAAAGGGGGAAAAGAATTGTTTCTACGCTCTTATCGTATTTAGAAAGGGGTTCCATTTCATTAGAAGAGCGAAAATCGAATTAGAAGCTAAAATAACTGACATTCGGAGCAATCAGGTACCGGATAGAGTTAAATAAAGCCATCCATCGTTACTGATTTCGGGTTTTGTTTCACCTCTTCCTCCTCCTCTTTATATTTAGTAATCTCAATTTTCTTGGAGTGGAACGTCATTCTCAATTACCGTCAAAGAAGTGTTCCAATGCAATTAATCGTTCGCAGATGGGTTCCGAGCTTGACTTTCATCTAGAAAACCCCATAGAAGACGACTCACCGTAAAACTAGTTCATTCCAAATTGAATCGCACGTGTCAGAGCTCCCAATAGGCGTAAACATTTGTCGCACATTATAATTAAATCATAACTGAAGCAAAAGTGTCACAAATTTCAACTCTCGTAGACCTTTCCCAACACCCCTTTTTCCCTGCAATCAAATGACAAGTCTTAGAAAGACAAACATAATAAAAGCTCCGAGCGTGAACGATTCGTCGTTTACCCCTTGAAACGGAAAAAGGATCAAACGCCATCATTCGTGCAATAAACCAAATAGAATAAAAACACACTCACACGTTATTGAATAATCTTTCGGCACGTTTCCCGGAGTTAGGCAAACAGCGAAAGGTCACGCAAGGTTTAGTCCTTCAAGCGATATAACATTTAGGTATTCCGATTCCGACAAACGGAAGGAGTTCAACCGTCGTCAAAAAATTTGTCCAACACCACCATAAATGTCTCGACATGGGCGTCGTGAGAATTTCCCTGGAAAGGATGTTTGACGGGTGCGGGTGGTTGAAAAATTACTGGCAGCAACGTGTCAAAGTGCTCTAACGTGAGCTGGTGGTTCGAAAACTTTGTGGTTCTTCGTTTAAAATTGGCTGGTGTGATATATTGGTGTGAATATCAAAACAAAATTAGTGTCTCACTTCTCACATCTCATTTTTAATTCCTCATTTCTCATTTCTCATTTCTCATTTCTCATTTCTCATTTCTCATTTCTCATTTTTCATTTCTCATTTCTCATTTCTCATTTCTCATTTTTCATTTTTCATTTCTCATTTCTCATTTCTCATTTCTCATATCTCATTTCTCATTTCTCATTTCTCATTTCTCATTTCTCATTTCTCATTTCTCATTTCTCGTTTCTCATTTCTCATTTCTCATTTCTCATTTCTCATTTCTCATTTCTCATTTCTCATTTCTCATTTCTCATTTCTCATTTCTCATTTCTCATTTCTCATTTCTCATTTCTCATTTCTCATTTCTCATTTCTCATTTCTCATTTCTCATTTCTCATTTCTCATTTCTCATTTCTCATTTCTCATTTCTCATTTCTCATTTCTCATTTCTCATTTCTCATTTCTCATTTCTCATTTCTCATTTCTCATTTCTCATTTCTCATTTCTCATTTCTCATTTCTCATTTCTCATTTCTCATTTCTCATTTCTCAATTTCTCAATTTCTCATTTCTCACTACTTATTTCTCATTTCTCATTTCTCACTTCTCATTTCTCATTTCTCATTTCTCATTTCTCATTTCTCATTTCTCATTTCTCATTTCTCATTTCTCATTTCTCATTTCTCATTTCTCATTTCTCATTTCTCATTTCTCATTTCTCATTTCTCATTTCTCATTTCTCATTTCTCATTTCCTATTTCCTATTTCTCATTTCTCATTTCGCATTTCGCATTTCTCATTTCTCATTTCTCATTTCTCATTTCTCATTTCTCATTTCTCATTTCTCATTTCTCATTTCTCATTTCTCATTTCTCATTTCTCATTTCTCATTTCTCATTTCTCATTTCTCATTTCTCATTTCTCATTTTTCATTTCTCATTTCTCATTTCTCATTTCTCATTTCTCATTTCTCATTTCTCATTTCTCATTTCTCATTTCTCATTTCTCATTTCTCATTTCTCATTTCTCATTTCTCATTTCTCATTTCTCATTTCTCATTTCTCATTTCTCAATTTCTCAATTTCTCATTTCTCACTACTTATTTCTCATTTCACATTTCTCATTTCTCATTTCTCATTTCTCATTTCTCATTTCTCATTTCTCATTTCTCATTTCTCATTTCCTATTTCCTATTTCTCATTTCTCATTTCGAATTTCGCATTTCTCATTTCTCATTTCTCATTTCTCATTTCTCATTTCCCATTTCTCATTCCTCATTTCTCATTTCTCATTTCTCATTTCTCATTTCTCATTTCTCATTTCTCATTTCTCATTTCTCATTTCTCATTTCTCATTTCTCATTTCTCATTTCTCATTTCTCATTTCTCATTTCTCATTTCTCATTTCTCATTTCTCATTTCTCATTTCTCATTTCTCATTTCTCATTTCTCATTTCTTATTTCTCATTTCTCATTTCTTATTTCTCATTTCTCATTTCTCATTTCTCATTTCTCATTTCTCATTTCTAATTTCTAATTTCTCATTTCTCATTTCTCATTTCTTATTTCTCATTTCTCATTTCTCATTTCTCATTTCTCATATCTCATTTCTCATTTCTCATTTCTCATTTCTCATTTCTCATTTCTCATTTCTCATTTCTCATTTCTCATTTCTCATTTCTCATTTCTCATTTCTCATTTCTCATTTCTCATTTCTCATTTCTCATTTCTCATTTCTCATTTCTCATTTCTCATTTCTCATTTCTCATTTCTCATTTCTCATTTCTCATTTCTCATTTCTCATTTCTCATTTCTCATTTCTCATTTCTCATTTTTCATTTCTCAATTCTCATTTCTCATTTCTCATTTCTCATTTCTCATTTCTCATTTCTCATTTCTCATTTCTTATTTCTCATTTCTCATTTCTCATTTCTCATTTCTCATTTCTCATTTCTCATTTCTCATTTCTCATTTCTTATTTCTCATTTCTCATTTCTCATTTCTCATTTCTCATTTCTCATTTCTCATTTCTCATTTCTCATTTCTCATTTCTCATTTCTCATTTCTCATTTCTCATTTCTCATTTCTCATTTCTCATTTCTCATTTCTCATTTCTCATTTCTCATTTCTCATTTCTCATTTCTCATTTCTCATTTCTCATTTCTCATTTCTCATTTCTCATTTCTCATTTCTCATTTCTCATTTCTCATTTCTCATTTCTCATTTCTCATTTCTCATTTCTCATTTCTCATTTCTCATTTCTCATTTCTCATTTCTCATTTCTCATTTCTCATTTCTCATTTCTCATTTCTCATTTTTCAATTTCATTTCTCTTGAATCGAAGCAATCGAAAGATTCCCTTTAATTCAACCACGGTGAAAAAAAGTTCAGACACCGGTAGGTATTGTAAAAAATTGAGAGGACGTCATGTTAGGAAAAATGATGGTTCAAAGATTGAAATGTAGATGGCGCACGTGCCACCCAAAAATAAAAATTGATTGTACATATGTACTTGTAAATTTCCATCTATGTATGCATTTAAAAAGTTATTCAGCAAATTCAAAGTGTTGCATTGTTTTTGAATACACTCTTTACTGTAGTATTTAAACTCTTTAACATAAGGTGAATAAACTCTTGACATATTTCCAGCATGCACCCAGCTCTCCAAACGAAGGATGTACAAATGAAATGTCAGCTCTTCAGCTTTTCACCGGCGCCGGCACCGAATCGACTTGTCGCTTGAATCCTTCGACTTTGGGAAAAATAAATCCCAAGGATAAGTTCCAAGATTTATTCACACGTTCCGTGATTTAGCTCGATTTATCTTCCTGATTGAATTTTTCCCTTGATGACACATTTTTCGTTGCATCGTCTCACAAGTAGGTAGTAGATATTCAAGTCAGTGTTAGATATAGACATCTAGTCTTTGGCACAAACACGGAACGACATTATTTTACCAAATATTCCTCCGGCTTTTCCCTTCAAGCAGAGCACAAACCGTTGTTCCCGATCTTTGCCTTTTCTATACCAAAAGAAAATTCATGAAAAAGCAAAAAAAAAAAAGATTGTGTCCTCACCAGAGTCCGCCAAGTCCTGATAACTGGTCGTGTGACAATTTAAGGATGCAGTTTTTTTTTCTATCGTTCCTCTTCTTAGAAAACAGCTCGAGCAAAGGAGCAAATATGGACTTTGGTGGATCCGGTCTACTTCCGAACTTCCAGTCCAGCAATCACTGAGCCGCCGGGTTTTTTTTCTCACGCTACACAGATTTCCAAAGAAAAGTCCACCGAAGATCCCTCGCAGCTGGAAGCGGTTTTATACTATATTTCTTATTTTATGTGAGAATGTTTTAATAAAGTTTATTGAAAGAGTGCGATATTACCGCCCTCATTTTCGCCTCTTTTTCGAGGGGTCGCAGCGCGATTATACAACTTCCGAGATTGCGGAGAACACTGTGAGTGGGTTGCAATATTTCCACTTTCTTCGCAGCTTCCCACTGCATCTGGATCTCGGATCTCGACACACAATGTTGGAAGCAGCCAAAGTTTTTCTTCGGAAAGACATCATCTTCAGTAAGTTGTTTCCCAAGTATGAGAGTCGGTTGGTTCAAGTTTTGGTGAAGTTGCTCTGGGTTATGAAAGTGGCGCAAAACTCATATAAAAAGTGGATAAAATTATCGGCTTCTTCCCGGGAGGGGGTGCTACTTTTTAATATCATCAGCGTAATTGTGCTATAAAGCTTCCAGGCAGCGCGAGATATAATACGATTTACTCGAACATTACGCAAGTACCCACTTGTGAGAAGTTTTGTAATTGGATTCTGCTTGGAATTATCGAGATCATTTTCTTATGGAATCCTTTTAATTTTATTCTTCACCAATGATTTTTGAACAAATTTATTACGGATTTATTACTCCAAGAAATGTTCTTCTTCAGTTAAGAATATTATCAAACATTTGAAAAAAAAAATCTATATTTTGTACATCTAGCATAAAGGCATTGCATATAAACAGGCTTGAAGTACAGATCCCGTTCGATTTTGGCAACATGCCCGAACATTTTGTGTTGCCAAAATCGGATGTTGCCAAAATCGAATGTCGCCAAAATCGAATGTTGCCAAAAACGAACGGGGTCTGTACTTTTCTTTGATCATTTCAAATTAGAGTGTCCGTCCCGGGATTTCCCGGTCGGGAATTCCCGGGAATTTGAAAAATTCGGGAATTCCCGATTCCCGGGAATTATAGTTTCATTCCCGGGAATTCCCGATTCCCGGGAATTATAGTTTCATTCCCGGGAATTCCCGACATGTATGAAATTATTTCTCTGGAAAAGCCTGATAGCCTTCGGAACCATCTTTGATCTTTGATCTTTTTGAAAATGTAGTCATACAAAACTCATTGAGAATATTCCGATTCCTGTGGCAGTAGACATTTTGCAGCCTTGGTGCATTTTTTCTTAAATAGATAAATTTAAAAAAGATCATATGGATTTCCAAACCGTTTTCGTTGAACGAAAATCCACAACACTTAGAAAAATATTTGAAATGTGTTATGTGTTTTCTTGAAAGTAACATTCATGCACTTGTTTCCCTTTGGCTTCGAAAGCCAGGTGAATTTAAAAACTTAAGAACACATCGCTTTTTTCATATGAAGAGCAAATATGTAAAGTGTTCAGAAAAATGAAAAAAAGGTTGGAAAATTCAAATAAATAAAAAGATTTTTTTCTTAACCGCTAATTACATGAATGAATTCTTAATTTCACTTATAAAGACTATTTAATAGTTCGTTTGACTGTATTCAATTGATCGTTGTTGAAAAAAGTTTGATTTATTTGATTACAAATAAGTTTAAAAACATTATGTACAAATGTACTCTTCATGTTGAACAAATTATGGGCTTGTATGCACTACAGGTTTGAATCAAAGTGCATATATTTTACATGTATTTGAATATTTCCCGGGATCCCGGGAATTCCCGGGAAACAGGCCATCAGATTTCTCGATTCCCGGGAATGGAAAAATGGCCGGGAAATGGACACTCTATTTCAAATCCATATGTGTAAGGCAGGAGTTTTTTTTGTAGATCTCACAGAATAAGATTTTCTGGAGAATCGTCATTTGGAAAAAAAATTTAAAGAGAAGATAATCAAGCCTTAATTCAGAAAGAGAAAGAATAAATGAGAAATGGGAAATACAAGTTGGGAATATAATATGAGAAATCTAAGAAAAGAGAAATGAGAAATTTGAAGTGAGAAATGAGAAATGAGAAATGAGAAATGAGAAATGAGAAATGAGAAATGAGAAATGAGAAATGAGAAATGAGAAATGAGAAATGAGAAATGAGAAATGAGAAATGAGAAATGAGAAATGGGGTTTTTTTTTTATTATCTGACGGGTTTGCGCCGGGGGTCTTCAGATTTTCCCCAAAATTGAAAATTTGGTTCATTTTTGCGACTTAAAAACATGTGTATTTTTTCAGATTTCTAGCACTTTTATTTTTTGAGTTAGCTTCGGTTTGATTTTTTTGAAAATAAAAAATAACCATTTTTCAAAGCTACATAACTCTGTTATTTTTCAACGGAAATTAAAAAATAGCACATCAAAATGCATTGAAATTTTAACAGCTTTCCAACTAAAATAGTTGAAAAAAATTAAATGTTGACCTTCAACATGAAAAGTTGTAAACAAACTTTAAATGGCGTCTAAAAGTACCGTTTGCACCACCGAATGTTTTGCAAAAAATACCGTTGAATAGCTCAATTTATGATGCAACTTTCATCTGAAGACATCAAAGTGGGCCATCAATTCCTTGAAGAGTTATGAAAGAAATAATGACAATAAATCTCTTTTTCTGCGACGAAAACGAACAACTGCACTCACATATGGAGGTAGCGCGCACTTCTAACAACATGGAAACAAAAGAACATATCAAAGCAGGTATAAACACTACTTTTTCGTGCTTTGTACACTGCCTCTACTCTCATAACAGTCCCATATGAATTTTCGTCATTTTAGGTATACATAGAGCTTCAAAATAAAACACTAAAAAAGAGGTTTTGTTCTAGAAGTTTCGTAAAAAATTATCAATTTGTGGCTTTCTCATATGAAATATACCCGAATAACAGTCTCATATGTGAAACACCACGGATTTGGTTACTTTTCAATGCTTCTTTCGGCGAAATAGTCTTTGATTTATTGCTGTGAATCATTTAAAAAAATAAAATTCGCTTGATGTCGAATGATGCACACTAGTTTTCGAAGGCAGGTCTGACTTCCTTAGAAATGACTTCCTGAGCGAAAAACTATCGGATGCAATCAAAAATCGTAAAAAGCTTCAACATACAATGTGGAATTTACGATATTTTTCCAGAAGTATGTTTCTTTTTCTGAAAATTGAATTTAGAAGTTCAAAAACGATCAAATTTAAATCTTAGAAAGTAGCTTGGTGAGAAAAAATACCCTGTATGGGACTGTTATGCGAGTAGATTTGAAAAAGGTTTCAAATATGGTCGATTAACAGTCCCATAATGAATAAAAATGGTGCGCTCGACCTTACCAATAACCCAATTTCGAAAATTTCAGGTCTTACGATTTATTATGACAACCTAGAAACGATTTTCGTTTATGCCGAAAGTGGTGATCACAATTTAAGAATGTATTTCAAAACAGGAAAAGCTGATTTTCTTGCTTGCTTGTTTTTGCATATGGGACTGTTATGAAAGTAGGGGCGGTAGAGTGTTGCAGCTAAACTAACTTCATGTTATATTCAAAAATCTAATAACTTATTTGTTTATACCCAGTTTTGTACTAGGTCACAACAAGTTTTGCGAATTTTGCTGTCATTTTGAGAAGTTTATGCGCTCAGTTTTGCATCCGTAATTCCCCAGATTTGATTAAAAATGGACGGTGGAACACTGAAGATTCGTTTGTGAGCAATCAAGGTAGCAGAACACTGACGACGAGTTATGTTCGTTCTAGTATGGTAAACCTCAAAACTGGGCGAATGGAGAAAACGAATACGGTAAAAGTATCATATTTTCAATGCCATATTACCTACAATGGGAATGATGCTTTTTACAGCCTGGGCTGGCCATACTGAGCTCTTCGATTATTTCTACATTTTGGTGTCCAGTGCTTAGCTCCCGATATAAAAACTATGTAAAGCACGTCTATATTTCATTTTTTAATCACATTTGTATGATCCCAAACACAGGGACTGAACCTTTTACTATTGGCATTGATTATGCTTCACAATGATCTTTGATCGAAAAGTAAATAAGTTATATACCATATGACCAGGTTGTAAAAGCAACATTCCCATTATTTTTTATATCACATTAACAATACAATACTAAGAAATTTGGTTCAAATTTAAAGCCAGCTATGCCGCAAACACTCTACAAAGCACGAAAAAGTAGTGTTTTTTACCTGCTTTGGTAAGTTCTTTTGTTTCCATGTTGTTAGAAGTGCGCGCTACCTCCATATGTGAGTGTAGTTGTTCGACCATTGTTTGTTCTCGTCGCAAAAAGAGAGATTTATTGTCATTATTTCTTTCATAACTCTTCAAGGAATTGATGGCCCACTTTGGTGTCTTCAGATGAAAATTGCATCATAAATTGAGCTATACAACGGTATTTTTTGCAAAATATTCGGTGGTGCAGACGGTACTTTTAGACGCCATTTAAAGTTTGTTTACAACTTTTCATGTTGAAGGTCAATATTTAATTTTTTTCAACTATTTTAGTTGGAAAGCTGTTAAAATTTCAATGCATTTTGATGTGCTATTTTTTAATTTCCGTTGAAAAATAACAGAGTTATGTAGCTTTGAAAAATGGTTATTTTTTATTTTCAAAAAAATCAAACCGAAGCTAACTCAAAAAATAAAAAAGTTAGAAATCTGAAAAAATACACATGTTTTTAGGTCGCAAAAATGAACCAAATTTTCAATTTTGGGGAAAATCTGAAGACCCCCGGCGCAAATTGTCAGATAATAAAAAAAAATCCCCAAATGAGAAATGAGAAATGAGAAATGAGAAATGAGAAATGAGAAATGAGAAATGAGAAATGAGAAATGAGAAATGAGAAATGAGAAATGAGAAATGAGAAATGAGAAATGAGAAATGAGAAATGAGAAATGAGAAATGAGAAATGAGAAATGAGAAATGAGAAATGAGAAATGAGAAATGAGAAATGAAAAATGAGAAATGAGAAATAAGAAATGAGAAATGAGAAATGAGAAATGAGAAATGAGAAATGAGAAATGAGAAATGAGAAATGAGAAATGAGAAATGAGAAATGAGAAATGAGAAATGAGAAATGAGAAATGAGAAATGAGAAATGAGAAATGAGAAATGAGAAATGAGAAATGAGAAATGAGAAATGAGAAATGAGAAATGAGAAATGAGAAATGAGAAATGAGAAATGAGAAATGAGAAATGAGAAATGAGAAATGAGAAATGAGAAATGAGAAATGAGAAATGAGAAATGAGAAATGAGAAATGAGAAATGAGAAATGAGAAATGAGAAATGAGAAATGAGAAATGAGAAATGAGAAATGAGAAATGAGAAATGAGAAATGAGAAATGAGAAATGAGAAATGAGAAATGAGAATTAAGAAATGAGAGTGAGTAATGAGAAATGAGAAATGAGAAATGAGAAATGAGAAATGTGAAATGAGAAATGAGAAATGAGAAATGAGAAATGAGAAATGAGAAATGAGAAATGAGAAATGAGAAATGAGAAATGAGAAATGAGAAATGAGAAATGAGAAATGAGAAATGAGAAATGAGAAATGAGAAATGAGAAATGAGTAATGAGAAATGAGAAATGAGAAATGAGAAATGAGAAATGAGAAATGAGAAATGAGAAATG
Organism: Uranotaenia lowii; assembly: GCF_029784155.1. Taxonomy (NCBI): domain Eukaryota; kingdom Metazoa; phylum Arthropoda; class Insecta; order Diptera; family Culicidae; genus Uranotaenia; species Uranotaenia lowii. The sequence continues at coordinate 204,128,647 of NC_073693.1, read as the reverse complement.
AGAAATGAGAAATGAGAAATGAGAAATGAGAAATGAGAAATGAGAAATGAGAAATGAGAAATGAGAAATGAGAAATGAGAAATGAGAAATGAGAAATGAGAAATGAGAAATGAGAAATGAGAAATGAGAAATGAGAAATGAGAAATGAGAAATGAGAAATGAGAAATGAGAAATGAGAAATGACGCGATCATGCTAGTTTCAAAATGATAAGCATAATGTAAAGAAAGAAATTCCTTCCTGCATTACACTTTGTAACGATCTGGCCAATGGTAAATTATTTGAAAGCAACAAAACCCAGCAGTCACAAATTAAGGACTTCGTTACCCCATTCATCCAAAAATCGTCATTTTTAGAGCTTACTAAATTCAAGTCATCAGCCTTTAATTAAAATCATATATTTTATGGAAAAAAAACATTTCATTACTTCGTGTAACCTTCTCCACTAATTCCTAATTTTTTTTATTTCCACAGGTCTCGCGCAATGCCAGAAAACACCCAGCCTGCAGATCCTTCCGGCGGCTTCGGTGCAGCGGAAACCAGTCGGTGCCTCACTGTTGCTCACCTGCCGGCCGGATGTTCCCGATAGTACACTCATTTCGGACCTACGATGGAGCGACAACCGGAACATGACGATTCCACCGAAGGCGTAAGTTTGAGACTTTCGACAAAACGACAACCGACAAGTTTGATTTGATGAAGAAGTTAGGAAGAAAATGTGTTATTTTGTGGTTGATGTCGTCTTAACTTTACCAAGGAAGGAACCAACACAAAACGTTGCGATGATAATTGACTACTGCAGCGTAATTTTATTCACTTTCAAATTTTCCTTTCCATCAAAAATGTGGTAAAAGTGGCAGACGAAATGGAGGAAATAAACAAAAGTTTAAGGTGCAGTACATTGTTTCATGACTTCAGAATGACACGGAAAGTAGATGCACGCGAATGTTTTGTTTCTTCGTCTTTACCAGGGAATGAAACAAAACGGTGGAAAGTTTATCGACTTTTTTGTTAAGGAATGCTCAGGAAAATGTCAGTTAACAAAAAGTAAGGTTCTGGTTTTTTTTCTGAACGTTTATTGTGGAAAAATGAGTATCCCTTTAAGAATGCATAGGAAGTAGAAAGGTACTCGTAAAAGATTATGTGAGTAAGAATTTGCATTTTCAAACGCCAATGTGAGAACAACGATAGCATGTTGCTCTGAAATTCATTCAGTTTTTAATGCAGCTTATTACTTCGTTTGTTTTCAATATGAAACATTTTTTTATTTCATTTGTCTCAATTCGAAACAGTTATTCTTTCAGCCAACCCACCAAACTCAGTTGTTTGATTTTATCCTCGAGATTGCTGAACCCAAAATTAATTTATTTCGTTATTTTGCTGTTTAGGACCAAATATTACTACCCCCAGTACGACTCCAAAGGTCGAAAGCTTCCGGCAAAGTAAGTTTGCATCTCTCTCGGAGCCCGTCGAGGCTGCAAGTTTGATATTTGTTGTTGGATCATTCATACTTAATCTTTTGTTTTCGATTTTTTTATTTCAACCTTCAACTGTTACCTTTTTTCGTTCACGTTGTCTTCATTTCAAGTCGCGTTGGTTTGTTGCCATTTACTTTTTATTTTAGTTGCCAAACGAAGCGCCTTCATTCGAATCCACTAATATCATGATGTAGATGGTCATACTTTTCCTTTTTTCTTTCCTCTGCACGGTGGCTGTTGGAGCAAATTTCCCGAAACGAAAGTAATCTGAAGCCATTTTAGAGAGTGACTGACATTCAGTGTAGTGAATTAATAAGTGTTACGTTTACCATTTCTTTCGATAATAATCTATTTGGGTTCAAATAATCGCTCAAAAGTGTTCATCTACTATTGAAATCTACCTTATATTGAAGTGTGAGTTACTGTTGAGTACTAATTTTCCTGACGCTATTTAATCAAGTTTGCTATTTTCTCTGTAAGCTACTTTCATCTTCTATATCTATTTCAATATATTCAACGACTTTGAAGAGTTTCATTAGTCTAGACCTCCGTTGTTTGAGAACTTTTAAGCAAAATAAAATTATATTATGGATAATATATCAAGTAGTGTTTCAATAAGATAACTTAATAATATTGATTTATAACACTAGTATTTTTCTGGAAAATTGAAAAAAAAATCTTATATATAAAAACGGAAGCGTTTTCTTTGGAACACCATCACTTAAAATTAGGCAAATAATGGAAGAAAGCTCCATACAAAATCAACTTAAAATGGGACCAACTCGAACAATTCGAAGCCGAATTTAATAAAAAATGATTCGCGGGCACGAAGAAGCTTAGAAAGTGTAGCACGTGTTTACCGGATCAGCTAGTTTATTAGAAAACTGACAGTGCTCTATTTAAAAAGTTACTTCGTTTGCAGAACCAAAATAGATAAAATAGATCTAAATTTCAGGAATCAACATTTGACAACGTGCTGAATCACTAGGGATTTTCGTTGACAAATAGCATTAACGAAGCAGCCTCAAAAGACTTCCATCTGTACCGTTGAGCCGTCAACACGTACGCCGGAGCATCGTATCGTTGCTGTGTACCTGCAGGAACATTTTTACATTATTTATTTTTTGCTTACCTGTTTTTCAATCAGCACTTTTCAGTGCTAAAATTATTTTCATTTTCTTTTATTCATATTTTCTCTTTTCTTTCCAGCATGGGGAAGTCTTCGGCCGGCTCAAGGGCTGGAAGAAAACGGATCGCTGAACCTAATCCAGGGCCATCTGCCAAAAAAGTTGAAATTACCAATTCATTCGATGTCCTTCATAACATCGGTGATGAGGAAATATTCATATTTAATTCTGATAAGAGTACTAAGAAACCTTCTTCTTCTTATACTCTTAAAAACGAAAAGGTTCCACCAATTACGGTCACGATTCCTGATTTCAATGCCTTTCGAAAAGAAATCGTCACTTCCGTCAAGGATGTGAAGATTTCTTTTCAGATCGGTCGAAGGGGAACTGCTCGTATTTTGGCGGAATCTTTTAATGATTTTCAAAAGGTTTTAAATTATTTGAATAATAAAAAACACCAATTTTTTACGTACGACACTAGAAGTGATCGTCCATTTAAAGTTGTACTTCGTGGTCTCACTGGCGATCAGACACCGGATGAGATCACAGCTGAATTAAATTCTTTGTTAGGTTTTTCTCCAATTCAAGTAATTCAAATGAGGAAAAGAACCAACACGAATAATACCAGTAGTGTTGGTTTTGCTCCTGAACTTTATTTGATCCATTTTAAAAAGGATCAAGTTAATAATTTGCAAATTCTTGAAAAGGCTCGTCTTATGTTTCATTGTCGAGTCAAATTCGAACCTTTTCGTAAATCTTCTACCAATTTTCTTCAAAATATTACGCAATGTCGTCGTTGTCAAGCTTTTTGTCATGGCACTAAAAATTGTAGAATGAATGCCAGATGCATGTTTTGCGGCTCATTCGATCATGAAAAATCTAAATGCCTTTTTGGTGGCGATAAGCCAAAAACAGAATTTTTTAAGTGTGCAAATTGCGCAGGTAATCATTCCTCGAATTCGCTAGACTGTCCCATCAGGGCAAAAATTATTGCTTCTAGGAAAAATCCCAAAGTTTCCAGAAAAGTTTCTTCTCCTCCTTCCTCTTTTTCGTCTACACACGTCAGACCGGCAAACAACCTGCCTGTTCGCAGTCAGCCTCGGCCTACATTGGAATCACGGCTGGGTAATACCCGAAGTGATTTTAATGTTACCTGGGCTGATTCTGCGCCACAGACTCGTTGTTTATCGTTCTCAGAGGTGGTTGAAAATGGGTTGCCTTCTTCAGGTTTAACTAATAAAAATGGGAAAAAACCAAGTCTCAACGTTCATGCGAAGGCTTGGGAAAATCCCCGAAATTCAAATACTTTTTCTTCTCCTTCCTTTTCTGATCCTAACAATTTTGTTGATTTGGGTGAGATTACTGAGGAAAAATTAAAATTTTTGCATCAAAATTTAATGGAAATGATGCAACTTATGTTGAAAGCAAATTCAATGTTTGAAGCTTTCCAAACTTCTTTAAATTATGCTAACAAAATTATTATGACTTTACGATTCCCTCATGGATCCAAATAGATGTTTAAATATTATGAATTGGAACGCTAGATCTTTGCTGGCTAACCAAGATGAATTCTTTTTATTTTTGAAAACTCAAAACATACATATTGCTGCCATCACTGAAACTTTTTTAAAGCCAGACAATAACTTGAAAAGCAATGCTTTCTTTAAAATTTTACGAAATGATCGACTTGATCGACAAGGTGGGGGTGTAGCTATTGTCATCAATAGTCGTCTCAAATTTAGACTTCTTCCTTCTTTCAATACAAAAGTCTCAGAAACAATTGGAATTGAATTAGAAACTTCTATGGGGAAAATTATAATTGTTGCCGCATATTTGCCTTTCCAATGCAGCGGTGAACAGAAAAATTTTTTGAAGGGAGATTTACAAAAACTCACCAGAAATAAATCTAAATTTTTTATTATTGGTGACTTTAATGCAAAACACCGATCTTGGAATAATATTTCATCAAATTCAAATGGGAATATTTTATTTAACGACTGCTCTGCAGGTTATTATACTGTTGAATATCCTAATGGGCATACTTGTTTTTCTTCAATTAGAAATCCCTCCACAATTGATTTGGTTCTAACGGATTTAGGCGAGCATTGTAGTCAATTAGTTACTCATGCGGACCTCGATTCAGACCACCTTCCAGTAACATTTTCTTTATCCCAAAGTCCCATTGAAAACCCTTTAAAATCAGCTTTTAACTTTCAAAAGGCTAACTGGGAGCGATATATGAATTTTATTGAACGTAATTTGAATGTAAACGTTCCACTTAATTCAATAGAAGATATTGATTTGGCTGTAGAAAATTTGACAATTTCAATAGTCAATGCTAAAGCCGCTTCAATACCTAAAGTTAAACATAAATTTAATCAACCTTTAATTGATGATGATCTTCAGTTTTTGATACGACTGAAAAACATTCGTCGACGCCAATATCAACGTACTAGGGATCCTTATTTGAAATTTATTTATTGCGACCTTCAAAAAGAGATCAAACGTCGTTTAAATTTCATTCGTAATGAAAACTTTGCCAAAGCAGTAGAGGACATAAAACCCTACTCAAAGCCTTTTTGGAAATTAACTAAAATTCTGAAAAAGCCCCAGAAGCCAATTCCTACTTTGAAAGACGGGGATAAACTTCTTTTAACGAATGCAGAAAAAGCTCAAAAATTAGCCCAACAATTTGAGTCTGCTCATGATTTTAATTTAAACGTTGTAAGTCCAATTGATGCTCAAATTTCCCTTGAATTTGATGATATTCTTTCTAAACAAAATGTATTTGAAAGTTCTCATGAGACAAATATTGATGAACTTAAATTGATTTGCAAAAAATTTAAAAATATGAAAGCCCCAGGGGAAGATGGGATTTTCTATATTCTTATTAAAAAGTTGCCTGAAAGCACTTTAAATTTTTTAGTTAAAATCTTCAATAAATGTTTTCACTTGGCTTATTTTCCAAATAAATGGAAAAATGCCAAAGTAACTCCAATTTTAAAACCTGGAAAAAATGCTTCAGAGCCTTCGAGTTATCGACCAATTAGTTTGCTCCCTTCTTTAAGTAAACTATTTGAGAGAGTTATTTTGAATAGAATGATGATTCACATTAATCAGAAATCTATTTTCCCTGATGAACAATTTGGTTTTCGTCATGGACATTCTACTACACATCAACTTTTGAGTGTAACTAATATGATTAACGCTAGCAAATCTGAAGGATATTCAACTGGTGTTGCTCTTCTTGATATTGAAAAAGCTTTTGACAGTGTTTGGCACAAAGGTTTAGTAGCTAAATTAGCTCGATTTGATTTTCCTGTATATCTCACCAAAATTATTCAAAATTATTTGACTAGCCGAACCTTACAAGTAAGCTATCAAAATTCATGCTCTGAAAGGACACCCATTAGAGCTGGTGTCCCTCAGGGTAGTATACTTGGGCCAATTTTATATAATATTTTTACTTCTGATCTTCCTGATGTACCAGAAGGAAAAGGTAGAAGATTATTTGCTGATGATACTTTGCTTTCAGCCAAAGGTCGAAATTTACGGGTGGTACGCAGTAGATTGCAACAAAATTTAAACTCCTTTTTGAATTACTTGAAAATGTGGAAAATTTCTCCTAACGCTTCCAAAACTCAACTTATTTTATTTCCCCATAAGCCAAGAGCTCAATTTTTAAAACCTAATGAAAATCATTCCATAACTTTTAATGGGGTTTCATTAGAATGGTCTGATCACGTGAAGTACCTGGGACTTACACTTGATCGGAATCTTACTTATAAAAATCACATTGAAGATATTCAATCTAAGTGTAATAAATATACTAAATCTCTTTATTCTCTCATCAACAGGAAATCCAGGTTGTGTCTGCGAAATAAGATGTTAATCTACAAACAGGTATTCCGACCAGCGATAATGTATGCAGTTCCGATTTGGTCTAGCTGCTGCGCGACGAGGAAGAAGGCCATCCAGAGGATTCAGAACAAGGTTCTGAAAATGATTTTGCGGCTTCCACCTTGGCACAGCACCGAAGATCTTCATCGGATTGCGGGCATTGAATCGATCGAAGAGATGGCCAACAAAATCATCTCCAACTTCAGAGGCAAATCGATGCAGTCTTCCATCGCAGAGATTCGTTCTCTCTATAATTAGTTTTAATATAGGATAGTCTTAGTTTTTAGTAGTCAGTTTAAAATGTTTTTTGACATTACAGGATGTTCTCCTACATAAAAATACTTGATTGCACTCAGCAAAATTAATACAAATAAATAAATTATAGTGATTAATAAACTATAGGGCTCTGGACAGTTCATCATTGAACTGAACACCTAATTTAATGTAATAATGTAATATAAATGTAATGATGAATTGGTACAAATAAAGACATATTTAAAAAAAAAAAAAAAAAAAAGCAGCCTCAAAATCTACAAAATTATCTTGCTAGCTAAATGGCATCTCAATACGGCTTTTAAACGTGCTGTTATATGATTTCTATTAGAAAATGACAAAGTTATAGGAGAAATAAGGACATAATGGCCTCCTTAAGGAAGAGAGTTATTTAACCATAGAAAACAGTCATAAAATGTGACTGTGAAATGTGAAATGTGACATCATTGTTTCGTGTTCAGACACTAAAAAAAAGTCTATTTCCTAACAGGCTGATTCTTGAAAAAGTAGATAAAAACGCTTTAAAAATGCATTTTAAAATTTTTGACGAAAGCTGAAAATCAGTCACTGTAGCGGCATAATGAGAACCCTCACTGGGGCAGTATAAGCAACATTAATCGGGGCACGATGAGCGTTTTCTGCCTTGGAATCTAGCAGCGAATTTCACTCGATGAAGTCAACTGAATAATAAAGCTACAGCTTGACTTGTTTCATCTTACGATTTGGCCTATTGGCTAGATGTCGGAGAGGTAATCAGTAGGCTCGAGTTCGATTCCTGTTCGAGGTGTTTTTTTTTTCATTAACCATTCATGATCGTTGCATTTTACACCTATCAGTTAGGCGTAGATCCTTCAAACAAAGCAATACTAAAATTATGTATGACTGTTTGTAGAATACAAACAATTCACACACACTCATACATTATGTTTTTGGTGCTTTGTATCACCTGCCAAGATGCTACTAGCCGTTTAATGCAACAATCAAAATAATCGATCATGAATGGTATGCGAAAAAAAATCTCCACGAACAGCAATTGAACTCGAGTCTTCTGATTACCTCTCCGACATCTAATCAATAGGCCAAATCGTCAGATGTAAACTGGTGGAGCTGTAGCTCCATCAAACAGTTGACTTCAAATGAAATGTTCTACTATATCCTCAAAATATTTAGTTCCTAATTTAAATTTGATCATTAAATAAGGTTATTGCAGAGTAACAATATTCACTCAGAAATGATGCCAAAATTTCGAAAATTATTCACAGTTTCAAGATTTTACTACAAATTTTCAAAATTTCTCTCACTTGTTGTTAGAAATCTCTTTTTGAACATTTAAACTTTTAATGAGATTACACTCATTTCAAGGGTTCTGGTTCTATAACATCGAAATCAAAAATTTTTAGGTTTTTTTGTTTACATATTTCGGATTGTTTAGCCAGTTTAGGATTCCTGATTCTCAATTCAAAACATCATTAGAATAAGACATGAAAAGCTGTTATGAAATACTGGTTCTAATTATGTTTAACTCTTCATTCAAAATTTAATTCAAGCTTTTTGAAACGCTTATGCATTTTTAATATATAGAAAATAAGGCCGGAACAAATGTCAATTTATTCTTTTGTCACACCCCCCCCCCCCCCCCCCCTCAAAACTTCCAAAAATCTCAAAGGGGTAAATAAATAAAGTTGGAGGTATGTTATGGAAATTTCGGAAAATTTATGAAATACCGAAAGATTGCAAGAGCAAAAAACAAATGGTGGAAGATGAGAGTCTTATCAACTTGTATATGCTTTATTTTAATTAACTTTTCGATTAAAAATTACGTGACCTATGGGTTTTGTACAATGATGTTGTAGGCAATTTTATTGCATACAAGTTTCCATGTAATTTTTTCTAATTTATTTGTTTTTTGCATTATTTTTTATTGCCCCCTCCCCTCCCGCTTGCGTTGATCAACCTCCGAGGGACAAAAGAAGGATTTTAAATTTGTTCCGGCCTAATTATACGAATGTAAAAACAAGAAAATTAGAAGCCATCCCGTTTTTTTGATTTATATGCAACTTCAAAGTTCTTAAACTTATCTCTCGTGTTGTTTTCAAATATAATGAAGCTTCAAAATGGCATTCAAAATTCAAAATTCAAAACTCAGAATCAGAACTATCAAACATAATCTATTCTGATTCGCAAGTCGAAATTATAAAAAATAACTTAAATAAAAAAATCAGATTGAAACCGCAAAATAACAGAATTTTAGTAAAAGATTCCTGATATTTAGGCTTTGAAACAAATTTTACTCCTTGACAAATATTCAAAGTTGATCTGGAATTTAGATCCAAAAATCGTTTTTTTTTTTCAAATTCAAAATTCAGATTCGGATTTAGCTTATGAAAAACTGAGGAATCAAGATGAAAATATCAAGATGACTTTTTCTATGAGGAATTGAAATCGCAAAAAACCGTAAACTTATCTATAATTTTTGTTGTTAAATCCATTTCAAATTTTAAATTAAGTCAGCTTGTAAACACAATTCAGCTGAAAATCACATATATTAAGTTGATTTTGAGTTCATATTGCATTCTGTTTTATTTTGAAAATTAATTTTTATAAACAAGCACAGCATTACTATTATAAAATTGATTTGAAATAAAAATTAATTGCTTATGAAGAAACATGTAACTAAACCTATTCATTTAAACATTTATGTTCGATGAATTTAATTAAAATAAATAAATATATAAATAAAACATGAACTCTTTAAAAAATCTACAGGGAATAAAAAAATCTAGGTGTATTCTTTAATATTGATGATATTGCAATTTGATCAAATTTTATCAAATATTGCAATCTTATATTAATCATCGATGATTAATAGCTTTGAATTTACTCAAAGGTTGGCTAGATAAAGCTTATTTGTTTTTAACAAACAATAAGTTTTTTTTCATATCAGAATAAGTATTTTTGGATTAATTCTATCCTTAGAAAATGTTATTCTATGCAAAATTGGAGAAGTCGAACCTACTGGGCTCTTATGCAAATTAGAAAACATTAACCATCGATAAAAGTAATTTCAATATTTTGTCACCAAAGGATTCATTATATAAATTAAGCTCATCTTTTAGAAGATTTGAACGTATTTTCAAAAGTAACAATTTAATTTCAAAAACTTATCATGTAGAAGGACTTTAATTTGAATAATAAAAGCGTGTACCAAATGATATAACATTGTTTAAGCGAAAAATAATCAATTCCATAATCCTTCCTACGGCTCTACAAGCCTCTATCAGGCTCTACCCCTTCCGGTGATTTGAAGCATTTCTAAGATTTTTGTATATTATTTTATTTAACTCTGTCACTGTCATCTAATTTTACGGCGGTTGAAACAAACTTCTTAGTTTATGTTTTATTGGAGTATTCATTTAAACAGTATGAATTGTAAAAGCTTTATTAGCGTTTCAATAATTACTTGAAAACAAATGGTTGAATCAAGAATCCAAGCGTTTTTTATGAACATAATAAAATAATTATTAAACAAGCTGCTTACAAAATACCATAATAAAACCATAATAAAACTAGTTAATTAGACTGCTAGTTAGCTTAATCTGTGTAAGCTTAATCTGTGTGGGTGAGGCCGTTTGAAAATTCAAAAAATTCTTTATATATGAAGCGAATCATTCGACGTCTTCTAGACTCCCTGACGATTTTGCTTCGCCACGAATGCTTCATGAAGAAAAACGATTTAATTTTAGAAACGCAAGAGGTGCCCAAAAACCAAATTTATGCCAATATCAACTTATTTTCCTATCAGGTTGTGTAAATTCAATATCAAATATGGGTTTAAGTCTTTATCCTAGGCATTGTCCTCTAAGTAGCATTCTTCCTTGAGGGTCTGAATCTGGGTGAATCAACAGAATCGTCATCAACTCGCGCCGAATCAACTCGCAAATGAATGGATTCAGTTTTGAACCGAATGATTGCTGGAGTAAACAGTGACTGTAAATCGGGAAGAGAAAATCAACAAGGAACGCTAGGCAACATAAACAGAACGACAAATCATTGTTCATTGGCTTTTTGAGTTTTATTTTTTTTTTTTTCTTGTTATAGAGACTTTTAGCCTTGGGCTGGTTCGTCTCTTTCTAAGCGCACATCTTTCGAAGTAATGATGGCTAGCATCTCACAAATGCTAAAACCACCAGACCACAGAAAGTGTACTATGTATGCCATGACCGGGATTCGATCTCATGAACTTTGGCGTAGATGACTTGAACTCTAACCACTACGCCGAAGCCGCTGGCAGTTTTAATATTGTTTTATGAAGACTTTTCGATGGTATCCAATTTTTAAAACGGTTTTATTGTAACAAAGGAAATGCTTCATTTATAGCGTGTTTTAAAAGAGCTCTAAAAGTTTTGCTAATGCTTGAATAAAACACTATCTTAAGAGTGTTGTAATAATGTTTCAAAAGTATTGCTAAATATTTAATAAATCACATACTTTCCTGTTTATATTAGAGCTTTGGTACCAGATTTAATAATGCGCTCAATGCGCTTTCAAAACAAGCGTTCAAGCCAAGTTGAAAAACTGTTTTATTGGAAAATTGGATATAGGCATGATAAAACTAAGTGACAGATGATTTGACAATCGAGAAGAACATATACACGCTTAAACTTGTTTACCTCTTTTTGAGATAGCATAACCTGTTTTATAAGGATTATCACTAAAAATTGAGAAACACTTGCTATCAAAATGATATAAATTAATCCAGCTAAACTCATCTGAAAATTAAAAACAAATTTGTTGTATCCGCATTCAAATTTCAAAACAAACGCAAATCGATATTCGCTCAATTCTTAGGGTTCGAATAAAAGCACACTGTAAATGAACGTTTTTTTAGAATCGATAAGAATAAATGTATAAGACAATTAACTTACAAGTATGCCGAAATAAGTACTTGTTTTATTTATCCGTCCCTGTCTCTCAATGGGAAGTTAACCTATAATTACGTCATCCAATCAAGAGTTAACAAAATTCTATCCGGATCGACCACTCTTGAAAAGTTCTAGAAGACTGCAGCCACCGGCTTCTCCTCAGCAAAGACGGAGAAATTGAGCTTCATTACAAGTGAAAATGCTCATTCTATACTTTCATCAGCCTGAACAAGTTCCAGATGATATAGTCAGGATGAAGACTACTAGCAATGGCCGATCATTGAAAGTTACGATTTATTTGAAGCGTAACGTAGTTTTGATTATCGTAAAATATCCGATGCACGTTTTATAAAATCGTTTTATCGCTTCCAATTGCAACAATAACCATTATAGTTTTATATGTTGCATACTATTAATAATATCGTTTCCTAAATCGTTAAATTATTTCGGAACTCACGATTCAGGCAATGTATTTCACTATTTCTATAATCGTTTGCTAAACGTGTTTTTGCGCTTCATCAAATCGTCATTTGTCGATTTAAGAAATCTTTTGGTTATAATCCTCAATTTTACGGGTTATTATTAAGCTTTAAGGCCAGGCTTTTGATTACAGAAAATGATCTATTTCTAAACTAAACAGTCTGACATTATTTGATATCAATACCTACTTGTTATTTAAAGATAATTGACCATCCTCTAATCATAGTCAAAAGGAAACAAAACGAAAAGTTTCATTAATGCCTTTTGCCAAGCAACAAATCGAAATGATCTCATTTATTGCAACAAACATATCTTACTCAAAAATGGATGAATCCATCATGAGCGTGTATTCCATTTAGAGAAACGTCAAACGAAGTTGTGATTCAAGGTCTCTTAAAACCATTTTAAAACTGTTTGTTGAAATTGTTTTATTACAACATTTCTAAAACCGGCAAAAAACAATTTCAAAACTGTTTTACAACTGCCTTAAGATGTTCAACATTAACTTACTGAACGCCATGTTGATTGTGAAATTGAATCGAATTTACTGACGCCATCTTGCTGGAAATAATATTATAATACTACAAACTAGACATTTTCAACAAATTTGACAATGTTTGCGGTACTATTTGTTGTATAGGTAATGAATTTCAATGCAAATCAAAAATTGAATAATTTGAGCAAATTTAAATGTTACCTAAATTATTATTTTTGAATTGAAAAAATTCTTAAAATTGTGTCAACCTTGATTTTCTTTGAGGCGCGCATATGTTTTGATGCTATTTCGTATATATTTCACCAGAAATCTGAGGTTGCACGAAGTTTTATGCTAAGACATATTATGAATGGAAATGAAAATATTTTTGAAATAATTTAAATGCAATCATCACCAATCACCAAATGTTTGGGAGAGGAAGTGATAACACGAGAAAAAACGGAACAGAAAGCTCCCACAGTAGAGTATCTATCAAATTTCACAGCTCCCACAGTAAAATTCCTATCAGATTACTTGACGTAGTTTTAAAGAAGCTATGGATAGTCTTAAAAGAGCTCTGATGGTTTTTTAAGATTATGTCTATAAGGTCGAATAAAACTATTCTGTTGGATGTTTTATTATAGCGTATAGAATTAGCTTTAAAAACGTTAACAAAATGGGCCCTTTTGGCCATATGTTAGCTTTAAAGTAGTTGTGCTAATAGCGTAGAATGCGCTTTGGCTTATAAAGAAGCTTTAGGAAATAGTCTTAAACGGACTGTTAAGGATGGAATAAAACTAAAATTGTTACTTGGGTGTGGTTGCGTCGGCAACGATTGGAAATTTTGAAGTAAATGAAGCGAATATCAGTAAGCCTGCCTGAACAAAATTAATGCTTATGATTAGCAGGTGATACCTATTTCTTTTCAGTTGAATTAGGGCTAGGAATGGATCGTGAAGCACCAAATTTTTAGAAGAACTCCCTCAACTTAGCAAAAAATCTAAAATTTCCCATTAAATCTGGTTTAAATTATCAACTTTATTTTTGAACAAGCCTTCTCTGCTTAGCAAAGTTTCTTGTAATTTGCAAGAATCCTTGAAAAAAGCTTAATAAATGTCGAAACGTCGGATGAAGTAAATACGCATCGTTTTTATATCATTTGAGACTGGAATCGCCGATAACCCTCCGCTGCATTACCAACCCAGTCGATAGGAAACTTTATCATTTTAAAAATAACTTTAATGACTTCGAAATAAGTCATTATTCGAACTTACAAAAATCTTATAACGTACTCACACAAAGATTTCACCATTGAACCGCTTCCATGATCGATTCCTTTGAACGACACAATTAAAAAGCTCTCATATTTTTTATGTAAATTGTTCTTAAATTGTATAAAAACATATCGATATTTTTTTTTCTTGAGAGAGTTATGGCAGCTTTCAAATCACAATTGGTTGCTGTCATCTATCAACCCTCATCTTGATCACACTTATCAGTTCGCTCAAATCCTCAGAACAAACATCGACCGTTAGAATAACAGATTATCGTCACCCATGTATCCAAACACAATCACACCTCCACGGCAGCTCAGCACATCAATCAAACCCTAATTAAGTGCAAGGACGAACACTTTAGCTATCAATCTCAATCGGCAACCACTTGTTCTAATTGATCTGGAGCTACAGATATGTGGATATGTATCGTATCAGCATTCGAATTTCGTCTGTCTGTCCACTACCTGAATAGAATGGCGTTTCCTGAATGAGACCTCCAATTGAATGGCACTCTCTCCAATTCCGACGAGTCTGTCTCTAGTGTAGGTACGAATTTGGAAGGTCCTCGAAAGCTCGAACGGTTTAGCTGTGCCCACTCACATGAATTTTCGTACTGATAGCCCGTGAAAGATAGAAATCTGCAAAGGAATCATACGATTAATCCACACGATAAGGAATAAACATCTCTTTAGCTCTCATGAATTGATCCAATGAATCATCTTTCTACTAGAATGTTTCAAAAGTTTATTTCCAAAAGTAATACATATTTGTAAATTGAACATTCATTATTACCTGATAGTATTTTCTGGCAACACTGTTGCGTTATATTTTTCGTAATTTTAGTAGAAAATTTGAAAAATATGCTAATTTCATCAAATGTTAAAAAGACATGAATATGATGCGAGGTTGCATTTTTTTATAAGTCTTAAATATTTATTTTTCGTTCTATTAATCAATAATCTGAACTGCTTTATATATCGTAACCATAAAAAAATTAACGCAACATCTAACAACTTCTCTGTTTATCCGCCGGGGGATGCTTTAGTTAATCAACATCCACATAGCGTCTCCAGCCTTCGCACATATGATAGAACCTTTCCTAAATATTTAGGTATATGGCTGTATCAGCTAATGAGCTAGCACATTCGAAACGATTGATTTGTATACGCTTTATCAGCAAAATACCACCCTCCATTAACAGACAGTCCTAAAACAGGCGAAACGTGTTGAGAATGAGAGTCTCACTGCACTACTGCTTGGTTAGAGAAAAGAAAATGAGTTGGAAAACTTCGACCGAAAGAAAAAGAAAACGTTATAGCAATTTACGTCATCTCATCCCTCGTTAGCTAGCACTCGCCCTCCCCCCACTTTGATCTAACTTCTTCCGTACCTACGTCTTCCTGTATTGGCTATATTTAGATCCCATTGATGGGTTTGTACTATAGGATATAGTATCTTGCTTCAAGAGGTAGATGGGTCAATCGAAACGATTCACAGGACATTAAGGAAGGCTAATACAGATTGACGACATTGATCGGCGGATTTGGGGATGCTGGACAGTTTAGTATCAAAATTCTTTCACTTGAATTATGAAATCATATTCTGTCAATACAAATTATGGTCCATAACTTATAACTTGAATCTCGATCTGTTTATCATAGGTTTCAAAAAGATTTTAAAAAAGTTTACCAAACAAATGCTTTAAAAAATGCTATTAATTAAGTTTGAGAACATTAAGATCATTTTAATAAATTCGACAACCTACAACACTTGTAACAATTTCAGGGAGCCTGTATCTTTTTTTAAATGTAACTTATTTTTAAAATTGTAAATTGCAATTGCAATTTGCAATTCTGATTTTTGGTAACCAATTCAATCAGTTTTCGAAATCATTTTCTTTAAAAAGATGAAAATTAAATAAAATCACTTGATAGTATTATATCAGTAATATTATAATGATTTTTATTAAACATTTAGAGTGATGTCATGAAATACTACGGTTTTCCCAAGAATCCACACCTTTTAACGATATGATTTTAACCTTCCTTTACGGTTAAAAAAAAGTCAAATAGCTGGTTAGGGTCATACAGACCCGGATTTTGGTTGAATCTTCAAAACTACTGAACCGATTTCATAAAATGAAGGTTTAAGGAAAACTGAAAATTCAGTGAGTTCCTTCTTAAAATCCATTGCTTTTTTAAATACACGTTTAGAATCACAAAACACGCAATAAGAGATTTCCGGAGTCTTATTTCCACATAAATTGGACTGAATTTGCTGATTTCATATACTGGAGTTAATCAAAGGGTCATTTTTCATTTCTAACATATTATTTGATAAATCAATTTTAGAGTACATAGTTGTGTTTAGTGCAACGAAAAATTTAAAGTAAAAATCGATACTGGTCACATTTGGTCCTCAATATGTTGAAATTCTATGATTTACTGCTGGAATTGGTCACCCTATCAGTCTTTTCAAATAAATTTAATTATTACTTACGATTATAAACGATTGTATAAGAACAGAAAAGTAATTTTTTCAGTCAAAATTCCATGATTCTCATGAAATTATATTTATAAAACCGTAGTTTAAAAACTTTCCAGGAACTTTTCTAATAACCAGCTGTGGTCTTAAAAACCAAGTACTTTCATTGTTTGAATATGAATCTTTTATCTATTTATAATCATAACAATCAAAAATGTTTCAATACGAATTGAATTGAGTTATGTTTGTTGCAAAATACTCATTTTTGAGGAGTAAGATCGTTTCCTGCAGACCATAACAATCAAAACTAAAATTTTTGAGAAGCATCTGATAGCAGATATTTTGACGATTTCAAAATGGAAGTGTTGTGAAAATCGGTTCAGAAGTTTTGATTTTATATCCATAACAACACGCAGAAAAATAGAAACTAGTTTCAAAGGAAAGTGCCGCAAAAACAAAGGATTTTTTCCTTTGATTTTGGGACAAATAAAAATTCCTTTGATTCAAATGCATTTTCTTTTGTTTCGAAGAAATGCTTTCCTTTGAATCAAAACTTTTTCTTTGTTCCAAATAACAAAATGCTTTTGATTCAAAAGCCGTTTCGTTCAACTTTATGAAATTTTCGTTTATTCCAACGGTATTTGGGTTTCAATTTTAAAGCATTTGTTTTTCAATTCTATGTTTTGTTTCTAAAAATTCTAGTACTTTATATTAATTTTCGTCCTATTGGAAATGAAAGAAATCACTTATGGTTTAAAACATTTTATTCATTTGTAAGTTCATGTTCACATTATCGATTTTCCCTGTAATTAGACTTTTGAACTGGCACATCTGTAAATAAAGAGGAGAACAAAATGTACACATATATGTAACAATAAAAAAAATTAAAATAATTTATATACATTGTATGAAAAGTACTTACTGAACGATTTTTGTTGGCGGACAGTTCCTTTCGAACAACTCATGAAGGGTTTCGACGCCAGATGTCTCCTTGGACCAGATCTGAAGCGATTAATTAGATGAATGGTTGCCCTGAAAAAGTTTGTTAGGTTGGCGGTTTATTGGAAATTAAATGTATTTTGATAGACTTACCTAGTCCACTATCGTTTGGCCTCTAGCCGTCAAGACTTTCCTGCGCCGGACCTTGTGATTCCGGTGTTGTCTGACTGTTGCGCGGCAGGAATATTTCCCAGAAAATGAATGGTCTGACTGGTTGTCGGAAAAACTTCTCGCCAACCCGTTCACCAACAGTAGCTAATGAAGATGTGTCGACTGTTTGACAAAAAAATACTTTGATTCAAAAGAAAATTCATCTAAATCAATGAATTTTTACATTGATTCAGAGTCAAAACAAAAATTCCTTGAATTTAATTTAAATATTTTGATTCAAAAACTTGGAACATTGGTTCAATGAAATAAAAATTCGGTACAATATAAAATTTACTTGAATTGAGGAAAATGGATTTTGATTCAATGTACATGAGGTTTTTGAATCAAAGATGTATTTTTTTTATCTCAATGGTACTACTTTTCGCTGCGTGAATAATCCGGGTCTATAGCTATGTGGTTTATCTATAGGTGGGGACAAGAGTACCCTTGCACGAGTGTGAGAATCAGATTTTTCAATGTTTTGATTGCTACGTCACAATCGTTCATGAGCGTCTCGACGTTGAAGTCGCCATTCACCGACGGCATACAATGTTCCATGCAATTTCATAAATCACAATCAAAGCACCCTTTCATTTACGCTTTTTTCCTGACGCACAACACGGCGACGCTATTCGTTCTAAATAATAAACAAGTTTATTTGCGTCCCAAACATTCCTCCTTATAAGTCTCCATGGCTACATTTGAGCGCTTAACACTTGACTCCGTGATGGCATCGCGTTACGTCACCATCGTTCATAAACAACTGTATGGATACAACGAACTAATACTAAAGTTTTTATTTGTCCCCACCTATAGATAAACCACATAGGGTCTATATGACCCTTATCGGCTAATGGTCCATTTTTTAATGAGTGACTCTGGTTACCCTGTTCAAAAATCTTAAAAAGAAAAATGATAGACCTTCTCGTTTAGGGAAAAGTCAAAAAAAAATTTGTTTCTAGCTTTAACCGTTCCTGAAGGCATTTGTTTTCGAAATTGTCGACCAAAAATCTGGGCAATATCCGGGCAAAATTTGATAAAAACCTTTGAAATAACCCTTGAGAAAAATCAAGAAAAAAAATAGAAATATTTTATTTCTATTTTTAAATTGCGACCCAAAGATGGGTCTTGACTCAAACATTCAGTCAGCGAAACTTTTTTTTTTTGTAGAGAAATGAATCCAACTTAGATGAAATTTCAGGGACTAGATGAGAGAAAATCGATGTTGAAAAACATGCGAAAAAAATTCGCCTTGTCTCCCGGTGAGACTTGAACCCACATCTTGCGCCTCTCCGGGGCCCATGTATTAACATTCTACTACAGGAGACCAACCTGGCGTATGAATATTATACTGGTTGGGAGACAAGGCGAATTTTTTTCGCATGTTTTTCAACATCGATTTTCTCTCATCTAGTCCCTGAAATTTCATCTAAGTTGGATTCATTTCTCTACAAAAAAAAAAAAAAATATTTTATTTCTTTCATTAAAACTCATAAGTTTATTCAGTATCGTATCTTTTCTTCCAAAAACCTTTCAAGATTATTTTTATGAAAATTGTTCACAAATTTCGATTTGGACGCATAAATAATAAAAATTTGTAACACAATTGGTTTTTTATCTGTTTGATTTGACAAAATAGTGAATAAATCCGGGAAAAATTCGAGCTGTTTTCTATGAAGTCTGGGCAACAGGGCCGGAACGGAGTTTTCTCAAACTTTTTATGGAATATCCGTGCCAACCCGAATAAAACCGGGCAATCTGGCAACCTTAAAAAAGCTTTTTTTTTTTAAAAAAAATCTGGTAAATGAAAAATACTAAAACGGGAAAATGGTACCTACACAAATGCGTATTTCAGGTGCATTTCAAACCTATTAGATGGAATGGATGAAACGACGTTAGGTATAACAATTGTTAAAAATTTTTTTTTATAAATTTGTAATCGATTTTGGAATTTATTTTGCCTTTAGAGAGAGAGCCTTATAAAAGAAAACTCGTCGATTAGTACAACGAAATTTAGTATCAAAATTGAATATTGGGAACGGTTTGAGCTTTTTATAACTTGTGTTATGTTCTAAACGAATAGTTATTCATGGTTTTTCTCAAAAGATTTTATCGCAAATTACTTTCTGTTGTAGTAAAAATCTTAAAATTCAAATTTACTTATTATTAAACAAAAATTTAAAGAAATTTCGAAATTGTTCAAAATTTCTAAAACTCAACCTTAGGAAAAATATTGGAATTCAATTATGAATTGCTATTTTGATTTTTGAAAAAGTACAAATAACTACAGCTACACACTATAACTCAAATGATATGCTCAGTGAGAATAAAAAAAACGGAACTCAAAATTGAGATTTACAGTTTATATCCTCCGAATTTATTCAAAATATTAAAAAAAAAAATTATGAAAGTGTGGAATAACTCAAATAAAAAATCGATAGTTATTTATTTGTTGATGTTTCGTCGTTAAAGATGGACGTGGACATCGTTTGTATCAAATTTAAGATAAGATTGCTTAATCAATAGCTTTGCATACTGAGTATAGAGACTGAGTGCTGATTCAAAATCTATTAAAATATATAGTTTTTAAATTTTCCATATCAAACAAATAACGGATTCCGTATGATAATGTCTAAGAACTTTGAATTTCAAACCAGAACTCAGTTTCCAAATTTTTTTAGAAAAGAAACTCAACGAAAATTACTTTTTTGGAAACCAGGACAGAAAGTGAAAATAAAACTGAATTCAATTCATGAAGGTAAAATTAGAAAGAATAATATTGAAAAATTAAAATTGGAGAACGAAACAATTTTTTTTCAATTCATCACGAGAAAGCAGATAGACTCATTTTTAAGCATGAAATTCCGAAAAAACAAGTTGTCAAAACAAATTTAAATTTCAAGGTAAATCAATCAATTTTTTTGTAATAAGCCTGGAACAAATATAAATTTCTTAATCCCCCCCCCCCCCCCTCCCCCCGAAACTTCCAAAAAACCTGAAGGGGGGATTAATAAAGCTTGAATTTCTGGAAAAATATTGATATATCCGAAAGATTACAAGACTGATGATAGATTATTACAAGACTTAAAACAAATTGTGGAAGATGGTAGTTATTTCACATTTTATATTCTTGATTTTATTGATTGTTTCGATAAAAAATTACTTGATTTATAGATTTATGCAATGATATAGTTAGCAACTTTATTGCATACAAGCTTCCGTGCAAATAATTCCAATTTATTTGTTTTTTTTTTACATTTTTAGTAATTATAAAATCTGAAAAAAATCGCATTTCTTACATTATTTAAACAATAAAAACTACTGAAAAAATTATTTCGTTTTTGACATTCTTGCTTAGTTTGAGGTCAATAAAGTTATTTATGTTGACGAAACCTTTTTTTTTCTCAACAGATTCATAGCCCATGCAGTATAGGGTTAACATCAAAGCTTCAACCCAGCAAACATAAAACCGCAATAGAA
This sequence comes from Uranotaenia lowii, assembly GCF_029784155.1. Taxonomy (NCBI): domain Eukaryota; kingdom Metazoa; phylum Arthropoda; class Insecta; order Diptera; family Culicidae; genus Uranotaenia; species Uranotaenia lowii. Next base: position 204,107,604 of record NC_073693.1, on the reverse strand, counting down.
CTGATAGCTCAATTCGTTAACAATGTTAATGCGAATTGCAATTCCTACAAAATAAGTAAGATATCATAAAAATCGTTACTTAAAGTCGGTATAAACCGAATATGATAGAAAGTCCGCCATGTTTGCAAATTTGTTCTCCCGCGTTGGAATCAAGTGAAAAAACAGCCTTGTTGTTCTCTCTACGATAAGCAGTGCAAATCAAATGGGTTATTTTTAAAAACTGTCCAATGAGAGAAGCAGCAAATATTGTCGCTAGCAACGGCATTGAGAGAAAATCTTGCGCTCTCTCGCATACTTTGAGGATGTACGAATAAGGTGTTGAATATCGTCCAATTCGTATGATTCTTATCGCTTAAGACAGAAGTTAAACACATGTTTGTATATTGCCTCCACTTTGGTAGGTCTATGCCGTTTACCGATTTTTATGCAATGATTCTATAATGTTTATGAATCGTATAACAAAGTTTGGTGTGAAATATACTTACAAAAATGTTTGCTGGGAAACTGATAACTAGAATACAAAAAATGTAACATTAAATTAGTAAAAGGCCGAGATTTTGGTAAGAAAAACTTCTATAATCTGTGAAATTACTACAGTTCTTTTAAACGAGGGCAATAAATTGAATATAATGAAAGCACAAAGTTGATTCGAAGCTATCGACTTTTCGATTGATTTATTTTAGTTTTCGGATAATCAGGTCATTTTCTTTTGCTTTGTTATTGAAAAACTTATCCGGTATATCTGTGTTCGATGTTTACTCTTGAGCTCGAAATCACGGACATCGGCTCATAAAGCAACTGACTTGCCAACTGAACTATATCACAAGCCCAATTCCAGAGTTGTGTTTACAAAATTCACCACTTCAATCCACTTATTGATTTTACGCAATTAAAACTCTATACTGCACACAAGCCTTTGAGCCTAATTCATTGTTTTGAAACATTTCAAAATACACAAACAAATTTCAATTCAAAATCATCTTATTCTAATCTTCTATCCATCTATAATCTTTCAATTCTAAAATATTCTTTCTCAAAGAATAATATTTTTATCGATACAGCCGATAAAATAATTCATAAAAAACATTTTCTTTATGAAGTTGTTTCCATCCACAAAATTGTTTTTCAATGATTTCATATTGCAATGCATGCGGGGAACAGAAATGAAGGGAGAAAATTCGTCAATGATCACACAAATTGTGCAGCCAATGATTGAATTTGTGATAATTTGTGGCAATTTGTGGAAATTTGTGGCAATTTGTTAGCGAGAACTAGAAGGACTGAGTTCAAATGAGAGAAATCAGTGCTCAGAGAGAATGAAAATGTGCTAAATGTTGCAATTTGTGAAGCAGTTGTGGAATTTTGATCATTACCACTTCAAATGGAAAGAATTCTCTCTTGATTTCAATCCCTTGTTAAATAATCCCTGATGATGGCATTTATTAAGAATGAAACATTATTGGTAAAAAGTCAATTTTTAATCTCAACTGCATTATTAATTTGGTGAAAACAAAACACTTTTCTTGTGTAGTGTCAATTTCCAAAAAAGTCCTTATCTCATTGGGTTTTTTTTTATTTTTTTTTATTTCAAGACCTCCAATTCTGGTTTACAACATAAAATAATCCTTTTACAAAAAGTCAATAATAATTTTTCCTCCTGAATCCGGTTCTGCGGGTAGCCATAACGGAACAGGAAATGACGAACGGACGGACAAAGTAAAAGTTTTCACTCCTAAAGCGCACCGGGAAGACCCATTTTTCCCCTGCACTGATAAAAGCATCTCAAATCTAATTAAAAGACTTCCCGCCGAATCCACAAAAAGGGATTCCATCGGTTCTGGACTCGGTGTTTATTTATTTTGTTCCACACAGCCACACAACAACAAGAACACACACTCAAGGAAGCGGCCCATCTTCTAATAAACACTGACAACCCACTTTTTCTTCTCCTGTTTTCCGCCCATTTTAATGTATACACACTGCAAGATTTATCTAAGCAACCATGTACAGATTATGTGCTCCCAAAGCTAAGAGCCAATATTTTCCGAAATTTTGTGCCAACTGATGATAAATATTGAAAATGAAAAAAAAAACTTTTCTCTCTAACTAAACAGAAACATTCTTGTTTCGATTCTCTTTTTTCCCTACCCCATTTTTCCTCCACAGAGCCGGCCAAAGTTCGCCTCCCATCTACACGGAATCGATTGCATCCGGTCAGGCGCTGGCCCTGATCTTCAACTCACTCCAGGAATCGATGGCCGGGATGTACTACTGTGCGGCGTCCTACTCCGTTACGGAACAGCTCGGGGCTTCCGTTTCGGTCGAAACTTACGGTGAGTGGAGTTTTAGTTTTTCCCTAGTTTTTCACTCGGTCTCTCTCTTTCCGTGTATTGCTCTGGTGCCAGATTTTGAACCCGGAGGCTAAAGCAGCCCCACAGTTTTATTATGAATGAAGTTTGCGGTGGAAGTTTCTGCGTTATCGACTTGGTTTTTGGCTAATTGCTAACTAAAATAGGAAACTCATTGCGAGGGTGAGTTAATAAGTTATTGGGTCGTGCTCCAGAATTGTTAGAACTGTGTTCATTCGGTGCAACTAGAACTCCTCGTAACCTAGTGTACAGCCAACTTTCGGATGAGCGTAATCAAGACAAAACGGCTTGTTGAACACTTATAACTTTCAGATACTTATGGGGGAAATGAGCCTTGCAATTATGTTTTTTTAAGGCTAATATCAGGTTCTAGTGGATCTTTCCGTCTGAAGTTGAGAACGAGTTTAGTTCAAAACGTTTCACAATTTTTGCATTTTCATTGAAAGGAACAGGAATCGATTTTTTTATAAACTAACACGAACACACACACAATGAAGTTTTCTTTAAACTTAACTCTAAGCTTTCAACTTTCGAGGATATGATGGCTAGCATCTTAGAAATGCTAAAAACACCAACCCAGAGAAATTTTTCTATATATGTATGCCGTGACCGGGATTCGATCTCATGACCGTTGGCTTAGAAGACTTGAAAGCTATCTTGTATGCCACGGGCTGCGACTTAATTACCTGTCCTATAAAATTTTCATTTATGAATTGTTATCCCGATCCGATACATTATAAAAAATTCATAACAAAAACATCGAACAGTTATTATGGACGATCCTTTTTCTGTCTTCTGTTTTGTTTGAATTTCGTATCGATCCGATGCAAAAGAAGACGATTATTTCTAAAACCTAAGTCAGTTCATAAGCACGATCCCATTTCTGTCGTTAGTTACAAAGTTTTAAAGCATCAATCGATTTCTCGTCCTGCATTACTCTCTTTTATGAATTATCCTCTTAATCCTATGCATAAATACGTTATAATTGCAAAAATAGTCAAAAAATAACAAGCAGAAACCCTTCTCTCGAAAATTAAATTTGTATTGTCCATGCTGAAATCTTCTCATGTGCAAATTTTCATCAAAATCCGATGCATTATCACTTATCAGTATTATCAGTAGTTAATATAGACGACCGATTTTACCGAACCCTGATCCGAAATTGCACACCTTAAATCGATTGCATGTCCCTTAAAATTTACTTGTACAAAATATTATCTCAATCTGATGCAAAATCACGACAATATGGTTACAGCAGTGCACATTCATCTTGCTTCCTGATGCTTCAAGTCGTCCCGTGTATTTGTCAGGTGTTCCAAAGGGAGGCTTCCAATTGCCATTTCTCCGAGTCACGCGTCGAATAAGTTTCATGCTGCCCGTAGTAAAGGGTGTTCGGATCAAAAAGAGGTCAACAGATTTTTTCTTATCATTCATATAAAAAACCTGATCACCCCTCATTTTGTAGGTGTGTGTAGAATGATGCTTCTATTTGGTTTTCGACACTAGGTCTTTAGTTTTCAAAATGGCGTCCAAGAAAGAGGAGCTACGAATCAGAATTCTTTATATGCGTCGTGAAAATCCAAACTACACGCACGCAGAAATAGCAAAATTGTTAAATGTGGCGATAACAACCGTCACCAAAGTTATGAAAATATTCGAGGAACGTATTTCGAGAACTAGGAAGCTGGAATCTAGGCGAAATCGAAATTCGGAAGACGCAGTGACAAACAGAAGTGTGGCTAGCACTTTCAAGCGAAGGTTCGTGATGTCGCCAATAAGTTGGGAATATTGTCTAGAACCGTGCATGAAGCTTAAAAACGATCCGGACTATCGATTTTTAAGAAGTTAGTGACTGTTATTCGCAATAAAAAGCAAAACCTTACAGCAAACCCAAGATCAGGCTTCCGAAAAGTACTGGCGAACGACAGTATTCTTGCGAACGTCGCACGTGCACCTCGATGAAAGCTTTCCGAATATTTCTTCCCCGACAGTTCTAAAAGGAGCGGTCGTGCGATGTACATCGAGGCCTCGTTTAACCTCATGCGAAAGTTTGTTCGTGGGTTTGAAAGTTTTTTAAGCTTCGTGACAGTTTTGGGAGAATCTTCGTGACAGTTTTCAATGCGTTGAATTTCGCATGACAGTACTACCTACTCCGTCCGACTGTAGCCGAGATTCGCTTTGGATTATCATCCACGCTCGGGCCGAGTTAATTTCGAACGAGCGTAGGTATGAATTTCTTTCTCGCTTAATGGGGGGAGGGGGGGTGATCACCCCGATCACCCTCCTCATAGGACCCTATAGGATAGAAGGTAATTATATCGCCTAACCTGCATCGGCACCACACATCGCGTTTCGCCTAGATCGTATGCTACTGCTCGATGGCTCGTTCGATCTATTCGATCCGAGCAGCAGCGCGACAGTCACCCGTGACAGTCCTGCAAAGGCTGTCACGCCCTGCAGCCGACAGTTAGGATGAAATTATATTCGAAACAGGAGGCATGAAGGGATGAAAACCGAACTGTCGGTTGGGTTCGCTACAGCTTAAAGCACAACACTTTCGGCAACGCATGCTTTGAGCAGATTGTTCAGATACAGCCTGGGTTCTCGCACGTGTGCGATGTAGCCGAAGCATTACGATTCGTTACCGACGGTACAGCAGCGAACCGAGTGGTAAGGAAAACCGAGACAGTTTGTTTGGCAAGAAAGAAGCTGTCATAGCAAAGCTGTACTTTTCGGAATCCTGCCCAAGATCTCGAAAGCTGTATACGACATTGGCGACAAAGTTTGATTGCGTGGTAATGGACGACGAAACCCACACGAAGGCAGACTTCAGACAGCTTCCGGGACAAGAGTATTTTACATCAACCGGAAGGGGAAAGGTGGCAGACATTCTCAAGCATATTAAACATATTATATATTATATTAGCATATTATATATTATCAAAGTTTGCTAAGAAATATCTCGTTTAGGAAGCTATCTGTACTTCAGGCTTGTAAAGCAACATTCTTATGGCAGCCGGGGCCGTCAACCAAAAAATTCACGTAGAAGAGTGTCTTCAAAAGCGTTTGCTGCCTTTCCTGAAGAAACAGGACTTGTCTGTGCTGTTTTGGACGGATTTGTCATCCTTCCGTTATAAAAAAGGTCATGGAGTGGCATGCCGCTAACAACATTCAGGTTGTGCCCAAGGATAAGATCTCTCCCAACACATCTGAACTTTTTCCAATAGAAAAATATTGAACGATAGTTAAGTAAAATCGTAAGAAGACCCAAAAAACTGTAAGAAGCGAGAAGCAGTTTAAAGCAAACTGACGCCGAAGAAAGTGAATAAGGTGACTACAAAATCTGATGGCAGACCTCATACAAAAATCTCGTCAATTTGGACTAGGTCGATAGGAATCTTAACTGAATATTTTTCCGTCTTTTATACATATTGAACTGAAAAAATAAAAATACTTCGATTTTATTAATAAACAAATAATCGATTTACACGCAATTTGATCTGATCCGAACACCCCTTCAACAAGTTCTAAATTTCAAGCCAACCATTTGAATTTCAAAATTAATTCATGTAAGGTGTTGAACACTCACGATAGCCAATTTATGCTGATAAGAAATATTCCTCAAGAAATGAATTTCAATTTCAATGGAGTTTTATGATTCTCATTCTTCTGAATGCTAGACTCCATATTCAAAAGGGTCTTGATAAATTTTATAATGCCACAAAATTCACATTATTCCGAGGTGCAAATAATGTAAGAGATGGTTTTGATTAATTTGGGTGCCTGAATCTAAATATGCAATAAGTTTATTGGTGGCTTGTGATATAGCTCAGTTGGCATGTCTGTTGTCTCCTGAGCCGATGTCCGCGAGTTCGAGCCCAAGAGTAAACATCGAACGCAGTTGTACCGGATAAGTTTTTCAATAACGATCCGCCAACTGTAACGTTGATAAAGTCGCGAATGCCATAAAAATGGTAAAACGACTATAATAGAAACAAAAAAAATAGTTTTTTGTATAACAGCTTTTGTTTTTGGAATGACTTTTGAAAATAATTTGAAAATCATTTAGAAATATAATTTTTAACTTTAAAACTATAAAACATACAAAAATCAAAATAGAGGTTTTAAATCAATAATCAACTTACGCAAGTAATTTTGATTTCAACGAAAAAAATTATAGACATTTTCTGCTTGCTCATTTTACTACATTTAAATCAAATTAAGTTTTAGATATTTTTAAATCAAAAATCTAATTCAGGCTTAAGCAAATTTGTTAATTCAAATTATACTGCTTCTATAAGTTTCTTCAGTTGTATCAAAAATGCTTTAAATGATATCTTTCCAATTTTTTAAAACCATTAGAAATAAACTTTTTCATATCATTCATCAACATCATCATAATCATCATTATTCCTAAATTTAATGAAGAATAATAACCAAATATAGAATCAGATTATATTTACCTTCAAGATTTGTTACAGCAGCAATTCTTGATTTCACTCAAAAAACTGATTAACTCAAAACTGATTGATTTTTAAATTGATAAATTCCATATCGCCAAAACTAGATCTTTAAAATTTCTCATTTTGTTTTTATGTTCAAAATAAACCTACCGAATATTGTAGTTTTTTTTTAAATAAACAGAATTTTTGAAGTCAAACTTTTTTTAATTTTTTTAAATAATTCTCTCATTGTTTTTCAATTTTGAAGGATTGTGTTTGGAAATCGTTTTCTTCTTGGAAGCCTTAAAAGCTTAATTTTTTATAAGAAAATCATGGCTTCCACCTTTCCAGGATCTAGTATTTCGACGACGATAAAATATTCAGAGCATTAAGTTTTTAACTATAAAACCTGCGCTTCAAAATTTATGAACGTTTCACTTATTTCTATTACTTTAAATCACTTTTTTTGAATCGTTTACCTCTTCAATCTATGAAAAGTTGGAAGAAGCAATTTTGAGGCTTAATTTTTTATGCGCAATATTGATTAAATTAGTATTTTCTTTGTGCATCCAATATTTTCAACATATCTTCGATTTCCTTATTTTTATTTTTAAAAGTTTCTTATTGTATGATCACAAGAAATCACTCATTCGACACTTGTTTTTTTTTAGTTTAAGCTTTCAATGCTGTATTGAACATGTGTTTTTTAAATGTTTTAAGTTATTATTGTTAAATGAAATTTTTAGCCTTTTCTTTTGTTAACTGGGGATTTGAATATTAAAAATAATTTTTTCTCTGATTTTGATAACTGGAACTCTTGAAACAAAATTGTTTTACTTCTTAGTATCAAATTAAATTTAATCTTCAAGTATGTGTTTTGAATGAATTCTCTCAAGCTCAAAATCTTTTTTTTTTTTCAATCAAAAATTCACAATTCAAAGAGTGTTTAAATATTTTTTTCAGATTCAAAATATCATAGCGTAATTTTTCAATCAAGTCTGAAATTCAAAATGAAGAAAAGGAATGTTACTTAGATGATTACTGAATAACAATTATTATCATTTCTCCGAGCAAATTGAACCCTTGATTAATTTCTTACCTGATCTGGAATTTTTTCTAGAATTCGGATTTTTTTTTCTTTTTAAATGTGGGTTATATATGTATTTAATTTCTGTGATTTTTATGTCCGAAGCTTTAAATTTTAGTTTAATTCGAAATTTCAATAAAATTTCGTTTATTGGGGTTTCGGAAATATTGAAGTTTAAAATGTAAACTCGGCTGTTTAAATTTTTTAAGCAAATTCCTAGTTCAGAAAAAGAAGCATAATTTTAAATAGTTTACTCATGCCTACAGCACATCACTTTAAATAATTCATTGATGACTAAAAGCACTGATTCGAAACTTTAATTTAGATTTATTTCGAATCGTAAGTAAAAATTTCTTATGTTATCGAGTTTGTGTAATGGTCATAAGTAAAAATATTATTTTAAAATCTATTCCTTTAATAACTGTGCATTTTTGTTGTTGTCATTATTTATAACTAAATTTGAATTTTGAAACTTTCGTATGCAACATGTAAGTTTTCATTTCAATCCGACGATGGCGTAAATATTGCAAACACAATAATCCCAAAAATTCATACTTGAAATCAATTTTATATCTTCCAAAACTCACTAGTGTCAATTTGCAGATCAATCCAATGTATGATATCATCAATATCGATTAAACACAAACAAAAATTGAATTTTTTATATAGTGGGGAATGAGCATACTTGATCCCTGGGGATACTTGATTCCTCGGCTACATTTTGAAACTAGAAAGTCTTACATTAATCAAGTGTTCTAGAAAAATTTGCCAAATAGAACAAAACAACAAACCTGTTATTTAAAAAAAATAAAAAAATATATTTTTGAGCTATTGCGCTGTGCTTAAAAAATCTAACAAAATGTGACTTGAAAATCTTTTTTATCACTTTAAAATGTTTTTCACAAGAAAAAGTTATAATAAAATTTTTTTTTTATTATATGTCAAAGGCATACTTTTAAAGCAATAGTAAACTTTCAATATTTTAGAAAAAGTATTCCTACTTATTTAATTTTTGGCATTTCGGCGAGTTATGAAAATTCAAGGTAGAATGTTTAGACAGAACATGAAAGTATTATAGGTGGAAAAATCAAAGCTAGAGCGCTTTGATAAGAATATATCACAGCGGTGATTAAAATAAGATAAGAAAAAGTATTCCAGAATGTAGGATATGGGTACACTTGATCCCTCGAGTAAAAAAAACATATATTTTTCTTCTGAATGGATGTTTATCATTGCCAAGCACGAAATTATGTGTATTCATGCAATGATCAATATTTATCCAATGATTTCCTGATTAAAAGGAATAAAAAACTGTTCATTTTTCTTAGAATTAGAAAATTGCGCTTTTAAGTGTGCAAAAAATAAATATAGACGAATCTTCAGAACTCTTTTTGTCTGACACTTAAAAACTGTGAAATGAAAACTAATATGGCCAAAAAAGTCAATGGAACTTTTATCTTAAGATTTCACACGAGGAGATAGATGAATCATCTGACAGGATGAAATCCTTGAAGAAAAAGATTTTGTATGATTTTTGTCAATAAAGGATCAAGACTTCTTTAATAAATGATCAAGTCCCCTTTAACTTTCAAAATATCACAATTTTTTTAGTCCCACATGAACGCCTCTAGTTCATTTACTGGTTCATGTATCGACCTTACTTTTGCAGCATAGAAAACTGTCAGAAAATGGAAAAATCGGCGATCTGCATTTTGTTTTCTAAAAAGAGACTAAGAAACTAAGAAAAAGGGGTTCTGCCCTACAGATAAATTTAATCGGCAAAGTAGGCAAAAATTATGCATAAAATGTTTAGCAGGTTCAATTCAAAATTTATTATTTTGACGTTTTCTCACCTCTGATCATTGGGTTTCTCAAATACAAATACAAATTGTATGCAGACAAATTAAAATTTTTCCTTCAACTGAAACAAATCCGTTAAGTACCGTTAAGTGGGACATCATGCAACAATTTTCAACTTCAATGGCTTCTAAAAACTAAATGTCCAGAGATAATCATACCGCTTATACATCAAAAATTTCAATTTCGATGGAAGATAAAATTAACGTTGTCAGAAAAATTATTGGTTTTTTCCTATTTGTTTTAAAATTCATAAAAACATGCGATTTCCACCCTACTAAGAAAAATGGGTAAGTTGCAACAAATTTGGTTTTCAATGAAAAACGAAATGAAAATGCTTGAAAATTTATAGTTGTTGATATATGTATTTATTATGTCATAACGCATGAAGCACCAATTGCCGTTATTTTTAATTTCATTCGAAATGAATTTCACTTTTTTTTCTGTCAAAAATATATTTAAAGGAAAAGCATAAGGATGCTGCATACATATAGGGGTGAAAAATATTGCAAAAGAAATCAACGTGCTGAAATCATAAAAATTAAGGTTGTATGGATGAAATTTTAATTTATAAACGCATGATGGAAATCAATTATATTCCAGCATATGGAAATGAGATTTTAAAGGTGAATCTTCGATTTACATTTTGATGCATTTTAGCTCAGACTGGTAACCGAATTATAAATTTTTTTTTTAAATATGGAGATTGCCCGAAAAATATTTTTACACTTACAGTGTTGGTATAGGATAGTAAAAAAAATATAAAGCTTGGAGGTGATATCATTAAAGCAATCCGTTATAAATAAAATCCGTTACTGAATAAAGTTTTTAAGGGCATCGAAAAATGAAAATATTTGTATGTACATCTCTTGATCGATTTTTTAAATTTTCTATGAGAATCGAAAACTTTTTAAAAAAATATCCCTCATTGTAAGAAACTATGTCATCATCATTTTGTTAATACAAAATTTGAATTATTTTATCATATTAAAATAAAAATTGAATAAGCGTTATGGTATACAAATGTTCGATCTAACCCTGCTGTTGCTTGTTCCCCGTTTGACGGTACTGTTTCTAACCGCTTAACCCTCTTGACATTCCCCATAAATGCTTAAATTGCAAACTACCCTGGAAACCTGTTAACTATGCGAATTGGTCAGATCAAATTAGTAGTTTATCAGCCGCCGGCCAAACAACGACCCAGTAAGGTCATTGGTATGCGCCGAACGCCAAACTCTCTGGAGCCACACATTCTTGTCCTGGCACATGCAAGCTGATGAGTAAGTCCAGGAAACGGAGGCACATTTGAAATTCAACCGAAAGTTTGTAAACGATCAGGAATTTAAATGGGCAAACTATGCTGACGACCAAAACCGACCAAACCATTTTCATAATTTCTGCTGCCCAACCCCTGGCAGAGTGCATAAACGATGCTTTGAATCTCATCTCAACCATGCATGAAGAAGATGTCCGTTCACCAGTTGCCGAAAAGTTGTCCGAAGCATTTGGCAGTCAGTCTCCTCTCACATTTTGCGTTAAGTAAGTTGGGATGATGGAATGCAATAACCAGCTGGAAGTCCAGGAAAACCGGGCAGGGCAATGTACGTTCTCAAAATTCACCATTTCGCCTTGAATGTGTGTGGAAGCATCCTTTCCTTTCGAAGGATTCGATAGAAACAAATTTTCAACCCTATACACCGGGAACATGTTCAACATAAATTTTCCCCAGAATCACTAAAAACCGAACATTGTTGTACAAAGCGTTCATGAAAGTGTGGACTTATTGGGGGATGTTAAGTGCATTCCATATTTTAATGTTCTCCATTGTATGCAATTTTGAAAAATGCGATGTGTAACATGAGGTAAGGTTCAAAAGACAAAAACGCTCAACGTTAGACCAGAATTATATTGAAAAATGTTGTTTTCTTAAACTTTGTTTCAAAAACTTTGAAATGTGCCTCAACAAATATTAATATATTTTTTTGGCATTTCTGAAAACTTAAACTCAAAGAAGTACAAAAAGCTTTCGGCCTCTGGCTGTGCTTAAGGATTTTCAAAATATCAAATTGTAATCATAATTAACAAGACTTCGATTCTTAAATTAATGAAATAAAGCTTCCGTAAATTATGAACTCCTCTTTTAGATAAAGAGTAGTCACAACAGTTGGTGGTCTACAGATCCGTAAAAGCTAGAACAAGGGTCGGCAACCTTTTATCAAAAGAACCCACATTTTAAAGTTTGTCAAAATTTCGATGTAATTTTTTCTGCCAATAGCTCCCGCCTCAAAGAAGAGTTTTCAACAACAAATCATTAAAAGTAAAAAGACCGTTATGAAATAATTTCATATCATTTTTAATGACAAAAATCACAAAAAATTACAAAAAAGACAAATAATGACTAAAAACGACAAAAATGACAAAAAAATGACAAATAATGACTAAAAATAATAAAAATGACAAAAAATGACACAAAAATAACAAAAATGACAAAAATGACAAAAATGACAAAAATGACAAAAATGATAAAAATGACAAAAATGACAAAAATGACAAAAATGACAAAAATGACAAAAATGACAAAAATGTTAAAAATGACAATAATGACAAAAATAACAAAAATCACAAAAATAACAAAAATAACAAAAATAACAAAAATAACCAAAACAGGACAATAAAATTACAAAAAAGACATTTTACAAAATTAACTTAATTCACTAGATTTACAAATAATACAAATTTTACAAAATTTACAAAATTTACAAATTTTACAAAATTTACAAAATTTACAAAATTTACAAAATTTACAAAATTTACAAAATTTACAAAATTTACAAAATTTACAAAATTTACAAAATTTACAAAATTTACAAAATTTACAAAATTTACAAAATTTACAAAATTTACAAAATTTACAAAATTTACAAAATTTACAAAATTTACAAAATTTACAAAATTTACAAAATTTACAAAATTTACAAAATTTACAAAATTTACAAAATTTACAAAATTTACAAAATTTACAAAATTTACAAAATTTACAAAATTTACAAAATCTACATGATTTACAAAATTTACAAAATTTACAAAATTCACAAAATTCACAAAATTAACAAAATTTACAAAATTTACAAAATTTACAAAATTTACAAAATTTACAAAATTTACAAAATTTACAAAATTTACAAAATTTACAAAAATTACAAAATTTACAAAATTTACAAAATTTACAAAATTTACAAAATTTACAAAATTTACAAAATTTACAAAATTTACCAAATTTACAAAGTTTACAAAATTTACAAAATTTACAAAATTTACAAAATTTACAAAATTTACAAAATTTACAAAATTTACAAAATCTACAAAATTTACAAAATTTACAAAATTTACAAAATTTAAAAAATCTACAAAATTTACAAAATTTACAAAATTTACAAAATTTACAAAATTTACAAAATTTACAAAATTTACAAAATTTACAAAATCTACAAAATTTACAAAATTTACAAAATTTACAAAATTCACAAAATTCACAAAATTAACAAAATTTACAAAATTTACAAAATTTACAAAATTTACAAAATTTACAAAATTTACAAAATTTACAAAATTTACAAAATTTACAAAATTTACAAAATTTACAAAATTTACAAAATTTACAAAATTTACAAAATTTACAAAAATTACAAAATTTACAAAATTTACAAAATTTACAAAATTTACAAAATTTACAAAATTTACAAAATTTACAAAATTTACAAAATTTACAAAATTTACCAAATTTACAAAGTTTACAAAATTTACAAAATTTACAAAATTTACAAAATTTACAAAATTTACAAAATTTACAAAATTTACAAAATCTACAAAATTTACAAAATTTACAAAATTTACAAAATTTAAAAAATCTACAAAATTTACAAAATTTACAAAATTTACAAAATTTACAAAATTTACAAAATTTACAAAATTTACAAAATTTACAAAATCTACAAAATTTACAAAATTTACAAAATTTACAAAATTCACAAAATTCACAAAATTAACAAAATTTACAAAATTTACAAAATTTACAAAATTTACAAAATTTACAAAATTTACAAAATGACAAAAATGACAAAAATAACAAAAATTACCAAAATTACAAAAATGGCAAAAATTACATAAATTACAAAAATTACAAAAATTACAAAAATTATAAAAATCACAAAAATTACATAAATTACAAAAATTACAAAAAATACAAAAATGACAAAAATGACAAAAATTACAAAAATTTCAAAAATTACAAAAATTACAAAAATTACAAAAATTATAAAAATTATAAAAATTACAAAAATTACAAAAATTACAAAATTTACAAAAATAACAAAAATGACAAAATTTACAAAATTTACAAAATTTACAAAATTCACTAAATTTACAAAATTTACAAAATTTACAAAATTTACAAAATTTACAAAATTTACAAAATTTACAAAATTTACAAAATTTACAAAATTTACAAAATTTACAAAATTTACAAAATTTACAAAATTTACAAAATTTACAAAATTTACAAAATTTACAAAATTTACAAAATTTACAAAATTTACAAAATTTACAAAATTTACAAAATTTACAAAATTTACAAAATTTACAAAATTTACAAAATTTACAAAATTTACAAAATTTACAAAATTTACAAAATTTACAAAAATTACAAAATTTACAAAATTTACAAAATTTACAAAATTTACAAAATTTACAAAATTTACAAAATTTACAAAATTTACCAAATTTACAAAGTTTACAAAATTTACAAAATTTACAAAATTTACAAAATTTACAAAATTTACAAAATTTACAAAATTTACAAAATTTACAAAATTTACAAAATTTACAAAATCTACAAAATTTACAAAATTTACAAAATTTACAAAATTTAAAAAATCTACAAAATTTACAAAATTTACAAAATTTACAAAATTTACAAAATTTACAAAATTTACAAAATTTACAAAATCTACAAAATTTACAAAATTTACAAAATTTACAAAATTCACAAAATTCACAAAATTAACAAAATTTACAAAATTTACAAAATTTACAAAATTTACAAAATTTACAAAATTTACAAAATTTACAAAATTTACAAAATTTACAAAATTTACAAAATTTACAAAATTTACAAAATTTACTAAATTTACAAAATTTACAAAATTTACAAAATTTACACAATTTACAAAATTTACAAAATTTACAAAATTTACAAAATTTACAAAATTTACAAAATTTACAAAATTTACAAAATTTACAAAATTTACAAAATTTACAAAATTTACAAAATTTACAAAATTTACAAAATTTACAAAATTTACAAAATTTACAAAATTTACAAAATTTACAAAATTTACAAAATTTACAAAATTTACAAAATTTACAAAATTTACAAAATTTACAAAATTTACAAAATTTACAAAATTTACAAAATTTACAAAATTTACAAAATTTACAAAATTTACAAAATTTACAAAATTTACAAAATTTACAAAATTTACAAAATTTACAAAATTTACAAAATTTACAAAATTTACAAAATTTACAAAATTTACAAAATTTACAAAATTTACAAAATTTACAAAATTTACAAAATTTACAAAATTTACAAAATTTACAAAATTTACAAAATTTACAAAATTTACAAAATTTACAAAATTTACAAAATTTACAAAATTTACAAAATTTACAAAATTTACAAAATTTACAAAATTTACAAAATTTACAAAATTTACAAAATTTACAAAATTTACAAAATTTACAAAATTTACAAAATTTACAAAATTTACAAAATTTACAAAATTTACAAAATTTACAAAATTTACAAAATTTACAAAATTTACAAAATTTACAAAATTTACAAAATTTACAAAATTTACAAAATTTACAAAATTTACAAAATTTTCAAAATTTTCAAAATTTACAAAATTTTCAAAATTTACAAAATTTACAAAATTTACAAAATTTACAAAATTTATAAAATTTAAAAAATTTATAAAATTTACAAAATTAACAAAATTTACAAAATTTACAAAATTTACAAAATTTACAAAATTTACAAAATTTACAAAATTTACAAAATTTACAAAATTTACAAAATTTACAAAATTTACAAAATTTACAAAATTTACAAAATTTACAAAATTGACAAAATTGACAAAATTTACTAAATTTACAAAATTTACAAAATTTACAAAATTTACAAAATTTACAAAATTTACAAAATTTACAAAATTTACAAAATTTACAAAATTTACAAAATTTACAAAATTTAAAAAATTTACAAAATTTACAAAATTTACAAAATTAACAAAATTTACAAAATTTACAAAATTTACAAAATTTACAAAATTTACAAAATTTACAAAATTTACAAAATTTACAAAATTTACAAAATTTACAAAATTTACAAAATTTACAAAATTTACAAAATTTACAAAATTTACAAAATTTACAAAATTTACAAAATTTACAAAATTTACAAAATTTACAAAATTTACAAAATTTACAAAATTTACAAAATTTACAAAATTTACAAAATTTACAAAATTTACAAAATTTACAAAATTTACAAAATTTACAAAATTTAAAAAATTTACAAAATTTACAAAATTTACAAAATTTACAAAATTTACAAAATTTACAAAATTTACAAAATTTACAAAATTTACAAAATTTACAAAATTTACAAAATTTACAAAATTTACAAAATTTACAAAATTTACAAAATTTACAAAATTTACAAAATTTACAAAATTTACAAAATTTACAAAATTTACAAAATTTACAAAATTTACAAAATTTACAAAATTTACAAAATTTACAAAATTTACAAAATTTACAAAATTTACAAAATTTACAAAATTTACAAAATTTACAAAATTTACAAAATTTACAAAATTTACAAAATTTACAAAATTTACAAAATTTACAAAATTTACAAAATTTACAAAATTTACAAAATTTACAAAATTTACAAAATTTACAAAATTTACAAAATTTACAAAATTTACAAAATTTACAAAATTTACAAAATTTACAAAATTTACAAAATTTACAAAATTTACAAAATTTACAAAATTTACAAAATTTACAAAATTTACAAAATTTACAAAATTTACAAAATTTACAAAATTTACAAAATTTACAAAATTTACAAAATTTACAAAATTTACAAAATTTACAAAATTTACAAAATTTACAAAATTTACAAAACTTACAAAATTTACAAAATTTACAAAATTTACAAAATTTACAAAATTTACAAAATTTACAAAATTTACAAAATTTACAAAATTTACAAAATTTACAAAATTTACAAAATTTACAAAATTTACAAAATTTACAAAATTTACAAAATTTACAAAATTTACAAAATTTACAAAATTTACAAAATTTACAAAATTTACAAAATTTACAAAATTTACAAAATTTACAAAATTGATAAAATTGACAAAATTTACTAAATTTACAAAATTTACTAAATTTACAAAATTTACAAAATTTACAAAATTTACAAAATTTACAAAATTTACAAAATTTAAAAAAATTACAAAATTTACAAAATTTACAAAATTTACAAAATTTACAAAATTTACAAAATTTACAAAATTTACCAAATTTACAAAATTTACAAAATTTACAAAATTTACAAAATTTACAAAATTTACAAAATTTACAAAATTTACAAAATTTACAAAATTTACAAAATTTACAAAATTTACAAAATTTACAAAATTTACAAAATTTACAAAATTTACAAAATTTACAAAATTTACAAAATTTACAAAATTTACGAAATTAACAAAATTTACAAAATTGACAAAATTTACAAAATTTACAAAATTTACAAAATTTACAAAATTTACAAAATTTTCAAAATATACAAAATTTACAAAATTTACAAAATTTACAAAATTTACAAAATTTACAAAATTTACAAAATTTACAAAATTTACAAAATTTACAAAATTTACAAAATTTACAAAATTTACAAAATTTACAAAATTTAGAAAACTTTCAAAATTAACAAAATTTACAAAATTTACAAAATTTACAAAATTTACAAAATTTACAAAATTTACAAAATTTACAATATTTACAAAATTTACAAAATTTACAAAATTTACAAAATTTACAAAATTTACAAAATTTACAAAATTTACAAAATTTACAAAATTTACAAAATTTACAAAATTTACAAAATTTACAAAATTTACAAAATTTACAAAATTTACAAAATTTACAAAATTTACAAAATATACAAAATTTACAAAATTTACAAAATTTAAAATTTACAAAATTTAAAAAATTTACAAAACTTACAAAATTTACAAAATTTTCAAAATTTACAAAATTTACAAAATTTACAAAATTTACAAAATTTACAAAATTTACAAAATTTACAAAATTTACAAAATTTACAAAATTTACAAAATTTACAAAATTTACAAAATTTACAAAATTTACAAAATTTACAAAATTTACAAAATTTACTAAATTTACAAAATTTACAAAATTTACAAAATTTACAAAATTTACAAAATTTACAAAATTTACAAAATTTACAAAATTTACAAAATTTAAAATTTACAAAATTTACAAAATTAACAAAATTTACAAAATTAACAAAATTTACAAAATTTAGAAAACTTTCAAAATTTACTAAATTTACAAAATTGACAAAATTGACAAAATTGACAAAATTTACAAAATTTACAAAATTTACAAAATGTACAAAATTTACAAAATTTACAAAATTTACAAATTTAACAAAGTTTACAAAATTTACAAAATTTACAAAATATACAAAATTTATAAGATTTACAAAATTTACAAAATATAAAAATAACAAAAATTTCAAAAATTACCAAAATTACAAAAATTACAAAATTTACAAAAATTACAAAAATGACAAAAATAACAAAAACTAAAAAAATTACAAAAATTACAAAAATTACAAAAATTACAAAAAGTACAAAAATTTCAAAAATTACTCAAATTACAAAAATTACAAAAATTACGAAAATTATAGAAATTACAAAAATTACAAAAATTACAAAAATTACAAAAATTTCAAAAATTACAAAAATACAAAAATTACAATAATTACAAAAATGACAAAAAATACAAAAATTTCAAAAATGACAAAATTTACAAAAATTACAAAAATTACAAAAATCACAAAAATTACAAAAATTACAAAAATTACAAAAATTACAAAAATTACAAAAATTACAAAAATTACAAAAATTACAAAAATTACAAAAATTACAAAAATTACAAAAATTACAAAAATTACAAAAATTACAAAAATTACAAAAATTACAAAAATTACAAAAATTACAAAAATTACAAAAATTACAAAAATTACAAAAATTACAAAAATTACAAAAATTACAAAAATTACAAAAATTACAAAAATTACAAAAATTACAAAAATTACAAAAATTACAAAAATTACAAAAATTTCAAGAATTTCAAAAATTACAAAAATTACAAAAATTACAAAAATTACAAAAATTACAAAAATTACAAAAATAACAAAAATGACAAAAATTACAAAAATTACAAAAATTACAAAAATTACAAAAATTACAAAAATTACAAAAATTACAAAAATTACAAAAATTACAAAAATTACAAAAATTACAAAAATTACAAAAATAACAAAAATTACCAAAATTACAAAAATGGCAAAAATTACATAAATTACAAAAATTACAAAAATTACAAAAATTATAAAAATCACAAAAATTACATAAATTACAAAAATTACAAAAAATACAAAAATGACAAAAATGACAAAAATTACAAAAATTTCAAAAATTCCAAAAATTACAAAAATTACAAAAATTATAAAAATTATAAAAATTACAAAAATTACAAAAATTACAAAATTTACAAAAATAACAAAAATGACAAAAATTACAAAAACTACAAAAATTACAAAAAATACAAAAATTGCAAGAATTACAAAAAATAACAAAAATTACAAAAATTACAAAAATTTCAAAAATTACAAAAATCACCAAATTGACAGAAATTGTTAAAATTACATAGGTTTCAAATTTAAGGTTTCAAAAAATCTTTTTAAATGAAAGATATAAAGTACCAGTCTAAGAAAACCATACAAATGTGCATCATAACTGAGTGCTTGAACTTTGAAACTTTTTCTTATTTTTACTCTCATTTATCATGCATACATAACTTTTCATTTGGATCTTTATAAATTTACTTTTTTTCTTCAAATTTACTCCCCTAAAATACTTTTTTTGAATGCAAAATCCAAGAATGATGGTTAGATAAATGTTATTTCTTAGTCTTAACACATTTTGAAGGACATATTGGGTAAAATACGTTTACATAAAAAAGTTGTAAAAATTTAAAATACCATCATTAAATCCTAAGAGGTTACCGACCCCTAAGTTAGTCGACTATCAACGCGAGTCCATACGGTGCGTCCGTTTCGTTCATGCTTTTGTAACGGTTCATGTCCCGACGCACCATTTAGTCTGACTAACTAGTAGGATCCAACTAAAGAGCTGGTCACGAATGAATGAACCGATTCTTACTTAGGACTAGAGAGAGACTGAGTGGCCATCCTTTTGAATATGATGAAACGTGGTAGAATTACGAACCGCGCCACCATCATCATGGCGATGATGATGATGACGATTTCAGATGAGGGGGCCGAATGAAATTGTCAACCACAGCTATTTTACAGTTGCCTTCTCTTCTTTTGTGCTTCCGATTTCCAACAGTGGCCATTACGTGGAAGGATGCACCGGAAGACCAGCGACCAATCCTGGGCGACGATTACATTGTGCGCTGCGAGGTGACGGCAAATCCGCCGGCCACCGTTGACTGGCTTCGGAACGGAGATCCGGTAAGTTGAGGGTTTTTGGGAAGAGGGGGAACTTTCTACTTAGCCTAGCACATTGCATTGGCTGAGCTGGCCGCAAGTTGACGGTCCGGTTCCGGTCTTTTCCAACTGAAATGAGAGCCCACAATCACTGTGTGAATGTATATTTCACAGATTAAATCCAGTGGCCGATATGTTATCGAGAATCGAGGATTGCTGATCAAGAATGTCTCGGAAGCTGACGATGGTTTGTATACTTGTCGTGCTGTGGTCATTTCAACCGGTGAGTTAGCCAAGCGAGTGATTCGAGTCGAAGTGCAAATAAAGCCGGAGGTACAAAAACTGCCTCCGGTGCTGAATGCCGTCGAGGGCCAATCGTTTTCGTTCCTCTGCAACGCCACCGGAAAGCCAGTGCCCGAGTTTCAATGGATTAAGCTCAGTACTCAGCAGGACGTTTCCGAAATTGATAGGTATGTTGCCTCAAGCCACTAGATGTTGTTTCTCTTTCCCATTTATAAGCGGTTTTAAATTCTTTGTTCAGATTCTCGGTAAATGCGCTCACGGGCCAGCTTGATATCAGTCGAGTCGAACAAGATGACCACGACACATACAAATGCGTAGCCCGGAATGCGGCCGGTATCTCCGATTCCACAGCCAAGCTGAATGTTTTGATTCGTCCCAAGATTATCGAGTTTATGAATATCACAGTACCTGAAACGAGTGAAGCCGTTCTTGCCTGTAAAGCTTTCGGCCGACCTCCACCAGAAATCACATTCCGTCGTTTTGGCACCACTGAAGAGTACTCCGTTGGCCTGCAGGTCAGTGACGACCGCATCACTCTCGACATGGACACCAACATCGAACGAGGCGAAACTACCGGAAACCTCCGGATATCCAAAATCGACCCAACCGATGATGGCCTGTACGATTGTATAGCCCGTAACCCAGGCGATGTTGCCTTCAAAGTTGGTCACATCACCGTCGAATACAAACCAAACTTCGATCATATGAAACTATTACCTCCGGTCTACACCTGGGAACAATATCCGGCAAACCTAAGCTGTTTCGCCCAAGCTATCCCAAATGCCACCATCGAATGGCGCTGGAACGATCGACCAGTTAAAGATCTCTATGACATCAACATGGAAATCAAAAATGACGGCGTACGAAGTGACCTGATCATCACCCCACGAGAAAGAAGGTACTACACAAGCTACAAATGCGTCGCCACCAACCGCCTCGGGCAATCCGAACATATTATGGAGCTCCGCGAAGCCCGAGTCCCCGACGCCGTTGCCCAAGCCAAAGCACGATCAGTCAGCGCCACCTCGATCACCTTCGACATCATACCTCCACCAACGGAAAAGGGACTGCCAATCACTGCCATGTACGTGCAATACAAACAAGAATTCAACCCGGACTGGAACTCTGCCTTCAACCGGTCCTGGTCTCCAGACAGCCCCTACATCGTCGAAGGCCTACGGCCACAAACCTCGTACAGCTTCCGGTTTGCGGCGCGAAATGTTGTCGGTTTTGGGGTTTGGTCTGCATATGTGATTCAATCGACGCCGAGACGATCGGAACCGGAAACGCCGAAAACGTTGCACACTCCGATCCAGGAGGAGAACGAAGAGGACGATGCCGTTGTCACTTCGCCGTATGCCGATCACTTCGAGCTGCGGTGGAACGTTCCCGTTGACAATGGCGAGCCCATCACGTTCTACAGGGTGAAGTACTGCCCGGTAAGTAGATTTATTCTTCTTAGAATTCCATGTTAATAGAGCTTTAGCACAGACTTTAGGGTTCTATTTAAAATTTTGTACATCATGCAAGTTTGAAGCAATTATCAAAGAAAGTTGAAGATAAAAAAATTAACACTGATATTCTTGACATTTTCAAAACTTACTTATTTTTTTTGTCTAAAATTTAAATGCGTCCCTGCTCCTTTCGAAGAAGGTACTACACGAGACCGTCCCTCCATGAAGCCGGACTGATGAATTCCCACGAATTTGCTCGTTGTGGCATTAGGCAGCGGAGTAGGATTCGGGGCAGTACTTTGTAGGCGGCATTCATTACAGTTATCGCTCGGTAGTTCTCACAGTCCAATTTTTCGCCCTTCTTGAGCTATGGACTAGAGTAGGTATATGTAAAATCAAAGGAAAAGGATAAGGTTTCAATGTCTTACGTGTAATCCGAGGTATTCACTTGATCACCCCCAACTATCTCGTATTCTTTGGTTGTACTGTACTGCACTTTCTTAAACTGCTGCCTAGATATCTGAAAGACTGGAGAATTCCCTGTATCAACTTACATCGACTAGGTTTTCCTGCTTTGGAGCTTACGGCGAGGTCACCTCAATTGTTTTGCAAATCCGATTGTCCGCTTCACAAGACACCATCGTGTAAAATTTACCATTAAAATGTAAATTCTACAATAATATGAACTGAATCAGTTCGAAAAAAAAAACAATTTATTTTCTTAGTGTGCTATGAGCCTACTCTGCACAATCCCACAGTTCCTTGTAAAGTACCCGTTGCGCCAACTTTGAAGACGACTTTTCATTATGATTTCTTTTATCTACTTCAAATCATCCGCAATGTTCCAGCGCTGTTTTCTCCATCGACATCCTCGATTTTAGGGACTCGATCTTTAACGATCGTGGTTATTCAGAGCCGTGTATCCGTAGTACTGAACTTGTACTAAACTTCAAACATGTACTCAAATATTACCACTCTTCGTAATGATTTAAGATCCAGTCTTATGCCTGTCGATTGCCGATCGAATTTCGCAGAAACTCATTCATTGTCCGAACGGCCGAATCCTTCTACAACCTGTTTTTTTCACCTCTAGAGTGCCTCAAGGGAGCCATCTAGGACCAATACTATTCTCGATTTGTTTCAACGACGCGATGTTGCTCTTCGATGGACAAATATAAGCTTACGCAGATGACCTGAAATTATGTTATCCCATAACAGGTCCCGACGAAGTTCCTGCTGGACCAGTTGAACCTCTTCGCCTCCTGGTGCAAGACAATTGATGTCTGATGTCTGATTCCCTTTGAATCGTAGTAAATGCACAGTAATTTCTTTTTCTCGTAAGTGGCTTTCATTAGCAGTTTTTTTTTCTCGGCGACGAGGCTATCGCTCGAGTTGAGCACGTGAAAGATCTTGGTGTCATTCTTGACAAACGGCTGGATTTAAAGATTCACACCAATCACATCGTCGATAAAGCTTCTAGAAGCCTAGGCCTACTATTCCGCATAACGAAGACTTCAAGGAAATTTACTGTTTAAAGAGTCCCTATTGTAGTTTTGTTCGTTTGATCCTTTGCTATATGGTGCTCTCATTGCCAAAACGGCTCTGAGCGTATTAAAGCCATCCAACGGTGCTTTATGAGACTCGCCCTTCGACACCTGAACTGGCTAGACCCGTTCCGACTTCCTAGCTACGAGAGCGGCTGTCGCCTTATCGACTTCGACACGCTGCAACCCCGCAGGACCACCGCACGAGCCTCTATTGTAGCTGATTTCTTTCATCGAAAACTGATTGTCCCGCACTGTTGAAAGCAGCGTTGCCAAATCCGCAGGTTTAGCTAAACACGAAAATGTACTGATTTGGAACTTGATGACCTTTTTTTGGTCGTCGGGTAGAACTTTCGTTTATCCGTATGATGCCCTGACAATTTTCGATAGTCCGTAGAAAATCCGTAGGGAATGCTGGAAATCCGTAGATTTCGAACATCGATCAGTACATCCGTAGAAGTGCTCGAAATCCGTAGATCTACGGAGAAATCCGTAGATCTGGCGCCTCTGGTTGGAAGGTCTTCTCAGGGCGTGTACAGCTTCGGGTGTGTTCTTATACCAATGCACGGAATCGTCCATCTTGTGACAGGCAATCGTAATCGTAGGCATGGTAGGCGAACAATTAGCTGTCAAAAGCG
Organism: Uranotaenia lowii; assembly: GCF_029784155.1. Classification (NCBI taxonomy): domain Eukaryota; kingdom Metazoa; phylum Arthropoda; class Insecta; order Diptera; family Culicidae; genus Uranotaenia; species Uranotaenia lowii. The sequence continues at coordinate 204,083,007 of NC_073693.1, read as the reverse complement.
CTCCGTCTCCTCCCCTCACCAATGAGAAACTTTTGGTACCCCTTGCCTACTTTTCCTCAATATGCATCCACCCGTTGCTGGAGGCACTCTATTACAGTATCTATTGTCCGTGAATATTTTTAAGTAAGATACACGTATGGTGTGCGTTAAGTACAAGAAAACTACGGTACAACAGAGTTCTCACTGTAGTTCAAAAATATGTAAGCCAACACAAACAACACCCTGTCATTTAACGACCCCTGTCAACTGTCACGAAACAAACCAATCGCAACCAACCAACTTCCGTTCTTGATAGAAGCCATCATTATCTGATGAAACCCCTTAGGTGCATGAGCAAGTTGCTAAGTGACATGCCAAGTGGAAAGCCAAGTGATTGAAAAGTGGTCAGGTAAAGGTATTTTACCAGGATAAAAGACGGGACACTTAAAGGCTTGTTATGTTTCAGCTCAAGCACCAGGAAAGGGCATCAAACAGCGCAAAGGTGGCTCAACGTCAAAAGAGCCGGAAAGTAAGAGTAAGAGAATAGCCAATCATCATGTTTCACATGATATTGTAAGATCTCCTAATTACAGCTAACTAGCGTAGAACAAACCACCTTAAAATCAGATAGTTGCAAGGCAACTGTATCATCATTCTGTCCGCCGTGTCACCGTGCAACAAACACCGTGCCGGACTGGTAAATGAACTACCCAAGGCTTTTTCACATGTGCTATAATGTTTAACATTTCTTCATCACAGCCAAATCGTGACACCGCCTTGAGTTCGAAGCACCCTGCCATTGTCGCCTGCTCGAATAATTCTCAGAACAGGTAAAAGCACATTAAATTAAATTAATGTGGGATCGATATTCAGTTCATTCATATATCTCCAGAAACCATACGAAGGCAAACCGAAAGATCATCCGTTGTTGGAACCCTAGTGCAACTTAAGACAAAGAAGGGCTCTCCCAGAGGTATTTTCATTCCCTTCACGACCTAAAGTGCACTCAAGCTAAAGCACCAACTAATCTTTCAGGGCCCTTTAAATTGATGCTCTCAAGGCCGGGGATCCAATGCAACACTAATGACGTCATTCCTCGTGTGCGCATGAACTTTGCCGAAACAGTGTGGATGAACTGAGTGCCTCCGAAACGGCAAGGTGGCGAATACAGTGTGCGTGAGTCTATCTGCCACAGCATTAGCAACCAGAGAACTTCGTGCCGTCAATGGAGTGTACGTGATCTCTCCACCACAACAACCAGTACAAGCGTTTTGCTTACCACGCATGGTAGCTCGGATCGGTCTCGTCGTCCTTAAGGAAGTTAAACGGGGTGCTCGTGTACGGAAGCAAATCGGCAATACGCATGTTGGAGCATAATTTCAAGTGGTGTCCTGAATGGTAATAGTGGCATGCCGACCCGTATAAGTGTTGTGGGTAATGAGAAAGTTGCGGGCTACAACGTCCATTCGCAGCTCATCCAGTAAGTGCACGAATCGAAAGCACAGTGTGCGTGAGAGCCAAGATCGGTGGGGAATACAACATCCGCTCTAGTTTTCTTGGGAGAGAGCAAGTAAGTGAGAATTGCACCAACACCACTGCAGCGAAATTAGGTCAAGGGCAGCTGGATGCACTGAGATGCACTGGGTTTGTTTACTTCCGAATATGAGGAAAGATATTGAGAATTAGGGTGGCTAAGAAGAAAGTTTTATGACGGTGGAATTCAAACGGAGAAGGAGAACGATTCGTGTGCATGGGAATGCACGTGAATGTATCGTGAATGCATGCCGTCGACAGGATAAACCGGGGCCCCGTGATCACAGCGGAAGGAGTTGCAGCAGCATATTAGCAAGTAAGCCAAACTAATTGTAAATAAGTAGTATATAAGAAAATGGTATCTGTCATACATGAAGTCAATCGTCTGTTATTAATTGTTATTTAATTGGTGAAGCATTTCATTTTAAGCGAATAATCGCGCAAATAAGTTCTCTTCTTCAGATTCGATCATTAAAGCCATTCATAACAAAAGAGCTAGTAACATTGGCGCCCAACGAAAATAATCCGCGAACGATAAAATTTTAGCAAAATTCGTTATAATCTCGGTCGTGGTCAAAAGTGATTTACAAATAGTGAGTTATCATGAGTGGTAAAAATATGGACATCAATCTTCTGGAAGATGAGGAACTGGCATTTGAGCTCGCGCTTAGAAGAATTAAGGATGTCAAATCTCAAGATCGAAAAGCTAGGATTGCGAATTTACAAGTCATGTTGGAGAAGGAGGCGAAAACATTGAGCTTTCCTACTTCTTCGACCCACGTTACAACGGATGTAGACAACATCTATCAATGTCAGGCCAGAATTACACCTATTCTCAATTTGATAGATGTTGCAATTCGCCAGGAATCAAGGGACGTGTTAAATAAATATCTCGCTAGACTTTTACACTATCGATTCCGTCTTTCTCTGATCCAAGACAAACTCATCACGGCAAATGCAAGCAAGTCAATAGCAAAAGTGGAAATAGGCATTTCAAAAATCGACGAGTTTTTTAAGCAACAACCGCAAAGGAAAGAAGCCGCCTCTGGAGACGTTGACATTCTCCCATCGGAAAAGGAAACACTTGATCGGCTTAAAATTTCGAATCTACAATCCAGCATTAAGGAGGTCGTACAGCACCACGTTCTCCTAGGACAGCAGCACAACGAAGAATTGGTACAGCAACAACGAGAGCAGGAACAGCATAGAGAACAACAGCAACAAGAGCATCTGGGGGTGGAGCAAAAACAGGAGTTACCGGATCAGCAATATCAAGTGCAGCAACAGCGTGATCAACTTGTCAGGGATCGGCAACAGCTTGAGCAAAGGCAGAAGGAGAATGATCTAAATATACAAATGGAACCATCGCATCAGTATTGGGGGCAACAAAAAGGATACGGGCAACAGAAGGATCGATGTCAGCTAGTTCAAGACCGGAGTACGCAGAATCAGCCATGGGCATTTCCTCAAATGCCACCGAACCCAATAAAATCTCGTCAATCACAACCATCATTGGAAAATGAATTTTATCACCTTCAACAACAGCAACAGCATCAAGAGCAACAATTCCTACAGTTGCAAGAACGATATGAGCAATTGCAACTGAGCCTGGCAGAGGAAAAGGAAAGAAGACATAATCTTGAACAGCAGATTGCAGAGCATCGTAATACGCAAAACCCAAATCACCGCTATGGTAATCTCAGGGGGCCACCTGAATTTCAAATTAGTAGCACCGCTGCATCTTTTCAAAATAGAACAGATGAAAATCAATACTTTCAAAGATTTTCACAGCCGGTATACAAATGGAAAATGGAATACGGAGGAGAGAATGACATCAGAAAATTGGGGGAGTTCCTGAATGAAGTGAAGGTTCATGCTTGGACGGAGGGAATTGATGAATACACACTTTTGCGATCGGTAAAACACTTACTCAGAGGACCAGCTCAACAATGGTACACGAGGGCATATGGATCACTGCGGAATTGGGATGATTTCAAAACTGAAATCAAAAGGGAGTTTTTACCACCAAATTATTCCGAGATTCTGAAACAAGATTTATATTTACGTTTTCAAGGAGCCAACGAATCTTTTACCACGTTCTCAAGGGACTTGTTGGCGATCTTTGAGATAATCGAACCTCCTATGTTCGAATCGGAAAAACTATTTATTTTAAAATCGCACCTCAACATCGACTTTGTTCCTCTAGCAGCTGCCTCCCAAGTAGGCTCGGTGAGGGAACTAGTGAAGATCTGCAAGGATTTTGAAGTGTCTCGATCTTACGCTTTGAAAAATCGATCAACGTACAACCAGCGGCCTGCCTGGACACGCCCAGTTAATACAGGAGTTACACGACAAGTACCAATGAACTCATACCAGCAACAATCTTACAGGCCACCTATTAATCGTCAGCACATCAACATGGTCACGTTGAGTGACAGAAACCACGATCAAGAACTAAGTCCTGATAACTTTCAAACAGTGGAATTCACTCATGGGGAAACTGCCTTCGGTTCAGAAGACACCGCACCAACGGTGACAGAAGACGTCAACGCAGTACATTCACTCTACAAAGCATCACATGGAGCACCACAACACTCCACGGATCCAATCAACATCAGTCAACAGCAGAACAGATCAAATGCGAGTCCTATTGTGTGTTGGCAATGCGAAAACCCAGGGCACACGTACTTGATGTGTCCTAATCCAAAGACCTTCCTTTTTTGTTTCACCTGTGGAAAGAAAGGTTGCACAACTCGGAGCTGTCAAAGTTGTTTAGCGAGATGGAGACAACTGGCTCCGGACTCACCACATCTATTATCGGGAAACGCAAACAGGGAGAATTCTCAATAAGGGAGGAGACTTCTTCCGAGCCATCGAAAGTCCCTAAAACCACCTCATCGTATCCTCGAAGAGTAGAAGCAGTCATCGTCAATCCGAAAAACACAGACAACAGGCCATATGCGACCATCACCATTCTGGGGCAGGAATTTCAAGGATTGCTGGATAGTGGAGCCACATGTACTTTAATAGGAGGATCATTAACTACGATTGCGGACACCTACAGCTTGCAGAAATATTCGGTAAAGGGTGAAATCAGAACAGTCGACAATTCAGCACACCGGGTATCATTTTTTTCCTATCTTCCCATTTCGTACAACAGAAAAACCTGTACCTTACCTGTATTATTTGTAGAATCGATGCCGACTTCCTTAATTCTAGGTATAGATTTCTGGGACGTATTTGGCGTCAAAGCTGTGGTCTGTGGCCTGACAACAACAATCGCCAACTCATCAATAATTGATTCTCTTTCAGACACAGACAAAGAAAATCTCGAAAAGGTCGTTTCCGCGTTTCCTACAAGCCAAAACAAAGGGCACTTGGGACAAACAAACCTATACCAGCACCGTATCGACACGGGATCCACACCACCCTTCAAGCAAAAATACTACCCTATGGCTAAATTTGTACTTCAAGATCTGAACAAAGAAGTTGATCGTATGTTACAGTTGGGAGTGATAGAAGAGGCTATGTGTTGTCCTTGGAACAATGCAACCGTGGCCGTAAAAAAGAAAGATGGATCAATGAGGTTGTGTCTTGATGCTCGAAAGCTCAATTCAGTGATTGTCCAAGAAGCTTACCCAATACCCCACATAGCGACCATTATGAACAATTTGAGTGGCTCAAGATACTTGTCATCCATAGATCTGGAATCGGCCTTCTGGCAAATCCCCTTGGAACAATCTTCAAAACAAAAGACGGCATTTACCATACCACAAAGAGGCCATTTCCAGTTCCGGGTGGTTCCTTTCGGTCTGTCGACAGCGAGTCAAGCACTTTCAAGGGTTATGAATTACCTATTCATTGACATGGAGCCAAAAGTCTTTGTCTATTTAGACGATTTGATTTTAGCAACGGAAAATTTTCAAGAACATTTAACGATTCTTAAAGAAATTGCTAGAAGACTAGACAAAGCAGGTCTGACGATTAATTCTGAAAAATCGATTTTCTGTAGGAAGAGCTTGAATTACTTAGGTTACGTTCTAGACGAGAAGGGATGGCATGTTGACGAAACCAAAGTGGATGCCATAAGCAAGTTTCCAACTCCAGCTTCCAAAAAGGAAATACAGAGATTTATTGGATTGTGTGGGTGGTACAGGCGATTTATAAAGGATTTTTCGAGAACTGCCACACCTTTAACGGAATTAACTAAAGCAAAAGTAAAATTTAAATGGTCAGAGGAGTGCGAGCAAGCGTTTCAAAGTTTAAAAAATCAATTAACTTCAGCACCGGTACTATCCACACCTAACTATTCAAAACCCTTTGCTGTGGCTTGTGATGCCAGCGACGTGGCCATAGGAGCCGTCTTAACACAGGATACGGAAGAGGGCGAACGTGTGATATCTTACTTTTCTCAAAAACTGTCCCCAGCTGAGAGAAAGTACTCTGTCACACAAAGAGAGTGCCTCGCAGTGATAAGATCGATCGAAAAGTTCCGTGGTTACTTGGAAGGGACCCACTTCACAGTCTATTGTGATCATTCTAGTTTGCTGTACCTCAAAACAATGAAGAATCCAACCCCATTATTAGCCAGATGGATACTTCGACTGAATGCATATTCTTTCGACATTCGGTATCGAAAGGGAAGCTCAAACGTCGTCCCAGATTGTTTGAGCAGGATAGAAATCATCGACGCACTCACAGTGAGTACAGACACGAATGACCTATGGTACAACGAACTAAAAAACAAGGTTGAAGCAGATCAGGATAGTTTTCCAGACTTCCGATTGATAAAGGGCAATCTCTACAAAAACTGTTCAATTCTGGATGAAACTGGAGGAAGAGCACATCGCTGGAAACGTGTCGTACCCGTATCAGATAGATATCGAATAATTCACAACTTCCACGATGTCCCTACGGCAGCACACTTGGGATACGAACGAACTCTGAACAGGATTCAAAGGGATTATTACTGGCCGAACATGACAATCGACGTGAAAAAGCATATAAGAGCCTGTGAAGTATGTAAAGCGTCAAAAGCCCCAAATACTACGTTAACCCCAACCCTAGGAAATCCGAAACCAGCCAAGCTTCCCTGGGAACTAATATCAATCGACTGGATAGGCCCCATGACTCGATCAAGGAAAGGATTCACCGTGATGCTAGTGATCATTGATTGGATCACGAAATTCATTATCGTAGAACCATTCCGCACAGCAAACGCGCAACAAATGGTGACATTTTTAGAAGGATACGTGTTTCTCCGTTTTTCCACGCCAAGGATCATCGTCTCAGACTCAGGTTCTCAGTTCTTGTCGCACGTATTTCAGGCATTCCTTAAACGCTATAATGTAATCCACATGAGAACAGCGTTTTACACCCCCATGTGCAATACCGCGGAGAGAACCAACAGAACGCTCGTCACATGCATCAGATCTCTTCTAGAGGCGGACCAACGGGACTGGGACGTTCACATTCAACAAGTCGTTTGCGCCATCAACACCACCAAACAAGACACGCTAGGTTGCAGTCCTTATTTTTGCAATTTTGGACGCGATCACATTCTGTTCACCGATGCCTATCCACTGTCAAACATGAACACATCAGCCGATTCGGAAACATACCATGCTACGAGGATGAAGGTTATCCAAAACATCCAGCAGTTCGTGCTAACGCGCATCAGAAAAGCACACGAGGACAGCAAGAAACGCTATGATCTTAGAGCAAAAAATGTGGAATTTGCTGTAGGAGACGTCGTTTGGAGGCGGTCGTTTGAACAATCGTCAGCAGCAGATCATCGAACGAAAAAACTCGGGCCGAAGTTCATCGCAAGCATTGTACGACAGAGGCAAGGCGCTAACAACTACCTTCTTGAAGATGTTAAGACATCGAAAACCGGAACTTACCACGCTAAAGACATAAAACCAGACTAAACACTATCCATCGAGCTATGTACGCAACCAAAATGTTGACCAATAAGCAGTAATGCCAGAAGACATGCATCTCGACTTGTTTGGAGCATCCCAATATCCAACAATCGTAGATAGCACAAAAACTGTACCCTAACATAAAAGCCATTCCATGTAAACCGAGACAGTAGTCCTAGACTAAATCCTATACATCGACTTCTTAAGATCCTACTCACTCAATTATCTTTCCAACTCGTCAGAAATGCACACTGAAATTAATCAAACGCTAATTTAAGACCACGATCAAAACACTAATGAGATCATAATGCTTCACCAAAATCTAAATTGTTTATCCTGGCAAAACACTCCCATAAGATACCATAAGATACCATATTGTAACAAAAGCAAATGATCTTCGAACTAAAGCTAATTGTAAGATAATTCTATTCATACTGCGCAGAATGAATTTGTAATCAATCTTGCATTTTTGTCACTACCAAGAAGTGAAAGCAAGCATTTCTTCTTATGCCCTAATTAAGTTTTGCATTGACAACACTAAAAAACTCTATTTGAAATCGAATGTCGAATGATTTGTCAAATATGAGTAATAAGGATAGGCTATAAAAGATCATCGAGTAAGCTCAAGCGTTATCGAAATTTTCGTGGATACTTTAGAATCCACGAAAATTTCTTTTGGAAATAAACAATGGTTGTATTACAGTATCTATTGTCCGTGAATATTTTTAAGTAAGATACACGTATGGTGTGCGTTAAGTACAAGAAAACTACGGTACAACAGAGTTCTCACTGTAGTTCAAAAATATGTAAGCCAACACAAACAACACCCTGTCATTTAACGACCCCTGTCAACTGTCACGAAACAAACCAATCGCAACCAACCAACTTCCGTTCTTGATAGAAGCCATCATTATCTGATGAAACCCCTTAGGTGCATGAGCAAGTTGCTAAGTGACATGCCAAGTGGAAAGCCAAGTGATTGAAAAGTGGTCAGGTAAAGGTATTTTACCAGGATAAAAGACGGGACACTTAAAGGCTTGTTATGTTTCAGCTCAAGCACCAGGAAAGGGCATCAAACAGCGCAAAGGTGGCTCAACGTCAAAAGAGCCGGAAAGTAAGAGTAAGAGAATAGCCAATCATCATGTTTCACATGATATTGTAAGATCTCCTAATTACAGCTAACTAGCGTAGAACAAACCACCTTAAAATCAGATAGTTGCAAGGCAACTGTATCATCATTCTGTCCGCCGTGTCACCGTGCAACAAACACCGTGCCGGACTGGTAAATGAACTACCCAAGGCTTTTTCACATGTGCTATAATGTTTAACATTTCTTCATCACAGCCAAATCGTGACACCGCCTTGAGTTCGAAGCACCCTGCCATTGTCGCCTGCTCGAATAATTCTCAGAACAGGTAAAAGCACATTAAATTAAATTAATGTGGGATCGATATTCAGTTCATTCATATATCTCCAGAAACCATACGAAGGCAAACCGAAAGATCATCCGTTGTTGGAACCCTAGTGCAACTTAAGACAAAGAAGGGCTCTCCCAGAGGTATTTTCATTCCCTTCACGACCTAAAGTGCACTCAAGCTAAAGCACCAACTAATCTTTCAGGGCCCTTTAAATTGATGCTCTCAAGGCCGGGGATCCAATGCAACACTAATGACGTCATTCCTCGTGTGCGCATGAACTTTGCCGAAACAGTGTGGATGAACTGAGTGCCTCCGAAACGGCAAGGTGGCGAATACAGTGTGCGTGAGTCTATCTGCCACAGCATTAGCAACCAGAGAACTTCGTGCCGTCAATGGAGTGTACGTGATCTCTCCACCACAACAACCAGTACAAGCGTTTTGCTTACCACGCATGGTAGCTCGGATCGGTCTCGTCGTCCTTAAGGAAGTTAAACGGGGTGCTCGTGTACGGAAGCAAATCGGCAATACGCATGTTGGAGCATAATTTCAAGTGGTGTCCTGAATGGTAATAGTGGCATGCCGACCCGTATAAGTGTTGTGGGTAATGAGAAAGTTGCGGGCTACAACGTCCATTCGCAGCTCATCCAGTAAGTGCACGAATCGAAAGCACAGTGTGCGTGAGAGCCAAGATCGGTGGGGAATACAACATCCGCTCTAGTTTTCTTGGGAGAGAGCAAGTAAGTGAGAATTGCACCAACACCACTGCAGCGAAATTAGGTCAAGGGCAGCTGGATGCACTGAGATGCACTGGGTTTGTTTACTTCCGAATATGAGGAAAGATATTGAGAATTAGGGTGGCTAAGAAGAAAGTTTTATGACGGTGGAATTCAAACGGAGAAGGAGAACGATTCGTGTGCATGGGAATGCACGTGAATGTATCGTGAATGCATGCCGTCGACAGGATAAACCGGGGCCCCGTGATCACAGCGGAAGGAGTTGCAGCAGCATATTAGCAAGTAAGCCAAACTAATTGTAAATAAGTAGTATATAAGAAAATGGTATCTGTCATACATGAAGTCAATCGTCTGTTATTAATTGTTATTTAATTGGTGAAGCATTTCATTTTAAGCGAATAATCGCGCAAATAAGTTCTCTTCTTCAGATTCGATCATTAAAGCCATTCATAACAAAAGAGCTAGTAACAACTCTGGGTCTTCTACTCAACGTATGACCCCGTGTTTGAGAAATCGTAATTTCCAGCTATACATACACTGAACCTCGAAAATACCCAAACTTGAGAACTTTCTCCACCATCCCGAATGAAACTCCCTCCCTACAGATTTGGCTATTGACGGCTTAGCCCAGAGTTAAGCTCTTCAAAGAAAACTTATCCCCCAAAATCTGATACTGCAATAAAATGGAAACCAAAAAGAAAAAATAAAACGATGCGGGTACGGGAATCAAACCCATACCGGCAGTGGCGCTGCGATTATTATCAAAGGATGCTAACCGCTCGACCACCGAAGAGCTGTTGGGGTTGACTAATACAGCAACGTATATGTAAAACTTTCTATGAAGGAAGCAGGAATAAAATTATCCCCAAAAAAAAACAGTTCCTCGCTTTGAACTGACCACCCAAACTTAGATTTGCAACGATGGAGGTAGTAGAAGCAGATTTGCCAACATTAAAAAATCCCCCAAAAAAACAGTTCTCCGTTTGAAGGGCAAGTTTGGCATATTGACAAGCTGTGATTTCTTCACAAACTTGAGTTGTCAATATTGAACTCAGGCTTGGGGGGTGGAAGTTCTCAAGTTTGGGAACTTTTGATTTTCAGTGTACGTCCCTCTTCGGTTGAATAATCACGGAGCTAACAGAGCACTAATAAGTGTTATCAAGACATCCAACCGCTACTCTGAACATTTTGATTTGTGACGTTTCGAGGGATGCATTCCGAAGAAAAATCTCCAGAAGTACTCCAGAAGTTAGCTAAAGAATCTGTGCATAAATTGAGAATTTCAAGAATGTTTATTTTTAATGAGCCGTAACTTTTATATGACCAAAATAACGGCTTTAAAATCGTTTAATTGTGTTATTCAAAAAAAAGATTTGCTTTATTTTTTGCTGAACCAATAGTTGCTATAATCGTTTGAGAAAGCAATATCCAGAGTAGTGGCTTGAGATATAGCTCTGTCAGTTGCTTTTTAAGGCGATGTCCGTGAAGTCGAGCCCAAGAGTAAACATCGAACACAGTGGTACCGAATGTCTTTTTCGATAACTATTCGCCAACTGCAACGTTCATATAAAGTCGCGAATGGCACAAAGATGGTAATGGTTACAAACAAAAAATATCTGGGGTTACTAACGATTTTTCCTTTTGAAATTTCGAAGTTTTTCCAGTTTTTATCGCTTAGAAATGATGATTTTCCTGGCTTTCATAACATTATATAAACATGGCTTATCAAAAATGTTTACAGTTTTGAGAAAACGAAATCAACAAACCTGTCTTGGAATTTTAATAATTTTAGACTTCTTTCGAGTCACATCATACAATAATTTTTTCTTCTGATTTTTTCCCAGAGCTGTACTAAAATGTGAATAGCTAGAAATAATCAAAAATGTATCACATGAAGCAAAAAATTCTGTCAAAAATCGTGTTGGATTATCGTTATTTTAAAACTACATAAAGTATATCCATATAATCCAAAACAGGAATTATTGATAAATAATTGCGACGATTTAAATGCCACAATTCACAAATTTTGCTATTTTTCTTTGTATAGTATAATAATCTTAAAAACTAAATATGCAGGATAGAAGTCTTTGAGTGTGAATCTTATTTTCTCCAAAGATGTGAAAATGTTCTCATGTACAGTCCCCCTATAATCATTAGTCAATTAACGTATCCTTTCACCACAAAATGTTGGTTTATTCGGGTGTTAGTTGACCAAATATCAAGCTTTGCATGAATTTCAGTCAATAAATACTTCCTCTTTGATTTCAAATATGTTTTTATTTTCAATTTTGTTAAAATATAACATAATTTACCGATACAATCAACGATTTTCAAAACCACAATTATGGGTCAAAATTGTAGCTTGTAACAATTATTAGTAAAATTGCCCACAATTATTAGTCACATAGAAGTCCATTGTAACACCCGAATATCAACATGAAAATCAACAAGATTCTACAAACATCCAGGGGCATTCTTCGCTAATATACATTCAAGGGGCAATTGGGTTGAGCTATCATAGGGTTACCATATCCTGCAACGCTAAAAAGAGTACATTGAAATCATGTTTCATAAGATTTGAGAGAAACGGAAGGAACCAGAATATTTTAGGCCATTCAAATACACCAATTAGTTGCAAGTTTTGTTATAAATTTTACTAAAAATTCTTGCACCATATTAAAAACTATAAATTTAGGTTTTGTCCATTCCCTTGTCATTTTGTTTAGAACAGTGGCTCAATTTGATTGAATTTCACCAAAATGATAAAATATTGAATATAAACAGAATTTATTTTTACAAAGAGTATGTTTCTTTTTGTTTGTACATTATTTCAGATTCGTTCTTTAAATTTTTGGACGAATCTTCGTTGCAAATTGCTGCCTATTGTCTACTGTTCGGGCGCTAATTGCATATTATAAGGCGCATTCCAGTTTAGTTAGGAAATCGTCATCTTCCATTTTCATCATTTGGAGAACTCAACAAATGAGGCAAAACTGATATATCATGCTCTTAATGCATAAAGAGATGAATTTGTTTCGAAATGCTTTGACATATAAGAACACAAACTCCATAAATTGAAAGAAAAAGTTTGTTCCTCTGACAAAATTTCTCTCAATAAAAAAAGAGTAAATTCCGCAAAATTTCGCAAAATCAAGAGTACGCTTATTTCTTGGTCGAAAAAGAGTATATGTACTCTTAAAAGAATACGTATGGTAACTCTAAACTAGCAACCAAGAAATGTTTTGTTTTGCTTGTTGTTTTGCGAAAAAGTGACCCATGATTGTGTGGAACTTGGTGGATTCTGTAACAATTATGGGTCACTCTTATTTGTCAAATATTATTGAATTTCCGCATTTCATTCGCTCAGTTTCACTTGGAAAATGTAAACTCGTCCGTTGTGTTTATATGAGACCAATTTATTTGGTTGGAATCTTTGAACTGCCGTGATATGCCGAAGTGACGTATATGCCATTCCCAGATCTCGTCATTAAGAGTGTCTTTCTCCCTTCCCCTACTTTCCACTTCTCCGGGACCCCTCATAAAATGTGATCTGTATACAGTATCACATTTCATGATAAGTCGTGGAGAAGTGGAAAGTGGGGGAAGGGAGAAAGACACTCTTAATGACGAGATCTGGAAATGGCATATACGTCACTTCGGCATATTACGGCAGTGAAATACCCGTATAAGGGGCTTAACGGCTTAAGATGTCTTTTTTTTTACAAGATGGAAATTTGAAATTTGAAATGGCTTAAGATGTCATCCTTATAACAGCTTATAGTTCACCTATGATAAAAAGTATTCAAACAGCAATTTTACTGTTATCAAACGCACTATTTTTAATGCATTTTGATGATATTGTCGATTAACTAATAATAAAAATAAAAAAATAATTTCTTTTAGTAGATATCAACAGTTCTAATGATCGGTGACTAACTATTGTGTGTGACCCATGATTGTGGGGGGACTGTATTTTAAAGGAAAAATTAAGCCTGGATGATTTTAAGCCAAATTTCGTTCAAATCAATTCATTCACACGTCTGCGATTAAGCTTCTGTGAACTTTCGAAAATTCTGATGAAAAATATGTCTATGCTTTTAAAGAAGCTTTATTATTATAAAATATAGTAGAACCTAAAAAATTCTTACATTCTTAGTAGGAAATATTTTTTTAAATTTTGTAGGAAATTTTCCAAAAAATTTCAATTTTCCTGGTTAATGCTGAAATTTTCAGTATTTTCGGTTTCCTTGTGAAGAAATGACATTCCAAACTTTTTCCCGAAATTCCCGGTTTTCCCGATTCGCTAGCAACCCTTCAACAAACCAAGTTTATAAAATACAAGATACTTCACCTTATCCAAATTTGTTTAATGAAGCTCTTCCAGACCAAAATGACGATATTTTTCACAATATCTAAATCCATAGAAAAGCGATGTTTTTCAATATCTTGAAATCTGTATCAAGTTTCAAAACTCAGCGCTTTTGGACTTTTTTGGCGATGTTTAACTTTTGAATAAATTTTCACGTTGAATAGTTCGTACGGATTTTAAAGTCCGATGAAGCGGCTTTTTACTGGCTGCTAAAACTATTGGATTCTTATTCTTAAAAGCGAAAATTTGAAATAAATTTGAATTTTCAATTCACAAGAAGTTTACAAATATTATGATCTTGCTCCGATTTATAAACTTTTCAAAGCTCCGTGGGCCACACTCCACTAGTTTGTGTTACCGAAAATCGGACAGAGTGTCCAAGCTACGTGTCCGATCCTATTGTAGCGCTTTATGAAACATCCCTTTCCAGTCACCTCTTTAATATATCTTTAAATCGAATTCCAGGAGTTCTGGAACAAAAGATCTACAGGATTAGCCCTTACGATGTTCAGCGTTTTTGCCATTTTTTTCTTAAATATAACCTACAACTTCTTCAATCCATAACTTTTTTTTTCTCCAACGGTAGAAGACGGTTTTCTGTGATGAAAATAGCATAAATTTCTTCGAAAATGAATTTCAATAAACATTATCAATCTTAACATGTCTTTTTTTAAAACAAAGTCAAAAATTTATGTTGACTTGAGAATTTTAATTTTTGAAACATGTACAATATTCAAGTAAATATGTGAAATGTCTGTGTTTTGTGACACAGATTCTGTGATAAAAATTAGCTCGAAATTCTGTAAAATTTAGCGATTTTTCTGTAATCCCGGCAACCTCGTGCAAGGGGTGCTTGAAAACGACATATGTAGGTATCTTTTTGATAAAAATTCCCTAGTGTGTATCGTATTTTGGAGTTGATGAGGATACGTTCTGTATAACCCATTTTTAAAGATTACTGAACAATTTCATACCATAAGGTTGTAGGTTATATTAATAGGCATCTGATAATAATGGCAAGCTTTCAGAAATAATCGAGAGACAAAAAAAAATTTAAAAATAAAATGGAAAAAAACCTCAATCTCATCATAAACTAATCTCTCTCCTCAGGGCTCCAAGATCAACGGCGTGTGGACCCAGCTGGAGGTGGACTGCATCGTCGAGGACATCCCGACGGTGACGCACTACGAGATGCGGGACCTACAAGCGGACACCTACTACCGGATAGAGCTGCTGGCCCACAACGCGATCGGCTTCTCGAAGCCGGCCCATCTGCTGCTCCGGACCGCCCGAGGTGAGTCCAAGAAACCCCACAGCAGCCTCTATGACGTTCACTCGGCTGGCTATGGCTATGGCTATCCGCCGGCAGGTGGCAGTGGTGGCGCTGCTGCTGTTCCATCCCGGCCAAAAGATGCTCTTCTTTTACTGTTGTTTGTTTATTCTGTGTGTAGTTTTGTGTTTTCATTTGATCGCTTCTAATATTCACCATATTTTTTTTTTTTTTTGGAGAAACCAAAAACACCAACTTTACTCTACTCTGTATCCAGAATAATAACGCGTGACTTAAGAACTTTAACCTTTCTATCACAGCTCTATGTGTGCGTGTGCAAATCAAAAGTATACTTGGTAAAATAGACCACCTACATAAATTATTTGAACATAATAAGTGCTGCAACGTTGAACGTTATCCGATTGTCGCTTTCCGCTAGGAATCATTTGAAATTATCAAATCGCGAGAAAAAAAACCGGAAGCTACGACCAGCTAGTCTTCCATAACGAGCTTACTGTAAAGATTTGTTTTATCGTGATTTCTGTACCATACTTTTCTTCGTCATTCCTTCTATGCCAGCATTTAGCAGCTTTGTTACTTTTCCAAATTGTCAGATTATTTTACTTTTTGCATTCTGTGTATAAGTTTTGATAAAATTCGGCTTAAAACTATCATCTAACTAGCTCTAAGCGACACTTGATTTGTTGTTTTGGGAATTCCACGAAAAGTGTCGAACCGTTTTGGACTATTTCTCTTTTCTAAATCGAACTATCAATTATCGGGATTATTCGTGGAATTTTCAGCAATACTATTAGAAACGATCCAAGGAAAGTGCTCAGGCAACATCACAATGCTTCGAATCGAATTCACCCGTAGTAGCGTTAAGAGAAATTGGAAATTTATTTAGGAAAATTCCGAAGCAAATGCACCGATATTGGACGAGCCCTCACGTACTGCTTTTTACTCTTGTAGGGGCAGTGCTAAATCTTCCTCTCAGTTTCCTTATTTTTCCTTCCTTTACCATCATATAGAGTTAAGTTGAATCGCACTATACGAACGAATAGCTCCCGGGCAGTGTTTCAAACTATAAAATGAATTATCTTCTTTTCTTTCCTTCGACTCACAAACACTCTCCGGTATGTCTAGGAGGAAAATATAAAAGCAATACGAAACGATCGCTCTGTCAGGATAGTTTTTAATTAGAGATTTTTTTTTAGTTTCTACTATTTCGAGTTTCATTTAAGTTCGTTTAGCCTTTAGCTCTTATCATTTGTTGAGACGTTGGAAGTGTGCGAGAATAAGTTGATATCTTTAAGTGATTGAATAAATAAGACGAACGCCTCCGATTTCGATTGGTGTTTTAGGTACCATAAACAGGACAGATGAATAATAAGAAAAAAACGAAAGCAATAAAATTCAAGTCAAATTTTCTGACAACAAAATGTATAACAAAAAAAATTACCCGGCGTATGCTTATCACTGCTTATTTCGAACGTCTTGTCTTTCTGATTGGAACATCCTCTGTTTGTCAAACCCGGCAAGTTCTCTATGCTTGATTAATGGAAATCATCTGTAAACTACATTGAACTGAAGGAAACTTTTTCGGTGAAATGTTGAATTTCAAAAATGAATGTTTTCTCCTCGAAAAATGTAATTTACAGGTGATTTTGTGTAAATTTTGGGTTTTTTTTCTGCTATATCTGTTTTTGTGTAAAAAAGTACTCTCCAAATATGCTATTCTTATCAAAAACCTGGAACATGTAAGAGGTTATCGATCACGTCATTCATCGGATAGCATTAATTTGAAAATTGCAATTGATCAAACCAAGTTTAAAAAAAAGTTTTCAAACCTCAAACAGGACAGTTTTCAAACACAAGATTGATAGCCCCTTCGGACTCACAAAACATCATGGCTTGTCTTTGTCATTGCAGCTTCTCTCTTGTACTTACGTTAAAGCTATAGTCCCATTTCCGGTATTTTGTTTCCGATTTCTGTAGGTATACATTTAGGGGTTGTTGAGGGAAAGCAGAAGCTGCATTTTATTTCGTCTCGTCCATGTTGCTGAATTGATAACAGTTGTCTCGTCTTTCGGTTTGCCAGTTGCACTATATCATCAGCTCGAATAAAAAAATACCTCAATGTGTACCGAGTAGCATAAAAGAGAAATCAGCAAAACTTAAAATGTCGTCCCTTCTATCAAACCGCAATCCGTTCCTCGAAACCGGGGACAAAAGTGGACAATCTGATGACAATTTTTGTAGCTTTCCTATCTCGTACATTTATCGTCCATCATTTGGCCATTTGTATGCACCGTCATTCATCGGGCTCTGTTGCTACACATTCATATCGTTCACATTCATAAAAAAAAAACACAAAAAAAGGTTCATCCGAATTTGCATCTTGTGAGGGAGACAAATCGTTCCTTCGAAATTGAGGCTTATTTCCTAATTGAAGTTTGCTGCTTTTTTCCTTCTCTCTCTCATTCGCATTAATAATATGTATGTCTATAAAAAAAACTGAAACAGATTCTATCAGATGTTGCAAATCGAGCGAATCAACCTTGATTAATGTTTGCGGGTGCCCTTGAGTGTCGTACTAATCAGTCGTGTAGTTGATCAGGGATTTTTTTTTATTGCTACACAATTCTCCATAAGAGTATGGAATGAAGGATGTGTCAAAAGTGTTCTCTTTGTGACTGTCTTAAACTGACTTAAAAACGATATCTTTTGGTTTTTTTTTTTTTCATTTTGAAAAATTTTAAATCATTTTGAATAATTTAAGCTTCATATCTTTTTTTACAAAAATTTTTCTTTGTCAACGTTTTGTTATCGAAAACCCTTAACTCAATGCTACCAAAATGCATTGATCATCTCAAATTGCTTAAATAAGGGAAAAAAATTATAGGAAAAATATTTTAGACCCAAAAAAGCCAAAATTCTCATGAGAAGCGTTTTTTTAAGGAGAAGAAATTTTAAGCCACGCAAATAAAGCCAATTTGTCGTTTATTATGTGATTACCTGATTTTTGATTTTATCTTTAAAATATTTTTATTTCTAGCTGGATTATTCAAAATAATTACAGAACCCGTTCGTTTTTGGCAACATTCGATTTTTGGCAACATTCGATTTTGGCAACATCCGATTTTAACACATGTGCCAAATTCGAACGGTTTTTAGAAACAACATTACCTTTTAGTATTCGTTATAACAGGACCAATATAAAAACACCATAAATACGTTTTTATGTTCTGAAATGGTGATAAAATGCAGCAATAAAAATCAAAGATTTTTAAAAAAATTATATAGTACAGACCCCGTTCGTTTTTGGCAACATTCGATTTTGGCAACATCCGATTTTGGCACATGTGCCAAAATCGACGGTTTTTAGGAGCGACATTACCTTTTAGTTTTCTCTATAACAGGACCAATATAATTTAGACAAATATCAAAAAAACGTTTTTACGTTCAGAAATGGTGATTGAATACAACAACAAAATCAAAAGTTTTTTAAAAATTTATAAAGTACTCAAAAATAACAAAAAGATGAAACATTCAAAAAAACCAAAAACAAATACAAACAAAAGACTAAAAATGTCAAAACATGGCATGTTGCCAAAAACGAACGGGGTCTGTACTCAAAAATTACAAAAAGATGAAACATTCAAAAAGTTAAAAAACAAATTCAAACAAAATACTGCAAATGACAAAAAACAACTAAAATATGATGGAGAACGACAAAAACAGCAAATATGACAAATAAAAACAACCATTATAAACAAAAAAAAAAGAAAAGTACAAAATGCATCAAAAACATGATGAAAAAATAAGAAATTACTACAAATGGTCGAAAATTGACTAAAAATAACGTTTTTGATTTAAATAAAAGTTATTCTGTAAAAATAACTGAAAAAAAGTTAAGAAAAAAAATGCACGGGCATGTTGCCAAAATCGAACGGGGTCTGTATGTGTGTTAACAAACCACATCAAACATTATAAAGTTCTGCATTAATTTTTCGCTGCAAGTGATTATATAAGATTAGGTTGAATTAGATTAGATAAGATTAGATAAGATTAGATTAGATTAGATTAGATTAGATTAAATTCGATTAGATTAGAATAGATTAGATTAGATTGGATTAGATTAGATTAGATTAGATTAGATTAGATTAGATTAGATTAGAGTAGATTAGATTAGATTAGATTAGATTAGATTAGATTGGATTAGATTAGATTAGATTAGATTAGATTAGATTAGATTAGATTAGATTAGATTAGATTAGATTAGATTAGATTAGATTAGATAAGATAAGATTAGATTAGATTAGACAAGATTAAATTCGATAAGATTAGATTAGATTAGATTAGATTAGATTAGAGTAGATTAGATTCGATTAGATAAGATTAGATTAGATTAGATTAGATTAGATTAGATTAGATTAGATTAGATTAGATTAGATAAGATGAAATTAGATTACATTAGAATTGATTAGATTAGATAAGATAAGATTAGATTAGATTAGATTAGATTAGATTAGATTAGATAAGATTAGATTAGATTAGATAAGATTAGATTAGATTAGATTAGATTGGATTAGCTTGGATTAGATAAGATAAGATAAGATTAGATTAGATTCGATTCGATTAGATTAGATTAGATTAGATTAGATTAGATGAAATTAGATTAGATTAGATTAGATAAGATTAGATAAGATTAGATAAGATTAGATTTGATTAGATCAGATTAGATTAGATAAGATAAGATAAGATTAGATTAGATTAGGTTAGATTGGATTAGATAAGATTAGATTAGATTAGATAAGATTAGATTAGATTAGATTAGATAAGATAAGATTAAATTAGATTAGATGAAATTAGATTAGATTAGATTAGATTAGATAAGATTAAATTCGATAAGATTAGATTAGATTAGATTAGATTGGATTAGATTAGATTAGATTAGATTAGATTAGATTAGATTAGATAGTTTAAATTCGATTAGATTAGATTAGATTAGATAAGATTAGATTAGATAAGATTAGATTAGATAAGATGAGATTAGATTAGATTAGATTAGATTAGATAAGGTTAGGTTAGATTAGATTAGATTAGATTAGATTAGATTAGATTAGATTAGATTAGATTAGATTAAATTCGATTAGATTAGAATAGATAAGATTAGATTAGATTAGATTAGATTAGATTAGATTAGATAAGATAAGATTAGATTAGATTAGATTAGATTCGATTAGATTAGATTAGATAAGATGAGATTAGATTAGATTAGATTAGATTAGATAAGATTAGATTAGATTAGATTAGATTAGATTAGATTAGATTAGATTAGATTAGATTAGATTAGATTAGATTAGATTAGATTAGATTAGATTAGATTAGATTAGATTAGATTAGATTAGATTAGATTAGATTAGATTAGATTAGATTAGATTAGATTAGATTAGATTAGATTAGATTAGATTAGATTAGATTAGATTAGATTAGATTAGATTAGATTAGATTAGATTAGATTAGATTAGATTAGATTAGATTAGATTAGATTAGATTAGATTAGATTAGATTAGATTAGATTAGATTAGATAAGATTAGATTAGATTAGATTAGATTAGATTAGATTAGATTAGATTAGATTAGATTAGATTAGATTTGATTAGATTAGATTAGATTAGATTAGATTAGATTAGATGAGATTAGATAAGATAAGACAAGATTAGATAAGATTAGATTAGATTAGATTAGATTAGATTAGATAAGATAACATTAGATAAGATGAGATTAGATAAGATAAGACAAGATTAGATAAGATTAGATTAGATTAGATTAGATTAGATTAGATAAGATAACATTAGATAAGATTAGATAAGATTAGATAAGATTAGATAAGATTAGATAAGATTAGATAAGATTAGATAAGATAAGATAAGATTAGATTAGATTAGATAAGATTAGATAAGATTAGATAAGATTAGATAAGATTAGATAAGATTAGATAAGATTCGATAAGATTAGATAAGATTCGATAAGATAAGATAAGATTAGATAAGATTTGATAAGATTAGATAAGATTAGATAAGATTAGATAAGATTAGATAAGATTAGATAAGATTAGATAAGATTAGATAAGATTAGATAAGATTAGATAAGATTAGATAAGATTAGATAAGATTAGATAAGATTAGATAAGATTAGATAAGATTAGATAAGATTAGATAAGATTAGATAAGATTAGATAAGATTAGATAAGATTAGATAAGATTAGATAAGATTAGATAAGATAAGGTAAGATTAGATAAGATTAGATAAAATTAGATTAGATAAGATTCGATTGGATTGGATTAGACTACATTAGATTGGATTCGATTAGATTAGATAATATTAGATTAGATAAGGTTAGATTAGATTACATTAGATCAGATGAGATTAGATTAGATAAGATTAGTTTAGATTAGATTTGATTGAAACGCACTTTTATACAGACCCCGTTCGTTTTTGGCAACATGCCCGAACATTTTGTGTTGCCAAAATCGAAAGGTTTTTTTTCTTAATTTTTTTTCTTTTATTTTTACATAATAACTATTTTTCTTATCATAAACGTTATTTTTAGCCAATTTCTGACCATTTTTGGTAGTTTTTTAATTAATTTTTCTCATGTTTTTGATGCATTTTGCACTATTCTTGTTTTGTTAATAATCTACTTGATTTTTGTCTTATTCGCTATTTTTTTCATTCTTCATCATTTTTCAGTTGTTTTTTGTCATTTTTAGTCTTTTGTTTGATTTTTTTTAATTTTTTTAATTTTTCATGTTTTTGTCAATTTTGAGTACTTTATAATTTAAAAAAAACGTTTGTTTTTTTTTGTTGTATTTTAGCACCACTTTAGAACGTAAAAACGTATTTTCGGTGTTTGTCTGAATTATAATGGTCCTGTTATAGCGAAATCTTATAGGTGATGTTTTTTCTAAAAACCGTTCGATTTTGGCACATGTGCCAAAATCGGATGTTGCCAAAATCGAATGTTGCCAAAAACGAACGGGGTCTGTATTTCGAATTTGAAAATAAGTCATTTATTTTGAATTTGCATTAAAAATTCAAAATCATTTAAAAGGCTCAAGCCTATAAAACACTTTATCTCGGATTCTCAAAAATAAATTAAAAGAACAACAACCGCGAATTTCAAATTTTCAAATTTTTATGAAGCTTCAAGTGTTTTAAAATCAAATTTTATTCCAAGAATCTTTTTAAGATCATCATATTTTAATATATTTTCGTTTAAATAATTTTTTTGCTAATTTAAGGATTTCCAAATTTTAAGAAACTTAAGTTTCTAGATTGAGATGGAATCCTTTGATTAATATTTAAGATTATAAAAATAATTTTTATAATCTTTAAGATCCTCCAAATTCTCGAACTTTCACCTTATTATTAAGTATTGAATTAATGGGAAGACTTCTGTTTTTCTGATTTTCTGAATTTCTTATTTTACGATTATCTAATTTTCTGATTTTCTGATTTTTTTGATTTTCTGATTTTCTGATTTTCTGATTTTCTGATTTTCTGATTTTCTGATTTTCTGATTTTCTGATTTTCTGATTTTCTGATTTTCTGATTTTCTGATTTTCTGATTTTCTGATTTTCTGATTTTCTGATTTTCTGATTTTCTGATTTTCTGATTTTCTGATATTCTGATTTTCTGATTTTCTGATTTTCTGATTTTCTGATTTTCTGATTTTCAGATTTTCAGATTTTCAGATTTTCTGATTTTCTGAATTTCTGATTTTCTGATTTTCTGATTTTCTGATCTTCTGATCTTCTGATTTTCTGATTCTCTGATTTTCTGATTTTCTGATTTTCAGATTTTCAGATTTTCAGATTTTCAGATTTTCTGATTTTCTGATTTTCTGATTTTCTGATTTTCTGATTTTCTGATTTTCTGATTTTCTGATTTTCTGATTTTCTGATTTTCAGATTTTCTGATTTTCTGATTTTCTGATCTTCTGATTTTCTGATTTTTCGATTTTCTGATTTTCTGATTTTCTGATTTTCAGATTTTCTAATTTTCTGATTTTTTGATTTTCTGATTTTTTGATTTTCTGATTTTCTGATTTTCGGATTTTCGGATTTTCTGACTTTCTGATTTCTGATTTTCTGATTTTCTGATTTTCTGATTTTCTGATTTTCTTATTTTCTTATTTTCTGAATTTTTTCTGATTTTCTGATTTCTGATTTTCTGATTTCTGATTTTCTGATTTTCTGATTTTCTGATTTTCTGATTTTCTGATTTTCTGGTTTTCTGATTTTCTGATTTTCTGATTTTCTGATTTTCTGATTTTCTGATTTTCTGATTTTCTGATTTTCTGATTTTCTGATTTTCTGATTTTCTGATTTTCTGATTTTCTGATTTTCTGATTTTCTGATTTTCTGATTTTCTGATTTTCTGATTTTCTGATTTTCTGATTTTCTGATTTTCTGATTTTCTGATTTTCTGATTTTCTGATTTTCTGATTTTCTGATTTTCTGATTTTCTGATTTTCTGATTTTCTGATTTTCTGATTTTCTGATTTTCTGATTTTCTGATTTTCTGATTTTCTGATTTTCTGATTTTCTGATTTTCTGATTTTCTGATTTTCTGATTTTCTGATTTTCTGATTTTCTGATTTTCTGATTTTCTGATTTTCTGATTTTCTGATTTTCTGATTTTCTGATTTTCTGATTTTCTGTTTTCTGATTTTCTTAAGATTTAGTTTTAAAGATGTATGGACATTTTTAAACTTTCCTTTCCAAATAAGTCAGTCCTAGACTCTAGACTTAGGTTGCCAGATTTCCCGGTTTTTCCGGGTTTGCCCGGACATTTATCACAAAATTTTGGAACTGTCCAGCCCGGCCCGGTTGCCCGAATTTAAGTGAAATAGCCTGGATTTTGCCAGGATTTATTTACTTCATTTGGCAATTTAAACTAAAAGAAGATACAAATTTTGTTGTAATTTTTTTTATTTATGCCTCCAAAACGAAATTTTAGAAGCAAGTATTTCAAAATTTATCTTGAATGGTTTTTTTTGGCAGCCTAAAATACGATTTAAAGTCTGTCGATGAGTTTTTATGAAATTTTTTTTATTTTCAATTTTTTTTTCTTAATTTTTGTTGAGTAATTTTTGGGATTTGACCAAATTTGGTCATATATTGGCCAGATTTTTTGTCGCCAGTTTTTAAATCGATAATTCGGATTTTACCAGGTTTTTTTTTTAAATTTCCGGATTTATGAGGCCCGGATACGAGCTGAACAATTTCTGGCAATCTTATTCAAGACTCATATCTTTTTCATTTTGATTGAAACAGTAGGTAAGGTTTTGTAAGAAATTTCTTAAATTGAAAATTCAAATTTTGAACTCAGCTGAACGTTAGTGTTTTGGTATTGAATATGGAATTTTAAGCACTGCCTTAATTCCTTGATTCTTAAGAAAAAAAATACGGAATGATAACTTTTGATTTTTAATAGTTAGGTAATTCTGAGTTATTTAGGTATACATTGTTTGGTTGTTATGGTTTTATGTTTTTATAGAAGTTATCTCTATTTATACGATCTGAAACGGTACGGCACTCAACCAAATGACACTCAAAATGTTCGCTTCAAACATGCCGGATTTGATAATCCCTCGGTTTTAATTGTAGGCAGTTTATCACATTTGGCAAATCGCATTTCGCTGCCGACGACAACGACGACGCCGACGTCACTCGAACGGACTAACTGCATTTGCACATTCTAATTTCTAACAAACGTCCTGCCACTGCAGCCGTCGAAAAGATGAATGGGCACAGCTTAATTGGCTCTAATCAACCGGAAACGTCACACATTTGATTGTGACCCAACAGCTGGACGATTATTAGTGGACGGACTAGTCTGCGGTAGGGAAAATTAATTACTGACACGTTGTCGTCGACGGGCGTCTGGAATTTTAGTCCGAGAGCTACCATAGAGCAGCATAAATTAATGTCTGACTGACCGACAAACTTTCTGATGGCATACATTGGTGAAGGTTAGAGAGATGGAAATAGTGGGTCGGATGTTACTCCGGAGATATGCGAAAGGATTTTTCACCAAGAAATTGATGGGAATAAATCAATTCCTGCCAGCCGAAATTTGCTTACTCATCTAACGATGCTGACCGCAGCATCTTTTTTTCTGATGTTGGGCATGTCGATGATTGAGAAAAAATTCGAGCTTCTATTGCGGTTTTGATTCATCAAAATTCATGTAGGGTAAATTCAACTTGAATTTATTTTTGAAATAGTCATGAAGGATCGTTAAAGCCCCCCGCAATAGTCATCGACATGGCCTAGCTTCCCACAGCGATATAAATCTGCACTATCATTAATGCTTTCAGAAAAAAGGCTCGATACCCACCAGCAAACATTAATCGATTTTCGATTCGCTTAACGGAAGCTAAGTTTTCAATTTAACCTTCCCGAGCCACCGAGGGCTGCGCTGCTCCATTGGGTGCAAAATCTCATCAATCATCCGGAAATACCACTCTGAATCCTGCTGCCCCCCCTAGGGAGCCTTCGGAGATTCGCAAACAGATAAAAACCATTTAGCCAAATCCTTTTTCTTCAATTCACTTATTGTTACATCGCTATCCATCCACACAAACCCAACCCACATCCATTTACACATACATACATCGATCACCCTCGCATTCACTTGTCGTTAGCCGGAAGGAAAAACCATTTTCTCTTTGTATTTTCACTCACCGTTTTTCCATCGTTCACAAATAGTAGTGATTCCCTTTTCTTTCATTCTCTTCCTAACGTCTTATCGATAATCTTACCCAATAATAGGGAGACCGCTTTAATTAAACACAAATTATCAAACCCAAACAAATAAATTAAATTCTCTGGTCCAATCTTCAACCTCTAAAAAATTTCATTCTGTAGAGGGAACGAAAAACGTTTCTTTTTCCCGTACGTAGTGTTATTCCATGTGTATAGTGATGTTTTCGTATCGCAAAATTTCGTTTGTTTTTTCTTCTCTTTTTCGTTTCCGTCAAATTGTGATACCGGGAAATGTGCACCTAGCTACTAACGGCAAATATTAACTTTTTTCGAAGCAATTTCAGTTGTCGTTTGTGTTTTGCTGCCCCATGCAGAGCGCTCACGCAAACACTTGCCCCATATTTGAAGTACCTACCAAGAACAAACTTTGCTGCTGCCAAATGCTCTCACCCGCGGTTACGAATGGGTTGTGCTGAATGTTTAAAAATTTATTAACTTCTTACTGTTTTTTTTTTTCAACTACTGTTAATTAATTACAAAAATTTTATGTTTGTTGGTTTCTGGAAAAAAAATTAAATACATAGTGACGTGCAAGTTCTAAAACATGAATTTAAAGGGGGGGGGGGGGTAGAGTCTAAAACTTTCAAAAAATCGATTTTTTTTATTTTCTTATTGTAAAACATTTGAAGAATGTTGTGTCAAATTTTCAATTCAATTGAAGCAAAACTGTAGAAATTATAGGCCTTTATCTCCTCCTATCTAATACTGCAAGAAAGCAAGAGCAGAAACTTCAAACGCGTTTTTCTCGAAAGCACATTTTTAAAGTCCGTGGACATCGTCATTTGAAAACTACTTCACCAATTCTTTTCAAATTTGGAACATATTTTCTACATATAAAATACCAGACCCCAACGTTTTTCTTTTTTGTTTTTTTTACTTTGGGGAGATTTTACAGGTGAAAAATGGCGGATTTTTTTCG
Source organism: Uranotaenia lowii (assembly GCF_029784155.1). Taxonomy (NCBI): domain Eukaryota; kingdom Metazoa; phylum Arthropoda; class Insecta; order Diptera; family Culicidae; genus Uranotaenia; species Uranotaenia lowii. Next base: position 204,056,019 of record NC_073693.1, on the reverse strand, counting down.
TGAAAAATCGTAGTTTTTACTTCAAACAGCCACAAAAGTTTCATAAAAAAAATTTCAAGTTAAATAAAAACGTTGGGGTCCAGAAAAACATCTACTAAAAATATTTTGCTCTGATTTTTTGACTTCAGATGATTCTGTGCTGAGATACAGTGTCCACCGCAAATCCTGTTTTCTAAAAGGCATCCTCGAAAGTGCTCCGTCACCGGCTCATTTTTCAATATTTTTCTACGAAAAAATTACTAAATGTTCTTTCAACAATGCTTTGAATAATGCAAAAAATTTGAATACATTTGATTGAACGATAGCTCTAGAAAAAAATCGTGAAAATGGTGTTTTTTTATACCCGTTAGGCCCTACCCCCCCCCCCCCTTAAGCAACAACAACTTGTAATCAAGTGAAATTGATGAAATTTTTTTTCTCGAGGACTGTTCCCCTTTTCAAAATGGATTGAAACATGTGAAAGTTTTATTTCTTTTCATTTACTGAGAGGTATTTTTTGTTTCAATATTAGTTTCATTAAACATTTAACATTCCAGGATCCAGTGTTCGACATGAAGAAATGAATTACAAAATCTTCTTTGTTGACGATCCGTAGCAAATGTCTTTACTTGAGACCTGTCAACTCCACAGGAAAAAATATTCAAATGTCTTAATCTCTCAACGAATTATTTTTCGGTGAAAAAAATTGAAAGGGGCAAAATTACACAGAAAAAAAATCTGAATCCTTAACAACACTGAAATTGAAAGCCTTTAATATTAAATGACGTAGAACGCGATTAATTAATGTAAATTTACAGACTTGAATCCTTAAAAGCACGGAATTCCAATGACACAAACATTACTTGACACAGAACGCGATTATTTGATGTAAATTTACATCACATATGATGTAAAGAAAAAGAAGCATCACATATGACGGAATTTTCAGTGCGAATAAAATATTACACGACTTGAATATTTTACATGTTTTCAAATTTTACACGACTTTCGAAGTTTACAGACGTTTAATATTCAACTCGCACTGAAAACTCAATCATATATGATGCTTCTTTTTCGTTACATCACATATGATGTAATTTTACAATTTTTTTTTGTCACACAAACTCTTCACAACACTGAATAAGAAATTTCTGAAAATTACACGACACGGAATATCATAAAGACATGAAGTCAAATTAATATTAAATTACACTGAACGTGATAATGTCATGTAAAAATAAAACTGTCAAAAACAGGAATACAAAAATGTATACAAAGTGTTCAGTCAAGTCGTGGACCAAAGTCATTTATTGAAGCAGTTAGCTTCTAAGTCCGTCGATATGGTTGGTTCCGGGTATCTCCGAAAAGAAGCGGCAGCGGTTCTGAAAGCGGCCCCACGCTACTCCATAGATTCGGTACTTAGGAAGAAAGTGAAAGTGACTGTAAAAAAAATTGTGTACAACCATAAATTTGCTTGTCGATAAATAAAACAATGAATTTCATCATTAAGAGATTGTTTTTGTCATAAAAGATGAAAAAACTCCATTGAATCGGATCAATAAAAAAGTAAACAAAACAAATTCCAATAGGATATTTTTCCTAAATTCAGTGGCTTTAAAATTTACATCACTTTCATATTACACGTCGCATAATTTTACAGGCGTGTAATATCCAACTCGCACTGAAAATTCCGTCATATATGATGCTTCTTTTTATTTACATCATATGTGATGTAATTTTCCAGATTTTTTTGGTTGTGTGTAGATATGCCAATTTTCACTTAAAAATCTAACTTGACAATTTAGGCGGGATAACACTTCTTAATTTGCTCCATAAAAATTGTACACTGTAAAAAAAAAAATAATACAAGAAATGTTTCAGGGCTATTGAACATACATTTTCACGTTTTTATAATCTAGGATTTTTTAGATCACAGTGATCAAAATGCAAGAACGTCCGGTTTTATTGGACAAAAAAACTGTCATATTGAAGTTAACCTACAGATGATTAAAACATCCCCTAAGGAGTGTATCGATAATAAGTTTTTTTCATTGTATTGATTTTATTGATGATTCAAACAAAGAAACAGTTCGGAAGTGTTTTAAAAAGCTTATTCTTACAGTTTATAAAGAAATACGAGTAAAAAAGTTATTATTGGTAATATTCTCGGACTTTCGACTTGACGCGTTTCATTAGGTTTTGTACAGCTGATTGATCACACTTCTTGGCCGCAGCATTCCAGTTTTTTTTAAAAACCGCCATGGTCCTGTTAGCCTTACCATACTTCTTGAAAACTTTCTTGACGATAGCCCAATATCGTTCTATGGGGCGAAGCTGGGGGCAGTTTGGTGGGTTAATTTATTTCTCAACGAAATCTACATCGTTATCCTCAAACCATCTAAGAGTGGATTTAGTGTAGTGGGCTGACGCCAAATCCGGCCAGAACAATGTTTCTTATATACTGGCTGCAACCTTTTCTGCAAACACTCCTTTTGGTAGATATCGATATCGCCATTTATTGATCCTTTTGTAAAGAAACTCGCCTATCTTAATCCACAGGAGCAGATTGCCTGCCCCACAAGCACTTTCTGGCCAAATTTTTCCACCTCAATCGACTTCTCGTGGTCACTCACATCCTCCCCAATAGCTGGAGTGTAAGATTGTGGTCCTGGAAGAGTACTGGAATCCTCTTTTACATAAGTTTCATCGTCCATGAGAATGCACGCATCTGGCTTCTGCACAATCCGATGATACAGCTTCCGGGCTCGTGATTTTTGATCAGCCGTTTGTTTGGAAACTTTCTTCTTCTTGTATGTCTTCAGGTTGTTCCGCTTCTTGATCCGCTGTACCATTCCGATAGATGTCCCAGCTTTTTTCGCCAAATCCCGTATGGACATCGATCGATTCCGATTGATTACCTTACGGTCCAGATTTGTTTGAGATGGTCCTGGTTTTCTGTCTCTTCCTGGCAAATCATCGAACGTATAGTGTTCCCCGAACTTGTGGATGATGGATTTTACGCTCGCCGGATGAATGCCGAAACGTTTCGCCACTTCATTCAACTGGCATCTCGATTCTCTCGCATCCAAGTGTCCAACACACGAATTTTAATTTTTTTTTTAATTCGCGACATTTTGGGAGAAACGAATGTTTCAAACGTAAACAAAGCGCTGGTTCACTCTTGACAGATCAAGATGCTACATACATGTGAGCACAGTTGTGCGCGTTCACGCATTAGTAAGTAGAAGGCCCAAATATGTTTATAGTTAATTTTCGATAAACTCCTTAACCAAAGCAAGACACCTGTTTCAAAACATTATTTTCTAACTGGTTTTTCTCTACTATTGAACAAAGGCCCAGTAGTCGAGGAGGTTCAAATCCGGCTTCTAGGAGGCCAAAGATCCTTAAGTCAAAATTTCCTATTTTGGTATGGATTCCATTTTGTTGGAAAACTACATTCTTGGGTTCATTGAAGCTTTTCCAAAACTCTTGTTTGAGAACTCGACGATCAACTTCTTCTTCTCAACTTAGACAGAAATCGCTTAGAGCGCAGTGTTTAAATTCGTTATCAAATGGCGCTGTGCTCTTGCCTTTGATCAAAACTCAATCAAAACTCCAGCATATATACCCGGCCTCTTGTTACGATTCAAGACGATGGACTTCTCCTCTGACGACTTGAGATCCGGCCTTTACTCGTAGCTCGAGTCTCGCTTGGTAACCATGACTACCGTGCGCTCCGCCTCTATGCGAAACCACTGCTAGAGACCAGTAACCATGGTTCCGCTTGATTTTCCTCGAGGCGCCCTTCTCTTTGCCCGTCCGGGGCGTTACGAAACTACTCGGATAATTCCCGGCTAAGATGTTATCCTACACCGTCACTCTATCCGAGAGTACTTCACGGCGTGAATACTCTTCTTCTAGGTCAAGTCTTATCCCCGCAGCTTCCGTCATAGAGAGCGCGTTCTACTAGGATACTCCGCGGCGGTGGGGGTATCCTACACAGAGTTCGCGACGTACCTAGCTGCTCGGCATTCGCAAAGTATTCGGTAAAGTCTTATCTTTGTATGCTTTACTGCTAGGATCAGACGCTACTCAGATACTCCCCGATGAAGGAGTCACTCTACATCGGTCGCGGGCTGGTGCTGCTTCCAACTCCTCTGTAGGGCAATCATGATTTGGGTGAACCCATGTCTGACTACCCGCAAGTATTGGCATCCTCATACATCCTCCGCACGATGTTGTCGGCTGTCGCGTCAGGTCCGCAGGCGGCAAGCATGTTAATGCTCACCTCTTCGAACCTCGGACAGTTGAATACTACGTGCTCAGGTGTCTTAACTGTGTCACCGCAGGTTGAGCATAATTGCGAGGCCACATGTTCAAACTGATGCTGGTACTACATGAATCATTCGTTCAGTTTCGTTCTTTTTTTTACAAGATGGAAATTTGACTTCAAACCATAACAGCCGGGTGTTTGCTGCCGTGAGTGGGTTCGTCCCACTAAAACCTCCTTGGGCTTCGTGTACCAGATGTATTCTCGGTTTCACCCTATGATACTACATCAAGAGTAGGCTGTGCTCATGCACCTCTACATCTCACCCTTTTCCTTTTTCTCAATTTTGGTCTTTCTTCTTTATCCTCTTTCTCCTTTTTTCTCCTTCTCCTTTTCCTCTATCGCCAACTTCAGACTGGTACCCCGAGACGTGTGTCGGTTAGGTAACGCTTTCAAAGTAACTCGCGCCCGTCACAGTCCAGATTAGGGTTATACCGCGCCCTAAGAAAGCGTAGCTTTTGAAGTGTCTTACGAGGCCCAAGACCTTCCGTTAGCTCGTTAAATTTGGTTGACTATCTTGCTCTCTCCGTTCATCATCTTTTCTGATTCTTATCAGATCGCGCATGATTTGCGAGATTTCGCCGACTATAGCACATCACGGCTGTTCGTCGCAACTCATTTCACTCACAATGTTTTCAGCGTTCAAATTTTGAAGTTGTTGACGCCTTGAAATGAACCTGGGGCAGACAAAGATTGCATGTTCTGCCGATTCCTCCGTATCTACGCATTCCGGGCAATAAGACGAGCTGATAAGCTTAAATCGATGAAGGTATTGCTTAAAGCACCCATGACCCGAAAGGAACTGCGTCAGGTAGAAGTTGACCTCTCCATACTTCCTATTTACCCAATCTGAAAGTCGCGGGATTAGCCTATGCGTCCATCTTGCGTTGTTCGATGCGTCCCATTGCTCCTACCACTTGTGCATTGACGCTGCTAGTTGAATTTTACGCACTCCTCTAACAGCTCTTGCTTTGTAACACTCCATATTCTCCGTAAAAGCTGCATCTGCTGATATGGTCCTGTATGCACAGTAAACTCACATGGCAATCAGCCGATGTGTGCTCCGTAATTTGGATCTGTTGCGCTCTACCTCTATTGCGGAGCTCTAGGCCGCTCCTCCGTATCGTAGTTTCGACAGTGCTACGCTCGCAAGGAGACACCTCATGCTACTCTTTGGACCATAGCAGTTCGGAATAATCCAGGCCAATGAATCTATGACTTTCGATGCACTTTCACAACAGTATTTGACATGCGCACCAAAACTTAAGCGATTGACTACCATTACTCCAAGGTATTTCCAACAGTAATCTCCATGTACGGCACAACTCTTTTGTTGGTCACAAGCTGAACTTCAGTTTTATGGTGAGCTATCTGGTGAGGTTAACTTCCTCCATCCAGATGCCAACCCTTTCTACGGACACCGTTGCAAGGTCTTCAAACTCCTCGATTGTTACGCCGGTGGTCATGACCACGATATCGTCAGCAAATCCGACAATCTGCACGCCTGCTGGTAGTTTCAGCGTTAACACCTCATTGTACATGGCATTCCAAAGCACAGGTCCGAGTTTGGAACCCTGTGGAATACCCGCTGTTAGGGCAGTAGATCGTAGTCCAGTTTCGGTTTCGTACGTCAGGAGTCGATTTTCGAAGAAGCTTCCTATTATCCTGCAGAGGATATTGGGAACACGCATCCTGTGAAGCGCTTTGGCAATCGCTTCCCAGCTGGCATTGTTGAAGGCATTCTTAACGTCGATTGTCACAATGGCGCAGTGACGGACACCTGTCCGCTTCTTTTTATATGCGCGCTTCGCGTACTCTGTCACCATTCGGATGACGTCCACCGTAGATCTCCCTTTCCGAAAACCTAACTGTCTGTCCGACAGTCCACTTTCGCCTCCCGTGTGGATAATAAGTCTGGTCAATATTATCCTCTCCAGTAGCTTACCAAGGGCGTCCAGCAGACAAATGGGTCTGTATGATGATGATGATTTCGGCAGTAGCACCAACTTCGTCGTTTTCCACGAATTGGGAAAAGATCCCTCGTCAAGATACTTTTGTAGCACCACTCTGAAGGTATCCAGAATGGTCTGTACCGCCATCTTCAGAACTGCATTTGGGATTCCGTCCGGACCAGCGGCCTTATTCACCGCAAGTTTCCTAGCGAAAGCCACAGTTCCTCGTTCGTTACTGGCTCGATGTTGTGGACACCCGCGTCCTACGGGGTAAGTGGCCACTGCGTCGGGCCATGCTGCGGGAAGAGATGCGCAACGATCTCTCTCAGTTTTTCCGGACAGTTTTCGGTCGGGGACCTTGGGCCACCGAATCTCGCCAGTGCAACTCTATAGGCTTGGCCTCATGGGTTATCATCTACGCTCTGGCATAACGCTCTGTAGCAGTTCTCTTTGCTTGTTTTAACAGCTCGCTTTAGTGCCACCCTGGCTGCTCTGTAAATGGCACCTCTCGTTTCTCTATCGGCTTCGTTTCTTGTCCGTTGAGCTCGTCGCCTGGCTTTTAGACAGCTAGTACGAAGCTCAGCTATTTCTGAACTTCACCAGTAAGGTTCATCAGCCGCTGCACGCTTCAGAGCTTCTGCAGATTACATTGCCTGCTCAAGGCTGCTCTGTACCGCAAAATGGACAAGGTCACGCTAGCCGGAACTCTTGTTTTGCTGCAGCGGATCGCCGAGTTGATCGACACGGCACACGGAGAGGTGTCGCCATTGTCGCTCTTTTGCAGGCGTAGTCGGCGTGGGCCGTAAAACTCAGTCGATGTTCGATCATCACCCTCAATAGGAATTAGCGACGACTCAATCGCTACTCAACTGACGCTGCAAAACTGAAGCGTTCTTCACAAAGACCAACCCCTCATCGTTTTGTTCTTGTCAATATGGTAGCGAGTTAATGCTCTAGTTCCTAATGAAAGTTCCTCTTGATATGCCGCTCTTGTAAAAGAAATCCTTATTTTCGTTAGCATTCGTAGCTCACACTACGAGAGCTCAATTAAACTTGGCCAGTTCTCTTAGTTAAGGATCCTAGCGCACACGTTGTAAAACTTCACGAGTGCTTTCAAAATATTTCCAAAATAGACCAAGGTGACCAAAAACGACTGCATTGATTTTCTGTTCTCTTGTATTCTATAATTTGCATCACTTTGGATTTATTTAGCGTGGCGTGAAATGACTCCCAACGCCTGACCTCAGTATGCGCTAAAGACGATGCACCTCAGATGGACCTCAAAGCCCAGTGAAGCTAATTCGGAGTGATTTTTTTCGTCTGGAGTTCCAAATGAAACCATACGCGTAAGATCCTGACTACATCTACCTGTGTGGATAATTACGACTAACTTGTCTTCAGCTTGATGGTTCAACCACTGACATGACCACTAGAACAAAATTTTATTACATTTTTGGCTTCAAAATCAATCTACTATTGACATTGTGAAACAAAACTTAACCAAAAAAATGCTCTAGGTATAAACGGGTAAGCGAGTATCACTAGTTAGATCCAAATTTCTAACCACTTTCATGACACTGTGAAATGCATTTCAAATTTAAAGTTTCTGTTATGAGATTTTCCGATTAATTTGAAATTTGAAACTTAAACCTAAAATTAAATGAAAAAAATATAAAAACATTTTAGTTAACCACAGGGAAGTTCATAAACTTGTTCAATTGTCTCAATTGAAATCAATTAAACATCAGCACCACCTATCAAACCAAGCATTTGGGCAGTAAAGCCTATGATAACAGTACTTCAACACATTTTTTCTCCACCATCCAATAACAACAACACAATTAGTTGCAATTAATAGAAACTAGAAGAATCCATCATCGTTATCGTTTGAATTAACAATGAACGTCCTCGCTGATGTGATTGTGTCTTTCTTTCTCTCTTTTTCTCGCCCTCCCACCGTTCTCGTCGTCTGAATGCGCCCGAAAAATAATATAAAACCTCGCTCGAATGTGATATTTCGTTTCTCGTTTATTTTGTGTATTCCACCATATCTTTTATTTCCCTTTTCCAATGACTGATGATAAAAACAATCCTACCAAACCATAGGCAACTATTACTACTTATCGAGCGGAAACAGCAACTGGCCATCAATCCACGCCCTCCAATGGATATCGTTGTTGCTGGTCGCGGCGATCCATCATCGACGATCGTAAAACCGTGTAAAAATCATCCACACCGTCAAATCCCCGACCGACATCTTAGAACCCGATACAACTAAATTTGAACAAAAAAAAAACAAGCAAACCTAGAACTGCCCTTCCCCATCGCACTCGGTTTACTCCCTTTTGAAGAAAAAAAAACCATGATACAAACCGCCGCTTATACCGGTCGAAGCAACAAAGTAAAAGATAAGTTCTGAACCAATCTAAAACGAAAAAAAAAATAGAAGAACAATCCTAAACTTTTTAACTACTAATCTACACTAGAAAGAGTAAAAAGGAAAACTACGACTGAGGGCAGCGTTTCTAGCCCCGAAAAACTAACCGAATACACCGAATAGGAATTTATATTGAATCGATGCATCTTCATTCCACATGTGAGTTTTGGAAGAAAAAAAAAGTAGATGAAAAGTGTAGGTGACGAAGAAAAGGAAACTGTGTAAGTTTTACACACTTTACACATTTTACACCTGATCTGAATCGAAAGTCGTTCTTTCAAAGCAGAAATTTTTTCATACATTTTTATATTTTTTGATTGAGAACCACAAAAAATCACGTGCTTCATCGATAGTGTTCTGCTCATTCGAAAAATAGTTATTGCATAAACACAGGCGGTTAACGCTCTTGGTTCAGTTTGAAATCTTTTATCATCTATGATAGTAAGAATTCAGTCGTTTACGTCCAGATCTTTACTGTCAAACCTTCTTTTAACTTCGAGATCCACACTACTGAACTCATTACCACAATGAAGAAAACAATCATCAATCATCTTAGAGCAACTGTTTCTAGTGGAAGAAAGGTCTGATAAAAATTAATTAAACGGGTCCCGCAAATAAGTCACGAAAATATGTGGCACACAACTGATGACGTTCGCAGTAAGCGAGGTGGAAAAAAATCTGATAATTGTACACAGAAAATTCTGCAATCGACTTTTTGATTTTAAACTGCGGAAGTCATCGAATCGATAGCATTTGGTTTCTTTTCTTTCGATTTTCAACACCAAAAAAGTGTTCAAAACTGGGTGGCGAACCACCTAGCTTTCGTCGCAGAAATCATGAGAACCAAAAAAAATATATATATAAAAAACTGGAAATAGGAAGAAAAACACATTTTCATAACTTCATTCCATCATCTCCGGTTTTGAAAGCTGAGCTGGAACGCGGCCAAATTTGGAGCAGTGCAAATGAAGGAATTCCTACCAAAGTATCAAAAAGCGGTGGCCCAAGAGCATATGTAGGTGGAGCGAAAATTTTGCTGATGAGTGAAAACTAAAAGCGGGTGACGAAACGGTTGGTTGCCCAGATTGCACAGTGGGCTTGGTTTTATGAAAAAGGGTCTTAGTAATTTTAGAAAAAAAAAGTAGGTATCAATTCCAATCCGGACTCACACATTTTTTTTTGACAGAAAATCATGAAGAAAAGTTGATGTTAAAAGCGACAAACTTCGAGTGATTTTTTCAACGTTTCTTTACCATTCATTTGCAAAATTGTTTGCATTGCATAGATACAGGCGTTTTACAATTTACGTAGGTTTTTTTTAAAGTTTTGTTTATTGTTGAATAGCTGATTATGGAGCATTTTTATACAATTTTTAATTTCATATTCGAACACAAGTAAAACGAGGCTCAAAAATTCCACCCAATGTGCAATCTCGGACATGTCACAAGAAAGTAGGGAAAAAAAACAGGTATAATTGAAACCAGTAGCAGCGATAATAGCTGGAAAACAGAAAATATGATCCAAAAAACAGCGACGAATGAAGGGGAAAAAAAATTCCCTGACGAAACCAACCCGGTAAACTCCAGCGGGATGTAAATGAGGTGGAAATGAATCAAGGAAACGCCGGAATGCAAATTACAGGAATAATTAATTTTGACTATTTTTTTTGCCTTTCACCCTGTTACCGTTTCACCGATTTCGGTGGTTGATTCCGGGTGTGTAGATTTCGGAAAATGGGTTTGAACTATTCCCACGATTCACGCAATCGGTGAAAATTGGTGGTTGGGGAATGCGTTTTTTTTCGTTCCAATTTGAAGAACTTGAAAGTATACGTACCATTTTCGAGGAAACTTTTCCTTAGTTGGAATGTCTCGTGATGGACCCATTTTATGGTCCTCGGAGGAAAAGTGCGGAACCGAAAACCACATTAAAGGACCTACCGACTGACCTGATAGCCAAGTCAAGTCTGGAATGGACGAGGTGGTGCGGTTTCGGTGATCGTAAATCTGGTCGCCATTTCTTTGTCGCAATTCAGAGATTTAAATTTTTCGGAACTCCAACGTCCGTCTGTGGGGCCATTTTCGGGGAAAACTAATAGGTGGTGGGACTGACTGAGAGTAGGAGGTATAATTATTTTCATGTTGATTCGATCTCCATACAGTTTCAGTAGATTCTGGAAACGGGAGAAGTCAAAGTATTAGTCAAGAATTATTCCATCTGGAAAGGGTGAAGTTGTGTGGTGGAAATGGGTATGAGCTGAGTACCTACCCGATAAGGGAATGCGGAAATCGTTTCGGAACCATTTGCTGATATTTGGAGAAGTTGAAGCTCAGCATGTTTTCACGCGCCAGTCGTAAATTAGTTGTAGCAAACTTTTGTTGGTTTATCGGAACTGGGTCGGTATGTAAATGGAAGTACTCATGCTAAACTTTTGATTCTATTTAAATGTTTGAGAAGTGCGCCTGAATTGAAATTGGAATTAAAAATTCATTTTCAAATGTTCATTATAAATAAGCTTAACATTTGTTAAAGTTTTGTAAATAAGAAGAGTTAAAGGGTGATAGTTAAGCTTGTCAGATTCCCGGTTCTATCCGAATTTACAAAATTTGAAAAAAGTCCGGTCCGGCCCGGTTGCCCGGATTTCATTTACAAAAAAACAGGATTCTGCCCGGATCTAATCACTTTATTTGCCAAATCAAATAAAAAAATATATTGTATTGTAATTTTTTTTTAATTTATGCGTCCAAAACGAAATTAGCCGTTTTTAAAAATGAATATCATAAAAGGGTTTTTGGAAGCCTTACTTTGCAAATACTTTATTTTTTAGTTCTGGTGAATATTTTCCAAAATTTTATGTTTCTTAATTTTTGTTTATTTATTCCTGGGTTTAGCCATATTTGCCCGGATATGGCCCGGATATTTGTTCGACAGTTTTAAAACCTAACGCACAGATTTTGCCAAGTGTCAGGAGGAAATAATCCGGATTTGTCCGGCTCGGATTTGTGCTTAAAACATTTTGGCAACCTTAGCATAAAAACTATCGGTAATGTTATACTGATTAAATTTTAAAATCATTGTCTAATAAACCTTTAAAAAAAAAAACAAATTAAATACGGCTGAATTTAAATTCAAATAAACCTACGTCCAATTTTCGTTTTAGTGTTGATCGATCCTGAATCCATCTTTGTTAGATCGGTTTTCTTAACTCAGATTTTAGAATTTTAGAATCGATTTTTTCCATGAAAAAAAAACTCTGTAAGATTCGTGTAGAATCCCAAACAGCCCATTTATAGGATTCATTTCGGGATTAATCTTTTTTTTTCTCAAGGGATTTCAAGCAGGATTATTTCTTATCTGACATTATCGAACTCTAGGAACTTGAGAGCTCAGTTATTCTAGCGATTGCTATCGCTGATATTTTGTGCTTGTCTATCATAATATTATAAATCGCTAGAGGCATATTTAGATTGCCACTGTTACGGACGGAAAATCTGGCAACGCTTTCTCAGCCGTCAACGATTTAGCACCGGGGCAACCAGATCAAAACACGATCGAGAACTAGAGTGGGAGGGAAAAACAGTAGAAATTTCTCTTCATCTCGTGCAGCGGAAAGATCAACACGTTGGTTGCTCAAGTGAAATTTCGACCTCAACAGTTTTATTAATATTATATTATTCTACATTATAGTTAAAAGTGATTACCAACTACCACTCTATCAATCGATACGGAATAACCGTATATAGTAAAACGTATATTGGTGAGAATTGTAAAATCGTAAAACCTATCTACAGTAGCTAATTCTTGAAATAATTCTAGTTTAAAGCAAACAATTTGTTATTCTACAATTTGTTATCCTACAATTTGATAACCTAAACAGCACTATAATTTAAACTACAACTCAAACCGAAAATTGTAAGTACACACAACAAGTTAAAATCATTCAAACAGTAAAAAATAAATATCTATTACAGTTAAAGCCTGTTCACACCAAACCTAACCTCGTTTTGAGTCGTGACTTGCTGAAAGAAATCGGTCCCACCAACAATCGTTCCCAACTTCCAAAGAGAAGCCGGAACAACTCCCAACTCTCAAAGAGCCGGAATTAACACTTTAAAATTTTCGCGATACGATGGCAGAAGGAAACCAGAGTGGATCAGCAGCTGTGACCACCTTCAGCAAGGAGGATTTCAACTGCCAGGCATGTGCTCTTCCGGATGATGCCGGCCCCATGGTGTCCTGCGATTCCTGTCGGCTGTGGTGGCATCAGACGTGTGCGCAGGTGACTCCAGGTGTAGAGTCCCGCCCCTGGCTCTGTACTGGATGCAGGCCCCCACCGTCACTTACCATTTCCACTGTTGCTTCATCGAAAGCTCGTCGCTTGGATCTAAAGCTAAAGCAGCTGGAGGAAAAGCTAACATTAGAAAAAAAGGCGTTGGACGCGGAAAGAAAGGTGTTGGATGTGGAAAAAAAGGCGTTAGACGCGGAAAAGCGCTACCTGGAAGAAAAGCAGAAAATACAACTGGAGCAAGTGGAGCTCGACTCCCAAGGAGGCAGTGTACGCAGTCACGTCAGTCGTTCGGCTGTGAAACAGAAGATAACAGACTGGGTTAAAAATCTTCCGGAAGCTTCGGGAGAGGTGGGAAAATCTAAACTGGAAGAACAACCCACAACATATTTTCCAGGAAAGGAGCTCCTCTTTCCCCCGGATTTCTCCACTCCACAACGCATCGTATTTAAAGCCACAAAATCAGCAAAACCAGCGAGGTCGCTGCCACCGCCGTGCCACCGATCGGACGAGTATGCTGCGCCAATTTCTGCAGGGAGAACCGGTGCCTATCCAAAAGGCGACGCTCTTAAACAACCGCCGAAACAATTTTCTGTGGAACAACAAGTGTCGAGGCAATCGATGGTACCACCCCCCGGGTTGTACCTTCCCAAGTCGCTGCCAGCCCCCCATGCAGTAGTCCCCGAACCGCTGCCAGCCCCTCTCGCAGCCGTTCCCTCAACAGCTCATGGTAGGAATACTGTGCTTCAAGGTAACCAAAAGCAGCAACGCCCAGGTAAGCCCGAACCATCTGAAATTCTAAATGAAAATGAGCCCCTAGATTCCTTAATGGATCAATTGGGACTTAGTCCCTCAGAAACCGCCCAAATAATGAATAGTCTGTCCATCTATACACCAACCCCTTCTCAAATGGCAGCCCGCCAAGCTATGTCCCGAGATTTGCCCTTCTTTTCTGGCGATCCAGCTGATTGGCCAGCATTTATTACGTTCTTCACAAGCTCTACAATTGCTTGTGGATATAGCCCTACTGAAAACATACTTCGACTCCAACGTTGCTTGAAGGGCGCTGCTCTAAATTGTGTTCGTAGTCGCCTACACCTCCCACAAGCAGTCCCTTACATTATTAGGACCCTCAAATCAACTTTCGGGCGCCCTGAGCTGCTTATTAACACGCTTCTTGAACAGGTGCGCACCGCTCCCTCTCCAAAGGTTGACAAATTGGATACGTTGATTGAATTCAGCATGGCAGTACAAAGTTTGTGTGATCACTTGGAGGCAGCTGGTCAAACCTCTCATCTTAATAACCCCACACTTCTCAGTCACCTTGTCAAAAAACTTCCAACCTGCTATCAACTTCAATGGGCTGAGTTCATCGAAAATCGTTCTGATGAAAATTTAGGGGATTTCAATGAATTTATTTCTCGTCTAGCCCGTTACGCAAGTCGGGTGACTCTGTATAGTGGTAATGGTGAATTCAATAGTGAAGAAAAGCGGAAACCGAAGCGAGGAAACGTTAACGCCCATACGGAATCACAAATACGAGTTCCCGAAGAATCGGGAAAGTCGTGTCTAGCCTGTGGTAGAGAACAACATCGCCTGAAAGATTGTACAGCGTTCAAGAGTTTTGACATCGACGCTCGTTGGCGCTTCGTGCAGAACCAAGGATTGTGCCGTAACTGTCTTAACTCTCACGGTCGAAGACCATGCCGCGTACCCGGTTGTTGTGGGGTCGATGGTTGCAACAATCGCCATCATCCTCTTCTTCATAATCCTCATGCGCCTTCCTCTTCAAATGCCAGCCCAGTTGTTTCCATGGAGAACCATAGTCACCGCAGTTCATCACACTCGTTGCTGTTTAAGATCGTTCCAGTTACGCTGTACGGCAACGACGCAGTAGTGAACACCTATGCCTTCCTAGACGACGGATCATCGCTCACCATGGTGGAAGAGAGCCTGTTGGAGCAGCTAAACGTCGAGGGAGTAAAACAGCCGCTTTGTCTGACGTGGACGGGAAATGTATCTCGTGTCGAGAAAAACTCAGAGGTTGTGCAGCTCAGCATTTCATCGGGTCAAGGCAGACCACTACAGCTACGTAATGCGCGCACCGTCAGACATCTTTCTTTATCTCAACAAAGCCTAGATTTCGAACGGATTGCAGCTGATTTTCCGCACCTTCGGGGGCTTCCCATCAAGAGCTATAAGAAGGCAACTCCGAAGCTACTCATCGGCATCGACAACCTGCACCTCATCGCTCCGTTGAAACTCCGTGAAGGAAGAGCCGAGCAGCCAGTTGCAGTGAAGACGAGGCTAGGGTGGTGTTTGTTTGGTGGATCGTCGGATAATCAGGTGATTTCAACGCTCAACGTTCATCAGTGCGATTGCTCTAGTGATGACTCCCTCCACTCCTTGGTCAAAGATTTTTTCGGCGCGGAGAACATTGCATCGAAACAAAGTATCGAGTTGATTCCTAGAGAAGAGCAGCGAGCTTTGAAGATTCTCGAGGCTACAACAAAGCGCATCGGAAACAGGTACGAGACGGGGCTGCTTTGGAGATTCGACCACTTCGAGATGCCAGAAAGCTACCCCATGGCAGAAAGGCGGTCGGCCTGTCTAGCCCGTAGAATGCAGCGAGATCCAGAGCTTCGGAAGAATCTTGTGAAGCAGATCGACGATTACGTAATGAAGGGCTATGCGCATCGTGCCACAGAGCAGGAATTAGCGGCTGGAGATCCTCGACGCGTGTGGTACTTGCCACTGGGAGCCGTAACAAACCCGAGGAAGCCTGGCAAGGTCAGGCTGATTTGGGATGCAGCGGCCAAAGTATGCGGTGTGTCGCTGAACTCCATGCTCCTGAAGGGTCCAGATCAGCTAACTTCCCTACCCTCAGTTCTGTTCCGATTCCGCCAGTTTCAGGTAGCTATTTCTGCCGACATCAAGGAAATGTACCATCAAGTAGCCATTCGCCCAGAAGATCGCCATGCTCAACGTTTCTTGTGGCGTGTGGACCCCGAAAAACCAGCTGAAACCTTCGTTATGGACGTTGCAACTTTCGGATCAACATGCTCACCTGCCTCTGCACAATACGTGAAGAACAAAAACGCTGCGGACTTCGCTGATCAATTTCCGAGAGCAGTGGATGGAATTACGCAAGGGACATATGTGGACGATTACTACGACAGTTTTGAGCAAGTTGAGGAAGCAGAACAGGTAGCACTTCAAGTCCAAACTATCCACTCACGAGCAGGGTTTCAACTCCACGAATGGCGCTCCAATCGTCCAAAGATTTTGGAGAAACTGGGACAAACGGCTTCGATCGAAACTAAAACACTCAGCCTTGAGATCGATAGGGTCGAACGCGTTTTGGGATTGCTATGGCGACCACGGGAAGATGTCTTGGGATTCCACACAGAGCTACCAGCGGAACTTAAGGCAGCAATGTCGTCTTCCTCCGCTCCAACAAAACGACAAGTTCTGAGGTGTCTGATGAGCCTTTTTGACCCCCTCGGCCTGCTATCCATTTACACGGTTCAAGGGAAAATCATTCTTCAAGAAATTTGGCGATCGGGCATTCAGTGGGACGAACAGATAGAAGACAATATCCTTCATCGTTGGCAACAATGGACGGCTCTTTTCCAGAACATACAAGACCTCCAGATCCCTCGTTGTTATTTCACCGAAGCAAGTGCAGCCTTGTACCGTCAACTTGAACTGCATATCTTTGTCGACGCTGGCGAAGAGGCTTACGCAGCAGCGGCGTTTTTCAGAACACTCAATTCGGAAGGCACGGCATCTGTAATTCTGGTAGCAGCGAAAACGAAGGTCGCCCCCTTGAAACCAACATCGATCCCCAGGATGGAGCTTCAAGCAGCTGTGTTAGGTGTCAATCTCGCTAACTTTGTTGCTGAAAATCACCAAATAAGTATTCCGAAACGAACGTTCTGGTCGGACTCAAAAACCGTATTAGCCTGGCTGAATTCAGATGGCCGCCGCTACCAGAAGTATGTGGCCCTGCGTATTGGACACATACTTAGTGAAACCAATCCAGCAGAGTGGCGATGGGTGCCCAGTAACCAGAATCCGGCCGATTTAGCCACCAAATGGGGTAAAGGCCCCCAGCTTGAACTCAGCAGCACCTGGTTTCAAGGACCACAATTCTTGCAGCAGCCGGAACAAGCCTGGCCGTCACAGCCCATACCCAGTGTCCCTATCGAAACAGAGCTCAGATCCGTTCACGTTCATCAAGCAGTGCTTATGTACCCAGCGCAAATCAACTTATCCCGCTTTTCCAAATGGAAACGAGCTCTTCGGGCAATGGCCTATGTCTTTAGGTACAAAGACAACCTGAAAAGAACAGTACAGAAAAAAGAAACAAATCTTGGAATTTTGTCTCAGGAAGAACTAGAAACTGCTCATAACTGGTTGATAGTGATGACACAGTGGCAGTGTTATCCAAAAGAAATGGCCGTTCTGACTTACACCGATGAACATCGAGAAAAGTTACCGACAGTGGATCGTTCCAGCTCTATTTACAAACTTTCTCCAATCATAGACGAAAAGGGAATGTTGCGAATCGACAGTCGTCTTCAAGCCGCAATGGATATACCTTGGTCAATGAAATTCCCCATCATTCTACCGGAAAGACACCGTCTGACGGAACTCATCGTTGCCAGCTTTCACGAACAGCATTTCCACGCCAACCCCGAGACGGTGGTTAACGAACTACGCCAGGTGTACCACATTCCCAAGCTTAGAGTCGTCGTCAAAAGGATCGTGCGCCAATGCCAGTGGTGTAAAGTTAAGAAAACCCTTCCTCGCGTCCCTCGAATGGCTGCTCTCCCCCTTCCACGGCTGGCAACATCAGTGCGTCCGTTCACCTTCGTTGGTTTGGACTTATTCGGACCGCTTACAGTCAAGGTCGGTCGAAGCCAGGTCAAGAGATGGGTGGCACTCTTCACTTGTCTGACGGTACGAGCGGTCCATGTAGAAGTTGTCCACAGTTTGTCGACGCAGTCTTGCATCATGAGCATCCGCCGGTTCATCGGGCGCAGAGGGCCTCCTGCTGAAATTTACTCCGACAATGGCACCAACTTCTACGGAGCTTCGCGTGTTTTACAAGAGCAGATGAGAGCGGTTCACGAAGATCTAGCCACGACGTTCACCACTACCACTACTAAATGGAACTTTATCCCACCAAGCACCCCCCACATGGGCGGCTCGTGGGAGAGAATGGTGCGATCCATAAAAACTGCAATGGAAGCGGCAAACGGGGAACGTAATTTAGACGACGAAGCGCTGCTAACCCTGACCATCGACGCCGAGTATATGGTAAACTCCAGGCCTCTAACGTACATGCCTTTAGAGTCAGATGAAAGCGAATCTCTTACTCCAAACCACTTCATCCACTGCAGTTCAAAGGGCATTAAACCGCCTACCGCGAAACCCACCAACGTCGTGGACGCGCTACGCACATCACTAGGACAAGTAAACCGTCAGCTCGACATTTTCTGGCACCGATGGGTTCAAGAATATTTGCCGACACTAACTCGCCGTACCAAATGGTTTGAAGATGTGGCGCCGATAGCCGAAGGGAACCTGGTCGTTATCGTCGATGAGTCGAAGAGAAACAATTGGGTCCGGGGCCGGGTTGTCAAGTTATTTCCGGGGACAGATGGTAGAGTAAGGAGGGCGTTGGTACAGACTTCAAAAGGGGGGCTCATAAAACGGGCGGTATCAAAGCTAGCTATACTGGATGTGGCGACGGATTGTAAAGCTGATCTTGGTTACTCGGGCGACCAGCTTTACGGGGAGGAGGATGTTACGGACGGAAAATCTGGCAACGCTTTCTCAGCCGTCAACGATTTAGCACCGGGGCAACCAGATCAAAACACGATCGAGAACTAGAGTGGGAGGGAAAAACAGTAGAAATTTCTCTTCATCTCGTGCAGCGGAAAGATCAACACGTTGGTTGCTCAAGTGAAATTTCGACCTCAACAGTTTTATTAATATTATATTATTCTACATTATAGTTAAAAGTGATTACCAACTACCACTCTATCAATCGATACGGAATAACCGTATATAGTAAAACGTATATTGGTGAGAATTGTAAAATCGTAAAACCTATCTACAGTAGCTAATTCTTGAAATAATTCTAGTTTAAAGCAAACAATTTGTTATTCTACAATTTGTTATCCTACAATTTGATAACCTAAACAGCACTATAATTTAAACTACAACTCAAACCGAAAATTGTAAGTACACACAACAAGTTAAAATCATTCAAACAGTAAAAAATAAATATCTATTACAGTTAAAGCCTGTTCACACCAAACCTAACCTCGTTTTGAGTCGTGACTTGCTGAAAGAAATCGGTCCCACCAACAATCGTTCCCAACTTCCAAAGAGAAGCCGGAACAACTCCCAACTCTCAAAGAGCCGGAATTAACAGCCACTATTGTTTTTTCCCGCTTCGATGTTTCAATCTTTTTAATTCTTTTTCTCGCTGATCCTTAATATTTATACTAAATTTTCATTACCGATTTATGGTTAAACAGTGCCATCTTTTGAGCTCGAGTTGATGTTAAATTTGATAGGCCTGTGCAGGGTTTTTGTCTGTTGATTTCAATATATTTAGCACCTAAGCATTTGGAAATATTTTAAAATCCGTAGGTAGAAGTTAATCTTCTTTAAAACTTCGCGTCTTTTCGTATGAAAAGTTATGCAAAATGGATAAGATCGATCGATCAAAGATCACAGAAAAAAGGAATTTATTCTTGTTCTGGAACATATTTCTCTGAAGTGCCGATTTTTCTAGCAACTCTTCATTTGTAATATGAGAAATTCATATACGTCGATTGTTATAAATTTCCACATTTCGCCAATTTTTGTTTTCATGAGTAATACAAAGGACATACCTGATTTTTCACTGTTAGTCCAATAAAAGGTTCGTTTTAGAAGAATCTCATCCTGCAAATAAAAACACAATTTTTCGAGCGTTGAAAGTGAAAACGTATTTTAAAATTACCTGACGACAGATTGAATCCTCACAGTTCTCAACAATTATTTATCTTATTTATCAATCGTTTTTCAAACTTTCACTTATTTACTGTAAAGCGTTGAATTACCAATCATACCAAAGCATAAACAAAACAAGGGTTTTTATAACACGGTAAAAGAGAAATACCTTACTTTGGATGAAATATTAAAGATTTGCATTGAAATGGAAAAGCGCCAATAAGGATTTCGTGAAAAATGGATCGAGTCAATGAAAATCGCAGAGTAAAAAATTAGATAAACAAGATAATGGTCCTAACCGAAAAATAGTACACAGTAAACGAAAATTACCGAGTTCGGTAATTTTTTCACCGAAATCCTTACATGTGTAAATCGTTAAACTGTTCGGTAATTTTCTCGGTGAAAAATAAACGAACATCGGTAAATCGATTCTTCATTACAGACGACAATCGACAAGTTTCGATTTCAAAAAGCGTTTTCATTCATTCATTTTTTTTTAAACAGTTCACTCAATTTGAAACTTAAATTTGATTGCTGTTTTTCCTAACATCAGGGTATTAAACTTAGAATGTTGTTCTGAAGCCGTTAATTTTCAAAGCTATGATTTCAATTTCCTAAAGGTTTGAACCCAATCACCTAAAGTTTTGAAAACAGCTGAAAGGGTTTGTGTTTTAAGAGTTAAAACTTTTAAATTTTTAAATTTTAAATTTTAAATTTTAAATTTTAAATTTTAAATTTTAAATTTTAAATTTTAAATTTTAAATTTTAAATTTTAACTTTTAAATTTAAAAATTCAATATTGAATGTGTTTTTTCAACAATTAAACTGTAGAAACTTATCCCAAAATCTTTCCTGAAGCGCTTCATGGTAATTATTTCTGCGAATGGAATTCCTCATTTATTCCTAAAATTGCTCTTTTTTTTTGCAAATTATTAAACCGAAATGAGATAAACACTCTTCTTAGGAACTCTTGAATTGACAAAAGCAAAGCTTTGAGATTTAAACTCTGATAAATGATTGCTAATTTTTTGTTTTATTGAGCTTAAATTGAGTTTTTGGGCAGACCATTTCGGATGATAAAAAAAAGAATTATCTTGTCGACGATCAAAATACAAAGAGGCATTTTATTTTATTAATGCTAAACATTGCAGTTTCTGGCGCCCTGATTCTTCATATTGTTCTTCATATTATTCAACAAATTTTGACAAAATGGCAACACTTTATAAACTATGGCAAAATATAGAGAGATTTTGATAAACTTTCTGAATTATTTCAATTTATAGTGACCAATAAGTACGAGATTGACCATTGTGCTTTTTGTGTTATCTTTGAAATAAATTCAGAATCTTTGGAAATTTTTAGCATCTTGAGTAAACAGATCTTCGTTCCTAATTCAGAGCTCACAATATTTGGAACTGCGTTTTTAATTTTTACATTAAATACTACAACCACATGCTTAAAAACGAATTTAAAGGGTATGATAAACAAAAAAATGGAAATTTTAACTTCTACAGTTATATCTCTACGTTTCAATCAAAAGTAAAAGTCCCCATTTCCAATGCGGCATCCAAAACCAAGAATCATAAGTTTCCGATTCCAAAATCCATATTTCGAAAGTAGTGCTTCACAAATATATATTTTGGATTTGAATTTGTGGTATTTAATTTTCATCTAAACTAATTAATGATGAATTCAAATGTTTTGCTTGTAATTACTTACTCCAAACAGGAACCGAAGTCTGAATTTTATTGTAAAAAGGTAACTTTTGAATTTTGGTGTCAGAATTGAAAAGTAAAATTTTAATCTCTGAAATTCGGTTTCCGGTATTGAGTACTGTCAAATAAAAATTGTGAAAAACATTTTGAAAACAGTTAATTTACTTAGGTGTTTATCTTTGATTCCCATTTCTCAGACTTCAGAATGCAGATTTAGAAAATTGTATCCTAATATCAAAAGCCAATTTTGATCATGCTTGGCGACTTTCGCAAATACAGATTTTTTTGTCTCAAATTTTCATCTGATTAACCACAGGGACATTTTTCCGACGAATTTGCACACAGCATAGAGTTTATAATTTAGAGATGAATAACTTGAAGAAGTTAAAATCCAACCAAATAAAAAAATGAGTTGGATTGAATTTTTCAATATTTTTATGAGCCACCCAGAATGTTTATCTTCAAGAGCTCCTCAAGTTTTACGTTTTTTTGTTAACTTTTACGATTTTATAGGGGAAAACTATTTAACCCTTCGTTTCATAAAGTAATAAATTTGCAATAATTAATGTATGGAAAAAAAGAAACATCGTATTTAATTTTATTTTATTTTTTCATTTCATTAATTTCCAACTGTAAAAAATGATTTTGAGGAAAAATAAAAAATCATGAAATGAAGGGTTAAATGGAATGCAGTCTTAGTTTTGCTGGTTTTCAAATAAATATCCTCATTCAGCTCACAATATTTAGTTTTGTTTTGAATTAAGAATTAATCGTGTCTTTTTCTAAAACAATGCCTATTAAAAGAATTAAAATTATAGTCCAATTTTGGAACATCATAAATAGCGCGAGGAAAAAATCAAGTTAATAAATTCTAATTTAATTTTCAACTTCCGTTTTTTAATCTTGAGAAATAAAAATTTTCGGATCAAGTATTCGAAAAAATATGTACAACAACTAACGACTGAAATTCGCAATTCGCATTCACAATTACTAAATATTATATTGCGAATTTATGATTTCCTACACTTCACCAGCAATCCAGTGAAGAATAAATCACAATGCTGAATTCCAAGCCGAGGGTTTTGAATTATTCTTGATTCTGCTTTTAAAACCTGGACATATTGAACACACACAAAACGCACAAATTTGTAACAATTTTATGGAATGATCTTCATTTTTTACATATGCTGCATAAGATCGCTGCAAGCTTTCTATAAAAGTTGTTTTTTTTTTATTTCAACACCTCTCATTTTTTTTTATTTTTTTGCTGCCGAAAATAGCAATTACAATTTTGAAGGCAATTCAATCAGTCCTGAATAAGCGCAACAAGTTTTAACCCTCTAAAAGATAATTTAATTTTTTTTATGATTACAAACAAGTTTTGTTCCACGAAAAACTTTATAGAAGAAAAATATTTTTCACAGTTTTATTAAAATTGCATAGCTACAGGGGCTAAGGTATATTTATCGGTTGTAGTTTTTACACATTTCAACCGATTTTTCCCAAATTTTGAAATATATTAACCCTCCTGATCCATAGCAATGTTTTAGGTAGATTTTGTTACAATTGGCCTACAAATAACTGAGATATTTCAACTCATATGAAAAGTAAATATTGTGCATATATTTCGAGTTGTTCTCTTTCTTTTCCAACCCCGCCTTAAGACGAGGTGTATTTTTCATCTCTCCTTCCTAACTTGGGATATTTTTTTTGTCAACATATAAATCTAGAATGGGGGTAACTCTTTAACCTAGCTGCCAATCGATTTTTTTAAGATAAAAAAAAACTCATGGAACAAGAATTTCTGAAGCTACCAATTTGATCATTTTTCGATACAGTTTCCTCATGTTTTTACGCTTCTCTTAGCTGAAAATTTTGACATCTGCTTGTCAAACAGTTTTCAATAACAAAGATTGAACAGATTCATATGTTTTTAATCATTTATCGAAATAAAAGCTTCTAAACAAACTATTTTAGCAACCCCGCCTAGAGAAAGGTTGATTTTACTTGGAAATTTGAATGGCAATACATAATCTTTCATTCAGCTACCAGCAGAGATATACTGAAAGTTAAACACAATGAAATTTCGGATTTTAAATATTCCTTGGTCAATTTCAAAATATTTTTTTCTTTTTAATTTTGGTTATTTTTCTTATTCTAATTTTAAAGCTGTTCAATCGTAGGATGTTCATAAAAAATCACAAAAAACTGCTTTGCAAGGCCAAAGATTTTTCTGGTTTATATAACCTTGGAAAAAACATTTAATTCAATTATTGATAGCTCCAGGAAGCAAAACCTGCCTTTTTAAAGAAATTTTCAATGGATTCAGATTTTAACTTTTTCCATAGAAAAAACTTAGCTTCTCCTCATGTTAGCAAAAAATGAAGCTTAAGAATAGGCAAAACCAATAAAAAAAGACAAATTTCATTCAAGCTCATTCGAATTTACTGGATGAATTCATATGAAAAGATTTCTTTTTCCATACAAAATTGAAACGCGTTGCGCTATCTTAGAAATCAACCACACCATTTCAAATTTTACACTTATGCTTCGCGACCAAAAATGCTTTGAAAAATCATATGGGACCTAAAATCAATTTTTGCAGCGGTCTAATGCTGCATCTGTTGATTGATGTAAGCATAAACACTAATTACCTTCTGATCTTCATAGCCTACCCTTAGGCGAACGATTTGACTGAAATTAAAAGCAAGTATTTAGCAACTATTTTGGAAAGATTTTTTTCCCCATTCAAATTTTTTGTTTGCATAATATTTCATTTGCTACATTTATCCGTCTTTTTGGAATTTTATTCTATTTAGAGCTTAAGGTAGGGTAGATAGGGTAGATACTCTAGATTTCGACAGGAGCTAGTTTTCGACAAATTCCTAATAAAAGGCTTATCTTTCTATTTGGTGGCTCAAGCTATCTATGTTCATATTTTTCTATTTTTGCTCTCCCACTTAAGTATATGTTGAATAGAAAAAATCTTCTAAATAAGTAATTGAATAGTAGTAAATCAATAATTTAAAAGTAATATTCCAAACCTGTGAAATTCAATGCCATCGACCAAATAAGAATGATTTTGAATCACGAAAAAACTCACCTTTTATTCGATAAAAAGCAACATAAATAGTATCAATGGATAGATAAGGTTCTGAAATCCATATTTTCGGTAATTTTTTTTTAACTTTTTGCTGGCATTTAAAGAAATTTCAACTGTTTTCTGAGCTGTCGAAAACTAGCGCTGAAAATTCACCTAATTATCTATTTTTCGACACCCATAATTTGGGCATGTTTATACTGTTTCCATGGTGTAAAAAACGCCGTGAAGTAGACAAGCAATTCCAAAACGCAAATATTCATATTCCTGAGCTAACAAAGGAGGTGGAAATATGCTTCTCGAAAACTAAAACTTTTTGTGTCGAAAACTAAAATTGAATGTCGAAAATTAGATCATCGAGAGGTTTTAGTAAAAGGATAATACAAACGTTGTTTCAAAACTTTCGATCAATAAAACGGGTAGAGAATGAAGAAAAAAGTTTGATTCAGATTACCAATCATATTTGAAATGGAAAACTTAAGTTAAATAATTTATTTTCATGGTTTTTCTGACAAAACAAGCAAAAACTGTCGAAATCTAGGTATTTTCCCTACTGTAGATTTCGGCAGGATCTAGTTTTCGACAGAGTTTTAATTGAAGGCTTATCGTTGTATTGGATTGCTCAAGCATTAGATGTTCTTTTTTTCTATCTATTTTTTAGGTTCTTTAACAGTAGTAAAGCATTAATTAAGTAACATTCTAAATTACCTATTAAATTCAAGGCCAGCGACCAAGTAAGAATGATTTAGAACCATGAAAAAACTAACTTTTTATTCGAATAAAAGCAACATAAATAGAATCAATGGATGAATACGGTCCTGAATTAAGTGTTTTCGTTAATTTAGTTTATATTTTTGCTTACATGTTATGGAATTTCAACTGTTTTTATAAGCTGTCGAAAACTAGCGCTGAAAATTCACCTAATAATGTATTTTTCGACACTCATCTTCCTGTGTATGTTTAATAAACACATTGTTTATACCGTTTCCATGGTGCTAAAAAACGCCGTGAAGTAGACAAGCAATTCCAAACAATCATATTCCATTGCAAACAAAGAAGGTGGAAATGTTCTTGTCGAAAACTAAAACTTTTGGTGTCGTAAACGAAAATTGAATGTCGAAAACTCGACCTTGAGGTTTTTGTATGTAAAAAGTTAATAAAAACTTTGTTTTGAGACTTTTGGTCTTATGGTAGAGAAGAAGGAAAAATCTCTGATTCAAAGAAACAATCATATTCGAGATGAAAAACTTTAGTCAATTAATATATTAATATGGATTTTCTGACAAAACAAACAAAAACTGTCGAAAACTAGGTACATATTTAACCTAAAATTTTTCTTAACAATGCACTAAACATTATTTATAGGCATCAGATATTTTGTTCTAGATTTCAAAAGCCTACCCGTCGGTTCTTCATACTTGAAAAAAAAAAACAGATGCTGTTGCGAATTGCAAAATTTATTTTACGGTCGTATTACTGATTTCAGCTTTTCTGTAGTTTATTAACTTTACGAAAAAAGCTTCACAGTTATAAAAACTTTTCTTATGAGCTTGATTGTTTAAAATTTAATTTGAATGAAAACGAATTTTGCTATCTTGCTATTTTAAATTTCGGCTCAATTTTCACAGGTTTTTTTTATATTCTGACAACTTGAATGAAAACATCGAAACTTATGTACAACATTAAGCCTGTTTTTTTTATAAAGCTCGAATATTAAAATGATAATCGTTTCGTTAGGAAATTTTTGAGGATTCAATTTCCTGTTTCGCTTCAGATGGCAAATCGAGTCTACGAATGGAAAATAAACAACGAAATATAAAAAATGGCGTTTGTTGAAAATTGTTTGGAATTTTAACATTTCGATAAATTTATCTTGTTGATAAAATATTTCAAATTTTCAATATGAAATTTCTCAATAGGATTTGAAAACAGCTTCTTATTAGGAAAATTGGTAGACATTTTCTATTAAAATTTAAAATAAAACATATTCGAGTTGCGATGAAGTTAAATTAAGAATAAAAGGCAAATTAAACCTTTATATTGAAATTCTGAAATATGGATGGGCTCTTTATGAGTTTCGGCTAACGTGTGTAGGAAATCGATTGACTTGTTTATTACAAACGAGTCACCCAATTCATATCCAAAAAAAAATCAAAATTTAATTGCTAAAATATTCTGATAAGTATTATAATTGATGAATCTCTGAGTTGCGACTTAATTTGGATTTTGTTAAAAGATCAATTAACACTTTTAAAGTAAAATACAGAAATTATTTTCGACTGCATTTTTTTTTACCTCCGAAACGTTAAACACTTTGCATTCCCTACGATCCACCAAAATTTTCGCAATCGTACAATTGTTTTTCTACTGAATTTCAAACTCTTCCTTTGAAGAAAAATTATTCTAAAAGAGCTTAATTGTTTTCGAAAAACTATTGTTGTAGTTGTAGCTGTTGTTAAATAGAATCTTTTACTCAGTACATTATTTTGAAAAGAAAAAAAACGAAAGTGAGTCGAATCTGTGTAAGTCAAACAATAACGAATCAATCGAATTTAAAACTATCGATCATGATTGCTAAACGTGAAATGATAACGAACAAACAAAAAACAAAATGGAACCCAAAATGCTTCGAGAGGGAGAGAAGCGATGTAAGTGTGTGTGTGTGCGCGCGCGATTAATCGTTGTTGTTAATCTCTCACCAAATGTAAGAGCATGTCGATTTTTACTAGGTAGGTACACAGTCAAATCTCGTTTTCCACTTACAACATAGATAAACATAATTCTTAGCCGATAAGTATGATGGTATTGTTAACTATACTAACGAAGGTGTACTAATACATGAATGGGTGATGGGTTTTATTGGGTATGTAGTTTAAGAAAATATATTTTGTTATATAAATCGATCGAATTATTAGAAGTGGCAAAATGCAAAGGATATGTTACTTGGTTAATGTTGTTTTTTGATGCTTAACATAGATGGAAGAAGGAGAGAAGAGGATAGAAGTTTAAGCCTGAATCAAATTCATTCCAGATTAGGAAATAAAAATATTTCAAAATCGATATAAGCTTGTTGGTAGTAAAATTTCGGCATCTAACGAGTAAGAACTAAAATAATAGGAACTTGCGTTCAACCAAAAACGGATAATAAAATCACCTGTGTAAATATCGATGTTCCCGATGAAAGATAGTATAAAAACGACCGAACGACCATTGTAAATAACCACAACTGGTGGAAACCATATCAAAAATCATCCCATGCACACAAACACCTACAAAAAAAAAACACATACACAGCCCCATTCCACGGAAAACACACAATCGATGAAACAAACAATGAACAATCGCGGACGCCATTGTGATTCTGGTGCGGGAGCCATTATTTGAACGCATCATCCCCTCCCACTTTTTGTTGCCTGTTGAGCCTATTGTTGTAATATCATGTAAATATTGACCCGATGCATGTTTCCAGTTTAACAGTCGTCGTCGTCGACCCACCTTTTGTTCCGGAATCCTTTTTCAATTTATAAATTGCGACACCTTTAAATTCATTTCCCTCGTGAATGAATCGCTCAGCCTGAAGCCGAGGGAAGCTCCAATTTTCCGAAAGCATAAAACACGGACCTTTTAAAATGTTGTAAATGCATCAGAGTGACGTAGGAATAAAAAAGCGCAGATCCATCCAAAGAGATGAAACATTAAAACAATAAAAAAAACAGACCAGAACATCATCAGGTGCAATCGATTTTTGATTTCGTTTTACTACTGTTCTGGTTTTCGAGCGAACACGGTCCGAATTAAGTGCTATTTTCAATTTAAAATCATTTTTTGTGAGATGGCAAACTTCGCAAAGGGATATAAATTACGCGATTCGGACCCCCGAATGTATGCAAATGACACATTCTCCATCTCTTGGGCTTGTCTTTTTCTGGTTTATGTTTTTTTTTCACGATATTTGTTTTCATTTTGACGTTTCTGGAATGCTTTTATCGCAAATTGATATCTTGGCAAAAACAGAAATTATTTGCAGTTTGAAAAAAAAAACAATTCAAGCTTCAAGCTGTTGTTCAACATAAAACTGAAAAAAATATCAATAAAATGAGTAATGAAACTGATTTCTGTGTTCTAAGTTATAACCAAAGGTGCCAGGTGGTTTTGTCAAAAATCAGGACACCACGATGAAAAAAATCAGGATTTTTCAGGACACCACTAAATTGATGAAAACAACATGTTGCTCTGCATGAATTGCATAACCAAAGGCGAAATTCATATGCTGAAGTCACCTCAAATTATGCAACTGAAGCGAGATAAATGTTGGCTGGCCTGCTGTAAATATCGAAAAACTCTATTTAAATAATATTTGAATCAAAGATCATCATCGGTTAGACTGATTAAACTATTTTATTAAAGATTTGTTTGATGTTCTCATCATTTAACAATAATTTTACTAAAAAGTTAGATATTATTTGAAAATCAGAACAAATCAGGACATTTTAAGGGCAATGTTTCAAAAGTCAGGACAATTCAAGCGATTTTGAAAAAAACAGGACGGCTTCTCAAAAATCAGGACAAATCCTGATAAATCAGGACAACTGACAACCCTGGTCATAAGTTCCAAGTTTCCAGTTTCGACTTTTTATTTTCTCAGTTCTCACTTTTGAATTCTAAGCAGAGGTGCCAGGTGTTCTGATTTTTCAGGATTTGTCCTGATTTTCGAGATTTAAAAAAATGGTCTGTAAAAAGTTTTATTTGTCCTGATTTTCAAAAAAAAATTATTTGGATTATAACTGAATTTATAGTAAAATGATAAATATTACAAACAAATCAATCATAAAATAGTTTAACCGATGTTATTTTGTTCAGATGATATTTAAGTGGGGTTTTTAGTTGTAAACTGCAGGCCAACTAAGGATCTGCTCGCTTCAGTTGCATAGTTTTAGGCGTCTTCAGTACTTGTATTTCATACATAAAGTATGCAACTTTAGCAGAGCTGCAGGTTTTTTCTACCAATCTAGTTGTGTCCTCAAAAGTCCTGTTTTTTTTTCATCGTGGTGTGCTGATTTTTGCCAAAACCACCTGGCACCCCTGATTCTAAGCTCTGAGTTCTCAGCTCTGAGCAGAGGTGTCAGGTGTCCTGATTTTTCAGGATTTGTCCTGATTTTCGAGAGGCCGTCCTGATTTTTCGAAAACGCTTGGGTTGTCCTGATTTTCGAAAAATGACCTCTAAAACATCCTGATTTGTTCCGATTTTTTAAAAATATCTGAACTATAAGTAAATTTTGTGTGAAATGGTGACCAAATCAAACAAATCTTTAACAAAATAGTTTAACTAATTTACCGATGATAATCTTTGGTTCAAATGATATCTAAATAGTGTTTTTCGATATTGACTTCAGGTCAGCCAAGGTTCTTCTCGTTTTAGTTGAATAATTTGAGGCGTCTTCAGCACCTGTATTTCGCCTTTAGTTATGTAATCTTAGCAGAGCTGCATGTTATTTTCGTCAATTTATTGGTGTCCTGAAAAATCCTGATTTTTTTCATGGCGGTGTCCTGATTTTTGTCAAAACCATCTGGCATCCCTGGCTCTGAGTTTCATATTCTACGATCGTATGCCTGTGTAGACTGAGTCGATTTGGGGTCAATTTTGAATTTCTCAAACCATGGGGTCGAAAATTCTTCGTTTGGGTTCAAAACTCATCCATGATTTTTTGCAGAATTTTTAAGTAACGTTTACATGAGTGAATTTGAACTTTTAGGTTTGTATGGGAAAATTTAATATTTTGTATTGAAAAATCAACATTATTATTGTTTGTTCTGTGAAGCCGAGTCTGATTATGGTTTTGTGCCAATTTATAAAATCTCCAAAGAAAATTTTCTGTTGAGCAACTTTGTCGAAGACCTTAACTTTGTACTTTATTAGGCAAAAATGTTTTAAACTGTTTATGTATGTCTTTTGGCATTGTGCTAGACACAAACAGTGATGTCAATTGAATTTATTGTTTATCAATACCAAAAGACCTTCCCCTAATTACTTTTTTGCCTAATAAGTTTCGGTCTTCGACAAAGTTGCTCACCAGAAAATTTCCTTTGGAGAATTCATAAATTGGCACAAAAACCATAAGCAGGCTCGGCTTCACAGATGAAACAAAAATGATGTTGATTTTTCAGTACAAGTTATTCAATTTTCCCATACAAACTTAAAAGTTCAAATTAACGACACAGAACTGATGACAAAACCTCGGAAACTAATCCCATGTTCAGAATTCAGCTATAGTTTTTCAAAATTTTCTCAAATTTCAAATAAGATTGAATTCATTTCAGAGATTTTGGATGCTTATAATCAAAATCGAAATTGTATTTGTGATTCCATATTTCGGATTATGTATCCAGTTCAAGATTCTTGATTTTCGGTTTAATCATCATAAAAAAATCAATTTTCGAGACTTACACGCACTTTTTTACATTTAGTTAATATTATTCCAAACATAAAAAAGCTAAGAGATCATATACAAAATTCAACCATAACAAACCTTCAAAACGGCGATGAAGATTCATTTTAAGACGGATTAGAAATACATAATTGGAATAAAAAATAAGCAATGAAACCCAAAACATCCTAATTATAATCATGGGTTCATGATTGAAGGCTTTGAAACTTATTTCAAATCTTGGCTCATATTTCTAAATTCAAGAACCGTTTTTAAGTAGGTACAATTAAGAAAACGTATTAAAATTCCGAAATAGATTGAAAATTTAAATTTAAAATTCAGGTTAAAAATTCAGATTCAGATTCAGCTCATAAATGAGTTCCACAATCAAAATGAATCTTTTTATGAAGATGACAATTTCGGGAAGGAATTGAAATTGCAAGAGATCGATAAAGAGATAAAAAAAACTGGGACAGGTAAGGCCCAAACTTTGTTGGAAAATATGCTGATATTTTCCGAGTTCATTCACATTTTTTTTTTGGTAAATCAAACAAAAAAAAATAAATTGTATTATTATAATTTTCAATTTTGTCATCAAAAAATGACAGTTTTCAAGCTAGATTCAGATTCAGATTCAGATTTCAGACTCAGATTTCAAGCTAGATTCAGATTCAGATTCAGATTTCAGATTCAAATTTCAGATTCAGTTTTCAGATTCAGATTTCAGATTCAGATTTTAGATTCAGATTTCAGATTCAGATTTCAGATTCAGATTTCAGATTCAGATTTCAGATTCAGATTTCAGATTCAGATTTCAGATTCAGATTTCAGATTCAGATTTCAGATTCAGATTTCAGATTCAGATTTCAGATTCAGATTTCAGATTCAGATTTCAGATTCAGATTTCAGATTCAGATTTCAGATTCAGATTTCAGATTCAGATTTCAGATTCAGATTTCCGATTCAGATTTCAGATTCAGATTTCAGATTCAGATTTCAGATTCAGATTTCAGATTCAGATTTCAGATTCAGATTTCAGATTCAGATTTCAGATTCAGATTTCAGATTCAGATTTCAGATTCAGATTTCAGATTCAGATTTCAGATTTAGATTTCAGATTCAGATTTCAGATTAAGATTTCCAATTCAGATTTCAGATTCAGATTTCAGATTCAGATTTCAGATTCAGATTTCAGATTCAGATTTCAGATTCAGATTTCAGATTCAGATTTCAGATTCAGATTTCAGATTCAGATTTCAGATTCAGATTTCAGATTCAGATTTCAGATTCAGATTTCAGATTCAGATTTCAGATTCAGATTTCAGATTCAGATTTCAGATTCAGATTTCAGATTCAGATTTCAGATTCAGATTTCAGATTCAGATTTCAGATTCAGATTTCAGATTCAGATTTCAGATTCAGATTTCAGATTCAGATTTCAGATTCAGATTTCAGATTCAGATTTCAGATTCAGATTTCAGATTCAGATTTCAGATTCAGATTTCAGATTCAGATTTCAGATTCAGATTTCAGATTCAGATTTCAGATTCAGATTTCAGATTCAGATTCAGATTTCAGATTCAGATTTCCGATTTCAGATTTCAGATTGCAGATTTCAGATTCAGATTTCAGATTCCGATTTCAGATTCAGATTTCAGATTCAGATTTCAGATTCAGAATTCAGATTCAGATTTCAGATTTCAGATTCAGATTTCAGATTCAGATTTCAGATTCAGATTTCAGATTCAGATTTCAGATTCAGATTTCAGATTCAGATTTCAGATTCAGATTTCAGATTCAGATTTCAGATTCAGATTTCAGATTTCAGATTCAGATTTCAGATTCAGATTTCAGATTCAGATTTCAGATTCAGATTTCAGATTCAGATTTCAGATTCAGATTTCAGATTCAGATTTCAGATTCAGATTTCAGATTCAGATTTCAGATTCAGATTTCAGATTCAGATTTCAGATTCAGATTTCAGATTCAGATTTCAGATTCAGATTTCAGATTCAGATTTCAGATTCAGATTTCAGATTCAGATTTCAGATTCAGATTTAGATTCAGATTTCAGATTCAGATTTCAGATTCAGATTTCAGATTCAGATTTCAGATTCAGATTTCAGATTCAGATTTCAAATTCAGATTTCAGATTCAGATTTCAGATTCAGATTTCAGATTCAGATTTCATAGTTGCATAGTTTTAGGCGTCTTCAGTACTTGTATTTCATACATAAAGTATGCAACTTTAGCAGAGCTGCAGGTTTTTTCTACCAATCTAGTTGTGTCCTCAAAAGTCCTGTTTTTTTTTCATCGTGGTGTGCTGATTTTTGCCAAAACCACCTGGCACCCCTGATTCTAAGCTCTGAGTTCTCAGCTCTGAGCAGGGGTGTCAGGTGTCCTGATTTTTCAGGATTTGTCCTGATTTTCGAGAGGCCGTCCTGATTTTTCGAAAACGCTTGGGTTGTCCTGATTTTCGAAAAATGACCTCTAAAACATCCTGATTTGTTCCGATTTTTTAAAAATATCTGAACTATAAGTAAATTTTGTGTGAAATGGTGACCAAATCAAACAAATCTTTAACAAAATAGTTTAACTAATTTACCGATGATAATCTTTGGTTCAAATGATATCTAAATAGTGTTTTTCGATATTGACTTCAGGTCAGCCAAGGTTCTTCTCGTTTTAGTTGAATAATTTGAGGCGTCTTCAGCACCTGTATTTCGCCTTTAGTTATGTAATCTTAGCAGAGCTGCATGTTATTTTCGTCAATTTATTGGTGTCCTGAAAAATCCTGATTTTTTTCATGGCGGTGTCCTGATTTTTGTCAAAACCATCTGGCATCCCTGGCTCTGAGTTTCATATTCTACGATCGTATGCCTGTGTAGACTGAGTCGATTTGGGGTCAATTTTGAATTTCTCAAACCATGGGGTCGAAAATTCTTCGTTTGGGTTCAAAACTCATCCATGATTTTTTGCAGAATTTTTAAGTAACGTTTACATGAGTGAATTTGAACTTTTAGGTTTGTATGGGAAAATTTAATATTTTGTATTGAAAAATCAACATTATTATTGTTTGTTCTGTGAAGCCGAGTCTGATTATGGTTTTGTGCCAATTTATAAAATCTCCAAAGAAAATTTTCTGTTGAGCAACTTTGTCGAAGACCTTAACTTTGTACTTTATTAGGCAAAAATGTTTTAAACTGTTTATGTATGTCTTTTGGCATTGTGCTAGACACAAACAGTGATGTCAATTGAATTTATTGTTTATCAATACCAAAAGACCTTCCCCTAATTACTTTTTTGCCTAATAAGTTTCGGTCTTCGACAAAGTTGCTCACCAGAAAATTTCCTTTGGAGAATTCATAAATTGGCACAAAAACCATAAGCAGGCTCGGCTTCACAGATGAAACAAAAATGATGTTGATTTTTCAGTACAAGTTATTCAATTTTCCCATACAAACTTAAAAGTTCAAATTAACGACACAGAACTGATGACAAAACCTCGGAAACTAATCCCATGTTCAGAATTCAGCTATAGTTTTTCAAAATTTTCTCAAATTTCAAATAAGATTGAATTCATTTCAGAGATTTTGGATGCTTATAATCAAAATCGAAATTGTATTTGTGATTCCATATTTCGGATTATGTATCCAGTTCAAGATTCTTGATTTTCGGTTTAATCATCATAAAAAAATCAATTTTCGAGACTTACACGCACTTTTTTACATTTAGTTAATATTATTCCAAACATAAAAAAGCTAAGAGATCATATACAAAATTCAACCATAACAAACCTTCAAAACGGCGATGAAGATTCATTTTAAGACGGATTAGAAATACATAATTGGAATAAAAAATAAGCAATGAAACCCAAAACATCCTAATTATAATCATGGGTTCATGATTGAAGGCTTTGAAACTTATTTCAAATCTTGGCTCATATTTCTAAATTCAAGAACCGTTTTTAAGTAGGTACAATTAAGAAAACGTATTAAAATTCCGAAATAGATTGAAAATTTAAATTTAAAATTCAGGTTAAAAATTCAGATTCAGATTCAGCTCATAAATGAGTTCCACAATCAAAATGAATCTTTTTATGAAGATGACAATTTCGGGAAGGAATTGAAATTGCAAGAGATCGATAAAGAGATAAAAAAAACTGGGACAGGTAAGGCCCAAACTTTGTTGGAAAATATGCTGATATTTTCCGAGTTCATTCACATTTTTTTTTTGGTAAATCAAACAAAAAAAAATAAATTGTATTATTATAATTTTCAATTTTGTCATCAAAAAATGACAGTTTTCAAGCTAGATTCAGATTCAGATTCAGATTTCAGACTCAGATTTCAAGCTAGATTCAGATTCAGATTCAGATTTCAGATTCAAATTTCAGATTCAGTTTTCAGATTCAGATTTCAGATTCAGATTTTAGATTCAGATTTCAGATTCAGATTTCAGATTCAGATTTCAGATTCAGATTTCAGATTCAGATTTCAGATTCAGATTTCAGATTCAGATTTCAGATTCAGATTTCAGATTCAGATTTCAGATTCAGATTTCAGATTCAGATTTCAGATTCAGATTTCAGATTCAGATTTCAGATTCAGATTTCAGATTCAGATTTCAGATTCAGATTTCAGATTCAGATTTCAGATTCAGATTTCCGATTCAGATTTCAGATTCAGATTTCAGATTCAGATTTCAGATTCAGATTTCAGATTCAGATTTCAGATTCAGATTTCAGATTCAGATTTCAGATTCAGATTTCAGATTCAGATTTCAGATTCAGATTTCAGATTCAGATTTCAGATTCAGATTTCAGATTTAGATTTCAGATTCAGATTTCAGATTAAGATTTCCAATTCAGATTTCAGATTCAGATTTCAGATTCAGATTTCAGATTCAGATTTCAGATTCAGATTTCAGATTCAGATTTCAGATTCAGATTTCAGATTCAGATTTCAGATTCAGATTTCAGATTCAGATTTCAGATTCAGATTTCAGATTCAGATTTCAGATTCAGATTTCAGATTCAGATTTCAGATTCAGATTTCAGATTCAGATTTCAGATTCAGATTTCAGATTCAGATTTCAGATTCAGATTTCAGATTCAGATTTCAGATTCAGATTTCAGATTCAGATTTCAGATTCAGATTTCAGATTCAGATTTCAGATTCAGATTTCAGATTCAGATTTCAGATTCAGATTTCAGATTCAGATTTCAGATTCAGATTTCAGATTCAGATTTCAGATTCAGATTTCAGATTCAGATTCAGATTTCAGATTCAGATTTCCGATTTCAGATTTCAGATTGCAGATTTCAGATTCAGATTTCAGATTCCGATTTCAGATTCAGATTTCAGATTCAGATTTCAGATTCAGAATTCAGATTCAGATTTCAGATTTCAGATTCAGATTTCAGATTCAGATTTCAGATTCAGATTTCAGATTCAGATTTCAGATTCAGATTTCAGATTCAGATTTCAGATTCAGATTTCAGATTCAGATTTCAGATTTCAGATTCAGATTTCAGATTCAGATTTCAGATTCAGATTTCAGATTCAGATTTCAGATTCAGATTTCAGATTCAGATTTCAGATTCAGATTTCAGATTCAGATTTCAGATTCAGATTTCAGATTCAGATTTCAGATTCAGATTTCAGATTCAGATTTCAGATTCAGATTTCAGATTCAGATTTCAGATTCAGATTTCAGATTCAGATTTCAGATTCAGATTTCAGATTCAGATTTCAGATTCAGATTTCAGATTCAGATTTCAGATTCAGATTTAGATTCAGATTTCAGATTCAGATTTCAGATTCAGATTTCAGATTCAGATTTCAGATTCAGATTTCAAATTCAGATTTCAGATTCAGATTTCAGATTCAGATTTCAGATTCAGATTTCAGATTCAGATTTCAGATTCAGATTTCAGATTCAGATTTCAGATTTCAGATTTCAGATTTCAGATTGCAGATTTCAGATTCAGATTTCAGATTCCGATTTCAGATTCAGATTTCAGATTCAGATTTCAGATTCAGATTTCAGATTCAGATTTCAGATTCAGATTTCAGATTCAGATTTCAGATTCAGATTTCAGATTCAGATTTCAGATTCAGATTTAAGATTCAGATTTCAGATTCAGATTTCAGATTCAGATTTCAGATTCAGATTCAGATTTTTGTCTGATTTCTAAATTTGAGTTATTCTTAGTTCTGATTCAGAACTTCTGAAGACTAAATTCTGAGCTCTCATTTGTTTGCTATGAATACTCATTCTTAAGTTCAGATTTTTGAAATTCGGAGTTCCAAGTTAGAAGTTCTAAGTAATGAGTTCCAAGTTGTTAAGAGTTCTGAATTATAAGTTTCGATTTTAGATTTTGTAATTCTGAGCCCTGAGTTCTTAGTTCTCAGTTTTGAGTGTGAAAATATGACTACTTAACATTGAGTTCGGAGTTCTGGGATCAATATATTGATTTCGGAGCTAAGTGTTCTCATTTCCAATTCCTGAATTATGAGTTCTAAATTCAAGGCTCTGCACTTGAGCAATCAGCCCTTAGTTACAAGCTCTGAGATCTGAGTTTTCAGTTTAAGGTTCTGTATTCTGAGCACTGAGTTTATGATTTTAAATTCTAAGATTTGAGATCTGAGTCCTTGGTTCTGAAGTCTGCGCTCTGTGATTCTGAGTTTAAGATCGGAGATTTGAGTTCTGATTTCAGAACTGCTTTTTCTTCTGAACTCAGTGTTATAAATTCCAAGTTTCCAGTCCC
Organism: Uranotaenia lowii; assembly: GCF_029784155.1. NCBI lineage: Eukaryota > Metazoa > Arthropoda > Insecta > Diptera > Culicidae > Uranotaenia > Uranotaenia lowii. The sequence continues at coordinate 204,018,010 of NC_073693.1, read as the reverse complement.
GAATCCTGAAGTTCAAAGTTCTCACTTTTGAATTCAATAGTTACTAAGCTCTGAATTCTCAGTTAAAAGCACCAAGCCCTGAGTTTTTAGCTCTGAGTTTTAAATTATGAGTTCTTTTGTCTGAGTTCTAAATTTTAGTGCTTCTGAGTTCTTCTGAATTCTAAAGACTAAATTCTGAGCTCTCTGTTTTTACCCAGAGTATTCATTCCTAACTTCAGATTTTTTGAATTCTGAGTTTTAGATTGAAAGCTCTAAGTTATGAGTTCCAAGTTGTTAAGAGTTCTCAATTCTAAGTCCCGATTTTAGATTTTGAGTTCTTAGTTCTCTGTTCAAAATGTGAAAACATGACTTCTAAACGTTGAGTTCGAAATTGTGAGATCAATGTTTTGATTTCTGAGCTCAGTGATTTTGTTCTAATTCCTGAATTATGTGTTCAATTCTCAAAGTTCTGAATTCTGAGCAATGAACCCTACGCTTAGTTCTATTAGTTCTGATATCTGAGTTCTCAAATTAAGGCTCTGTATTCTGAGCTCTGAGTTAATAATTTTGAATTCTAAGATCTGAATTCTGAGTCCTTGGTTTTGATTCTGATTGAAGATTTAAGATTCGAGTACTTATTTCAAAGTTTTAAGTTCTGCTGAACTCATAGTTCTACGTTATGAGTTCTGAATTTTCAGCTTAGACCTTCGATTTCCTGATTATGAGTTCTGAGTTCATTGTTCAAAGTTCTAAATAATATTGAATTTCAAGTTTTGGGATGCGAGCTCTGACTTTGAGTTGTTGATTTTTTTTTTGGATTCCTAAGAACACCTGAATGCGTGATCCATTATACCAGTTTCAACTCAAGGTCCGGTGTAAAATTTGATCCAAGACTGATGAGATTTGGATCCAATTCGACGCAGTTCTAAACCATTTGACAGTTAGCAGCACGAGTGGTGTTGCCAGTTTTTTGGTTCAAATAGACTCAAGAATAAACCACGGACACATGTGCTCTAAGTTCAGAATTTTTCAATTAGGAGTTCTAAGTTGTAAGTCCTAAGTTATGAGCTAACAGTTATGAAGAGTTCTCAACTCTAAGTTCCGATTTTAGATTTTGTAGGTCTAAATTCTGAGCTCTTAGTTCTGAGTGTGAATACATGGCTTCCAAACTTTGAATTCGAAGTTATGATATTAATGTATTGGTTTCTGAACTTTGTGTTCTCATTTTTAATTTCAGAATTATGAGTTCTAAATGCAAAGTTCTAAACTCTGAGCAATGGACTCTAAGTTCTAAGCTCTGAGATCTAAGTTTAGAATAAAAGTTCATTATTCTGAGCTTCAAGTTTATAATTTTGAATTCTAAGATCTGAGTTCTGAGTACTTGGTTCTGAAGTCTACATTCTGTATTTCTGAGTTCTGAAATCTGATATTCGAGTTCTGATTTCAGAGTTTTAAGTTCTGCCGAACTCAGAGTTCTAAGTTTTGAGTTCTGCACTCTGAGTTCTAAGTTGTGAGTTCTGAATTCTGAGTATTGAGCTCTGAGTTTTGAGCTCTGAGTTTTGAGCTCTGAGTTCTGAATTATGAGCTCTAAGCTCATTGTTCGAAGTTCTCAAAACTAAGCTTTTAGTTCTCAGGGTAGAATTTCGAGTTTTTTGGTGTGAGCTCTGAGTTTCAGTTGTGGTGTTCTGCGCTCTGAGTTCAAATTTCTGAGTGCAGTATTCTAAAGTCGGAAAAACGAGCTCTTAACTCGGAGGTATAAATTTTCAAATCTAAGTGCTAAGGCCTGAGTTCAAAGTTTTACGAACGTTTTGTTTGAGTTCTAAGCACGGAAATCTCAACTCTCAGTTCCAAGTTCTGATGTCTGAGTTCTAAATCCGAGATCCTTAGCTCTGATTTCTAGGTTTCGAATTTTAAGTTGTGAAGCTATAAGTTCTAAATAATGAGCTCTAAGTTCTGAGTGTTGAATTTTGAGGTTTGGGGTTTGAGCTTTGCGTTTTTATTTCGCGTTCTGAGCACCGAGTTCTAAATTCTAGGTTCTGGGTTCTAAAGTCTGAACTTTGAGTCCAGAATTCGAAGTAATATATTTTGAAATCTAAGTGCTAAGGCCTGAGTTCAAAGTTTTACGAACGTTTTGTATGAGTTCTGAGCACGGAAATCTCAACTCTCAGTTCCAAGTTCTGAAGCCTGAGTTCTAAATCCGGGTTCCTTAGCTCTGATTTCTGAGTTCCGAATTATAAGTTTTAAGCTATTTGAGTAGTGAACTTGGAAGTTCACTCATGGTTCATTGTTCTATGCTCTAAATAATGAGCTTTTCGGTCTGAATGTTGAATTTTCAGTTTTGGAATGTGAGCTCTGCGTTTTGATTTTGGCGTTTTGAGCTTTGCGTACTAAACACAGAGTTCTGTGTTCTAAAGTTTGAACTTTGAGCTTAAAATTCGGAGTTAAACATTTTTCAAATCTAGGTGTAGCCCTGAGTTCTGAGTCATTAACACTGATTTATGAGTTCCAAATTCTAATTTTTGAGCTTTGAGTGGTAAACTCTTAGCCACACTCAGAAAAATCCTATTAAGTATGCCATAAGATTCTCTTATGAAGTGGCGCCATAAGAAAAAATAATGAAATTCATAAGATTCTCTTATGATGGAAATGAACTCAAAGCATGAACACCGGTTTCAATGAGGGATTGTTGTTTTTCATAAGATATTCTTATGGGAAAATAAAATTTCGCGTATAATAAAAATAATTCAAGATTGTTTTTCAAATAATTTTATTTTTGATAACATTGGTTTGAAATAACATCATGGCGACAATCAGCAGCACTTCAACACCCAGTTTTATTGCCGCCTCGGCCCTTTGACTTCGCGCTTCTGATCGGTAGCCAATCTGAAAAGTAAATAAGAATTAAAATATATCTTCTGAGCTTACAAGTATTCTCAACCTTCATTAAAATTAAATGTCAACGAAAACTTACCATTTAGATTATCAAAATCAATTGACATTAAAGAAACTTTACAATTGGTTAGTGCTTCTGACGACGATGAAATAGATGACTGGTGGAATGAATGTGTTCATTGTTTTTTCACAATGCCGTTTCTTCTATTTTTCATAAGAACATCGTATAAAAATTGAAAGAATTTCATAAGACTCTTATGAAAAACTATTTTACACTCTAAAAAGCGGTTCATAAGATGCATCTTATGAAAATTATAATAAGAATTTGCCTGAGTGCATGAGTTCGTTGTTCCCAGATCTGACTTTTGTCTTCTCAGAGTTCTCTGAATATTTCTTGTCGTAATTTTGTCTAAATAACTAGCCTCGATTAAAAAAAAAATCGGCCTTTATAGAAATGCTTGTCCAACCAACGATAAACATTCGTTTCCTTATTTTATGGCCAGCAAAAAATACACACTGATGATGATGACGACGACCAAGATGAAATAAAACCAAAAATTGTTTTCCTCAAAAGACGGACAGGATGCATTCCTTGTGCCAACAACTTATCGTGCGGTTGTTGGTTGTATAAGTGCTCTTTTTTTTGTCTGTCTCTGGGAAATGAAAGGAAAAGCCAGAAACTCTCATTGCAGTTTCTTTTCATTTATTTTTTTGTTTCCGTTTAAATAAAACAACAAAAAACCAAACAGCGCAGCCCAACACTTTCATATCAAAAACCAGCCAACCAACTAGCAGTAACAGGGAAGGAATCTGTTTGTTTTTGTTTTTATTTTCCTCTTTGTTTAGTACAGACATCTTTTTTCTGGTTCTGGCTTTTCCGTTTCCGTTTCTTCTTCCCACCCGGGGAGGGGAAAAAGCTTTTCCGGTTGGTTGAGTTTAATTTTTCACAACATTTAATTACTTTAAAAGTGGTGTGTGTTTCGGGCTGCAACCGAATTCTGACGATGATGGGAGGAAAACTAGGGGAAAGTTCAAGGAATCGTCCAAGTACTAATCCGGTGGGATCCGGAGGAAAACCGTGTGGGTGGAAAGAGAAAAAAACGCCAAAGAAGCAAGGAAGCAAACAACCTGGCGGAAATATTGTGTGCGGGAAAAACCCCATCCTCGTAAAAGCTTCATTTTCGAATGACCACTAGCACACGCGATTGGGAATTAAAGTTTCGAAGTTTTGTGGCGGAACAAGCAAAATGAGGAAATGGGTTCGGTGCGCCAGCGTGTTTGTACGCTGAGCATTGTGAAGTTTTAATTTCCCAGTCGTTTTGAGACTTTTGGGGAAGATAAACAAAAACATAACATTCATTCTAATGGCAGTTAGTCTAAATTAAGTTTACATCATAAGGTATCTACATAACCTAGGTACATTTGATTTTAGAACTTTTGCAGCAGAAATCCATCGAAAATAGCATGTACCGTCAAACGGGTTATCTTGCAACTGATATGCAACATTTGTATACCACAACACTTATTCCATTTTTATTTTCATAATATAAACTATGATAAATAACATAGTTTCTCACATCGTGAGATAGTTTTTTAGAGTTTTCGATCCTCGAAGAAAACTTAACAAATCGAGTAATACAAATTTTTATATTTTTCAATACCGTAAAAAATTTTATCCAGTATGACGGATCAGAGATTCACCTTCTAAATCTCGTTTCCATATGCATCAATATGATTGTATTGCATCACACGAATGTTTCTTTCAAAATTTCATCCATCCCAACATTAATTATTATAATTTCAGCTATTTTAATTTTTTGTAGTATTTTTTACCCCTAACTGTATGCAACATCCTTATATTTTTTCTTTAAAAACATTTTTGACAGAAAAATGTAAAATTTAATTCGAACAAAACCAAAAATTATTGCAATTGGTGCTTTGAAATGCGTCATGAAATCACAAATATATCAAAAACTATCAATTTTCAAACGTTTTCATTTGATTTTACGTTAAAAAGTAAGTTTGTTGCACTTTTTCTTTCTTTTTTAGTAGAGTGAAAATCGCATGTTTTTGTCAATTTAAAAGTAACTGGTGGAACCAATAATTATTTTAACTACGTCAATTGAATATCCCATCAATTTTAAAATTTTTGATGTACAAGCGGCATGATTTTCTATGGACATTCAATTTTTTGAAGCCATTGAAGTTGAAAAGTGTTTCATGATGTTCCAGTTGACGGTAACAACTTTTACGATTGCATGTCCTACATTATGTTTAATGAATTTTTGAATAAATTTATAACATTATGTTGATAAAGAACATGTTTTCATCACTTGAAATTGCCAAATTTGATTTTGAAATAGTTGTCATCTTTTGAATTCTTAAATCAAACTGGTTTTCAAACTTAGAATTCTTCATAAATTTTCTGAATTCCTTTTGTGAATGATGGGTCTTACAGAAAGTTGCTAATAATTTCCGCTTTTGAAATATCCATTTTTGAATCCAATTCGACATGTTCAAAATAATTATTTGAAAATAACACAAAATCCTTCATGTGAAGGTAAAATACAGTCCACGAAAACCAACAAACTAAATCGTCAAACTAAAAATTGAATAAGATTTTTCAATTTTTTTTTTGGCTAGATTCGGATATCTAATTCAGCTTCATGTTTATTAACTCTCGACACATAAAAACTTTATAAGTAAAATGCCTAAAAAAACCATTTGTAAATAAAAAAAATTTATTTAAAAAACATCTGATATCGGAATTTAACGATTAGATTTTTTTGAAGGGCGTTCTGCGATAAACTGTTTGAATATTAATGAAATTATTTGAATATTTGTATAAGTATTGAGCTGAATCCGAATATGGACGCTCTATTTTTTTCTTCCTCAAATTAAATATTTGATGAAAAATCATTTGCATTTCTTTTTAAAGCAAACAAGCAAACAATTTATCTGAACCAGTCTTATCTCAAAACCACTAGAAGTCATAATACTTTGTTTACTTAAAAAAAAGGCGAATGATACCTCTTCAAATATCAAAATTATGGTAGGAAAAGAGATTGAGCGTTCTAATTCAAATTTAGCTCAAAAATGGAACCAATTTTTAAAAATCGTTGTTCGAGAATACGAAATTTCAAAATGAAAACGGAGGAAACTTTGTCTCAGATTCAAGAATTCAGTAGTCAGACTCATGATAATTCAGGTAAAAAAATTCAAACTTTTTCGGATTATTCTAAAATATTCAAAAACATAAAAAAAACAAAAAAAAACAATAAGATTAATTGTTTCAAAACTCAATTCAATATATTGTGGGCCAAATTTGAAAATAAATTCTTAAAACAAAATAAAGAGGTAAATTAGGTAAAGAGTTCATTTTTCTGAATTTTGAACTTTAGCTTGTGTTGAAAGTGCTTCAAATAGATTAAAATAAAAACTGAGTTTTGATTTGTAGTCTTTGATATATTTGTATCCCATACTACCTTCTTAAAATCGAAAAAATGTTTGAAAAAATTCATTTTAAATTAATTTTGTATACCTCTACAATGAAAGCTGTACCATCAAATAAGAATTGCAATACAAAGAAGATTAGATTTTTAAGGATTCGTTTTGTAACTAATTCCCCTTTGTCTTCATCGCTTATAAATTGTTTTTCAATCCTTGTTTTAAATCTCATTTCATTTCTCGTATTCGAATTATTTCTTCGGAAGGAATGAATCATCCGCGCAGGATAAAAATCCCAGAAAAGAAAAAAAAAGGATATTTTTTTAAAATTTGGTTCAATTCGCTGGATAAGTTCTCAAGCTATGCAAAAAATTGTGCGGAAATTTCTTCTCCTTCTTTAATTCCAGTACTGGAAGGAGAAAAGGGTACAATTTTGTTAAATTTATTTTATGATCTCTTGCACTATGCAAAACAAACGTATGGTACCTTTCTCATCCTTCTTATCCAGTGAGGGGAACCAAATAATCTTAGAAATATTTCTAATATCTAAAAACATTCCCTATTTGTTACCCTGTTCTCAATTAGCAGAGCTCCAGAACTTGGCTCATAAAATTCTGATCTGGATTTCGGATACATATTCAGGAAATTTGGAAACATATTCAGGTTCAGGATTCAGATTAAGAATGCAGATTCATAATTCAATAAAAGGTTTAACTTGTAAATAAATTTTACAATCTACATAAATTGTTAAGGAATTCAAGAGACCACGAACTTAATACATTGCGAACCAAATACGAGATAACTAGTTTTTTCGCATGCCAAACATATGCAACACTTCGAAGTATAACTCGAACGGACTGAATTTGAGTATTTAACTTTATTCGACAAAATTGAACACAACATTTGCCATAATTTATAAATACTAAATTTATAAAATTAAGTCCAGGGGTTTCTGAGATATAGAATGCCGAATTTCGGTGTTTCTCGTCATAGATTTATTCTTAATATGTTAAGATTCTTTGTCAATTCTATTTCCAGATTTCAACTTTTTAAACAAAATTCGTTTGTAAACACAATTCAATTGAAAATCACAAATTTAAGGTAGAATTTGAATTCTTTTTTTTATCCGAAAAACTCTAAATTTATTTTTTTAAATCATCCACAGGATATTCATTATGGAATTGATTCTTTATGAAGAATATTTGCCGTTAAAATAAACGTCTTCGCCTCGAAAATTTCCACAAAATTTTATATTTTCGCAGTGTATTTTTTAACATTATTAAGGACACCGAAATCTGGCATTTTATGTTTCAGAAATCAATTCAAATTCTTCTAATTTATTATAGATATATGAGTAACGGGAAGCGTTGTGTTAAATTTTGCAGAATGTAGTTTCATTCTTAGATTCATAACTAGCGTTAAGCGATGAAATCGAGATTACTCGTATTTTGTCCGCGATGAATTAATATTACAGTTTTTTAAGTCAAATTTTATACTTAAATCATTGATTTGGTTGAAGTTTGCATCAAGAAAATTTGATCTAAAAATCTGATGATATGATGATGATGATATTTTTATCTGTTACTTTTTTTTAAATTGAGTTTATTTTCATCAAAGGTTAAAATCTTTGAATTTGCAAAATAGTTTGGAAGATTGGGATTATTCAATTTGAGCATAGAATAAGTTTTTTTTTTGAAGAAGGCTCTCTTAAAACAAGCTAATTTTATGCCCAAATCAACTAAATTTGATTCACCAGTCTCTTAAACAAATTCAAAGATTTTAATCATCGATGAAAGCGAATTTACCTCATTTTTTAGGTTTAGGACCATTTTTCGAAAGTTACGATTTAATACGAAAACTTTCAATGTCAAAGTACTTAGAAATGAATAATCATGTAGTGACATTTGTTTTAATTTTTTTTGTATTCGTGAATTGGTGAGCAAAAAACATTGATAAAAATCAGTCGCCAAACCAATGAGTCGATTCTTCCTACGGCCCTGATTATTCATTAAAAATCAAAAAGAATATATGTTTAAATCAAATAATATATTTCTACATCAAAATACATCAGCAGATTTGAAATCGTATGTTAAGCTTCTTAAAAACGTTTCATGATTATTCAGATTAAATAAGAGTATTTTTTGTTCAGTTTTGAAAATAAAGTGAATGAATTCTTTTACCCCTAAATGTATGCAGAATTCTTATGTTTAGAAAAAAAAGTAAAAATTAGTTTCAACAGAACCAAAAATATTTGCATTTGGTTTTTTTTATGCATAATGGTTTTTATGGCACCAAAAATTTATCAAAAACTATAAATTTACAAACGTTTGCATTTGATTTTTCATTAAAAACTAAGTTTGTTGCAAGTTACCCCCTTTTCTAAAAATTGTGAAAATCGCATGTTTTTAGAAAATTTAAAAAACTGTTGAAAGCAATATCTTTTTCTGGCAATGTCAAAATCATGTCCCACTAACCTTAAAACTTTTGATGCATAAAGGGTATGATTATCTGAGGACGTGAGTTTTTTAGAAGCCATTGACTTTGAAAAGTGTTGCATGTTGCCCCAGTTGAAGGTACTTTTTTTTATAGACGCAACTTGGACGCCTAGAACAAAAAAAATCCCAAATCAGATCTTGAGTGTCAATTTGACACTTATAGCTTAAAACCACTCTTGTTTCTCATCCGATTTTTACAAAATTTATAGTTTTGAAAACCTCGTGATGTAGCTCAAATATGTTTTTCAGACAATATTCATCTACAACATTTCAGTTTTCTGATATTCAAAGTCTAAGAAAAAAAATCGAAAAAACAAGCTTCGAGAAAAAAGGTTGTAGATTAGCTACGGAATGCTCCGAAGAAAATTTGACTTCAAATGTCCAAAAAAGCTGAAGTTAGAAGCTATACTTTGCGCATAAGGATATATTTTTTAAATTTTTTTTAAGACCATGACCACAAAGAATATAAAAAAGGGCTGTGAAAACCGTACTTTTTTACAAGAAACCGTCAAAATTTTCTAATTCATACCAAATATATTCTTAAAGGAGTGTTGAAAAAATAACGTTTGCAAGCAGCAAAAAGTTCTAAATCACGTCAACTTTCCACTCCTCTTTTCAAAATTTATCAAGTGTGACTTTAAACATTTTGACGGTTCATTGATTGAAAAGTACGGTTTTTACACCACTTTATTACACTTTTATGATTATGATCTAAAAATAATTACAAAAAATATATCCTTATGCGCAACGTATAGCTTCGAACGTCAGCTTTCTTGGACACTAAGTGAATTTTTTCTTGAGCATTCCGTAGCTGATCTATAGTCTATTTCCAAAGCATGTTTTATCGGATTTGTTTCAAAGACTGTGAATAACGGAAAACTGAATATTATCTGACAAACATATATGAGTTACATTACGAGGTTTCCAAAATTAGAAATTGTAAGAATTGATTGGCATCATCAAAATGGGCCCGGACAGGTTGGCCGACTGCCTACACCGGTTGATAGTCCGGATCTGGGACATAGAACAGCTACCGGAGGAGTGGAAGGAGGGGGTAATATGCCCCATCTACAAGAAGGGCGACAAATTGGATTGTGAGAACTACCGAGCGATCACTGTCCTCAATGCCGCCTACAAAGTGTTGTCCCGAATCCTACTCCGCCGCCTCACGCCACAAGCAAACAGATTCGTGGGAAGTCATCAGGCCGGCTTCATGGAGGGACGGTCTACGACGGACCAGATATTCACATTACGGCAAATCCTCCAAAAATGCCGTGAACACCAAGTCCCTACGCATCATCTATTCATCGACTTCAAAGCCGCATACGACACGATCGACCGTAACGAGCTATGGAAAATCATGGACGAGAACGGCTTTTCCGGGAAGCTGATCAGACTGATCAAGGCGACGATGGATGGAACGCAGTGCTGTGTGCGGATTTCGGGTGAATTGTCGAGTTCATTCGAATCGCGCAGGGGGCTTCGACAAGGTGATGGTCTATCCTGCATGATGTTCAACGTGGCGCTAGAAGGTGTTATTCGACGAGCGGTGGGCGAAATGCGGGGCACGATTTTCAACAGATCCAGTCAACTTATCTGCTTTGCCGATGACATTGATATAGTCGGCAGATCATCTGCGGCGGTGGAGGAGATCTACCGCAAACTGAAACGCGAAGCAGGAAGGATTGGGTTGATGATTAATACGTCCAAGACGAAGTACATGCTGGCCTGCGGATCCGAGACCGACCGAACCCGCTTGTCCAGTAATAACAAGGTCATGATCGACGGCGACGAGCTGGAGATAGTCGAAGACTTTGTCTATCTCGGCTCACTGGTGACCGCAGACAATGACACCAGCCGTGAGATCCGGAGGCGAATTATCAGCGGAAGTCGTGCCTACTATGGACTCCACAAGCAACTGCGGTCGAGAAGACTTTGCCCTCGTACGAAGTGTAACCTGTATATGACGCTTATTAGACCGGTTGTTCTCTACGGGCACGAGACATGGATATTGCTCGAGGAGGACCTGCGTACACTCGGAGTATTCGAGCGACGAGTGTTAAGAACCATCTTTGGCGGCGTACAGGAGAACGGAGTGTGGAGGCGAAGGATGAACCACGAGCTCGCGCGACTCTACGGCGAACCCAGTATCCAGAAGGTGGTGAAAGCTGGCCGGATACGCTGGGCTGGACATGTTGCGAGAATGCCGGACGACTGTCCTGCAAAACAGGTGTTCGCTACGAATCCGGTAGGAACAAGACGAGCGGGGGCGCAACGAGCGAGGTGGTTAGACCAAGTGGAGCGTGATCTGGCGAACGTGGGGTGCCCGAGAAATTGGAGAACGGTTGCTATGAACCGAGTGAATTTTAGGAATTATGTTCGTCAAGTTATGTCGTGAGACGGAATACTATGTAAATAAATAAATAAGAATTGATTGGAAAACAAGAGAGATATACAAGTGTTAATCAGGAGTGTCAAATTGACACTCCAGGGACCGTAAAAACTTCAGGGACAGATGAAGGATGATATTTGTATGAATTTGCAAAAAATATTGAAACTTTGCAAAAAATATTGAATTCAAATTCTACCTTTTCGAAAATCGAGTGAATACTTATAAATATATAATATTGAAATTCAACATCAGAACCGAAAATAATCAGCAACAATTTTTTAATCCGATCTAAGATTTCAAATCTCGTTTGTATTCTTAATAAGTTTTGAAATCAAATCATGCCTTTTAATTACCGTAGTCCGGGGTAATATTGATCACTTTTTTCAATATATATCGATTATTATTTCTGTAAAGGGGAATGTGACATGTTTTATATTTTTAAAACCAGTACTGGACTCCTATGAACGTAAAATATGGAAGCAGAAATGGATTAGACCTCTTTAAATTTGATTTAAAAATTGTTTTCGTCTCAGTTCAGAATTTGATGCTTTGGGGTGACATTGATCGGTCTCTATTCTGACGGTTTTAACGAGTTTTCTTGATCATAAAGGATACAAAACACTTTGATAATATTTACAAATGCTAGTTTATCAGTTTAACCTTGATTTAAACGTTTAATTTTAAAAATATTTATAATCGAAAAAGAACTATGATGCTGCCTACATTTAGGGGTAAAAATAACTATAATTGCTAAATAGTTTGAGCTTCAAAATACAAATAAAATTTTACCTTCACATATTCCCCTAGGCCCTCCTTCTATTTCCATTTTCATTTTTTCTTCAAAGTGAACGATTTGATAGGGTTCCTTTCCATTTGTCCAATACGGGCTTACTCTTGGAAAATGTCCTTATTTATTAAATATCAAAAATTTATCATTAAATGACTATAAAAATAGCACTATAACTGTTCATATACAAAGAAAAAAAATTGTTCTTTCACATTAAACAACCCGTTTTCTTCTAAAAGCTTTTTGGAATCATCAGGAGAGCTGTTTTTTTGCGAGCCTTGAAACAATAGACATATTAAGATTTTCAAATTTGATATTTTATTTACAGATAACAATTTCAAATACAAACCAAATTTTGCCTATTTGATACCTAATTAATAGGCTTTCAAGCGTAGAAAACAGTTTTCTAGAATTCAAACTATAGACTGAGATATTGATGACAATGTGGAAAAGTTTATTGTTGGTCAAATTTACCCCGGTGATCAAAGTTACCCCGTTTTACGGTACCGATTATTAATCAGGAATAACAATAAATAATTTCAATCCGAATACAGAAATCGAAATATGGATTCAAATTAGGATTGTTCGATCTTCTGAAAAAGATCGATTCCTCAGATCGATTCAGCCTAATGGTTCCAGTAGCGAACCACCTAAAAAGTTGAAACAAAATGATCGATCTCTGCAAGATCGATCTTTTAAATTTAGTGAGGGCTGCTTTGAGATTTAACTTTTCATGACTTTGGTTTAGTGTATACGACATATCAGAAATAAAATAAATATATGCATTTACCCATAAGACGTAATTTATAGTTCAAATTACAGGCGCGTTAGATAGGAATAAGTCGAAAAATTGTAACTTGACTGATTAAAACAATTCAACCATCATAAGTTGGTCCACTTGGTGAGACGCTTATTTTGAAAAGGCTACGGATTTTTGGTGTTTTAAATTTTATCAATTCAGCCATAGGTCATGGCACGAAGATAACGTGTTCAGCTATCATCTGGAAGGCCCAAGTTCAATTTTTCGTGCATCCAAACTTTTCAAGTATAATTTCAATAAAGAGAAGAGACAATATTGGGATATGAATTTGTTTTTTTGATGAATTGATAGTTATTTAAATGTAGATAAAAATGAACGCTTAATTTTCTAGAAATATTTTTTATTGTGGTCACATTCAAATGCTGAACAGCCTTCTACCGAATTTTGAAAATGGATCTCGAAAGTTTCGATATGAAGCTAAATCTTGAGCTGTGTAAAATGCTATAAAATTTTGATACTCCATCCAAGGCTGAGTAAGTTTTCAAGTGACCGTTCTATGGAATTTTATATAACTTGAGCATTTGATAAAATTTCTGGTTTTCCTCAAGAGTATAGCGGTGAAAAACGCAATCTATTAATCCAAGCTAGTTGGATTAGAATCAGCGTTGTTTTGAAACAAAGCTATACATCAAAGGGTTAAGCCGTGTCCGGCTCGATTATATTGGCATGGAAGTACCAAAAATGAAAAGCAGTCTTCAGAATAGTGCTGGTATCAAAATTCTGCACGAAACTTAATATCAAACTTAATATATAAAAAGACTAAAGACTAAAGAATTGATCCAAAAAATCGGAAATTTGAATTCAAAAGCTCGATTTCGCAAAGATCGATCCAAGATGGACCAATCCTAGTTCAAATATTGGATTTCCCAACTGATAATCAGATGACGCCAATATATTTAAGCACACAATTAAATGATTAATTAAAATTTTATTTTTGCACCCTTGTAATTCCTGATGAGATCAAACTTTAAAGGCAGAGCATTTGAACTTTAGAGCGTATTTCTTATCTCTGAAGTTTGGTTTCTCAAAAATATGAGTGGTCAGTGATTTCATTTTCATTTAAAAACTTTGGAAGAACTCTTTATTTTCTATTTGATCTTTTATTGAAATTTGTGTTGTTTTGAATCGATCAGTTTTAAATTTAAATTTCAATGCTGAACAGTTTTTTTTCGAAATTTTCTTTAAGATATGTTCTTATAATTATTTTTTGAAGCTCTTTTCCAAAGTTAATTTACGTTTTTTTATTATTCCTTTCACAGTTTTTTAAACAAAGACTCATTTCTGCTATAACAGCCAATTCAATCAAAAGAAAACATTGTCATTTGCTAAATCTCAACCAAATCGTTCTCGTAATTTGCATCCCTTTGCCAGTAGTCAACTTTTCGAATCGCTATTTTTAAACCAATCAATCAACGAACTGTAAATAAAACAACTTTTTCGATAAAATCGTTCACTTAAATCATTAAGGACAATAATTAATCATAAAAACCAGCGTCAGCATCGAAACGATGCAAACCACACTTCAACATTGAAGTATCGAAATCATCCACAATCACCCACATTCACTCGATGGGGCAACAATTTCGACGTGACATTGCCACACAAAACAAAACACTCGCTCATTGATTCATCCTTTCATATTCATTCACTGTCACAGCGGCGCATCGGAAAATGTAATGAGTTAAAAAAGAGAGGAAACCGAAGAACAAATGTCACAATTTTTGCCCATTAATGATCACCAGGTGAATACGCAGTGGCAGTGGAAAATTAAGCCAGCCATCAATAATCGGAACCTCGCTGGGTGCAATTCCGATCAAACCACAATGTCCGGGCACCCATTCATTGGTTTGGCTGTGTGGGGACACAGGTTAAAATTATATGAATTGGCATTCGGGAAACCAACAACAGCAATTCAGTTTCCGCGGGTAGGATTTCCGGTGAAAAACCTCCGTAAAAGCACGGTGCTTGATTCGATTTCCGCACGAAAATAACACTTTGAGACCATTCAATTGCTGCCGAATGACACCTGGTGGTGGCCGGCTAGTGGTTCATTGGTCGGAATCGATGATGTATATCGGGAGGATGAATGAAATTAAAAATAGGAAAAAAACGAAAACTCCCGGATAATCCACCCCCGCCCATTAGTGGTTGTAATTCAATGAGTTGGAAGGTTTTGAGTATTATTTTTTCTGGCGGTTTTTCCTCTCATATTCAATATATCAGTAGGGTCAGATCAGAACTGAATGTTATTTCTTCGGTATTTGTGTTGTAATTTCGAAAGTGCATCAATATTTGAACAGAGTAATTATGATACAAAAGAACAAAAACAACAGATTGTGGTTTACGTTTAAAAAAAAGGTAAACAACACCCATTAAATGAGACCAGGAGAAAAAAAAAATAATGCCGAAAATAAACGGCAGCGACGTGATTGAAATTCGCATCAAACTGCCGTGTTAATAAGTGGAGCAATTAATTTCACCAGTGTATGTAGCTGTGTACATATTAAATCTCGTTAAAACAGGAGGTAATTTAATAAATGAAACGATGAGCGCAACAAGCATAAACAATCGGAGTTGTCTTTTCAATTGAGAAGGAATTCAAAGTTGTATCGGAGCTGGAAACATGAAGTCGCTTGATTTTTAGGTACATTTCCATGAAATTTGTAAAGATGGATTTCCTCAAGAATGAACATTTACACAAAAAAATATATCAACCATTATGTATTTTAATATATAATATTGTTTAATTTCCAAATAGTTTACCTGTAAATTTATTTTTCGCTTTTATTATACTGAGAAATCAACCAAATTATAAAAAAAAAAATTATTTAGAAAATTCACTTAAAATGCAGAATATATTTTTAATTCAAAATCAGAATTCTACACTGTAAGCAAATTAAGCTCGCGTTAAATTTGGGAGTTAATACTTGTAGCTGTAGCTTTTTTCATTTCATTTCATTTCATTTCATTTCTTTATTAATACATGTAACATAAGATCAATGATCTTTTTAATCGCTACAGTTTAGGATATAATATTAAGTTGAAAAATTTAACTAATCCTGAAGTTTCTTGTAATATAAGGCCATATTTTTATCTTGGTTTCATTCATTACTATTAAGTAAAGTCAGTAAGTCCTCTTTGAATCTGTTTCGAGAGAAATTTAATTTGAATTGCATTGGGAGCTGGTTCCAGTTTTTAATACCTCTAATAATGAAAGAATTACTGTAGTATAATGAAGTATGATGTGGAATGAGAAAACGAGAGGAACGTACACTGCGCAAGGGGGTCAACAATGAATATAAATAGGGTGGTTTTTTACTGCTAACGATTTTAAAAATTGACATACAATTGCGAAATTTATAAAAATTGGAATAACTGCAACCAAGTAGATTTTTCTGAAGATAAGTTACACTGGAAAAACGATCGAGACTGTAGACATATCTTATGCAAGCATTCAGAGCTATTCTCATGCGGTCCAAGTGTGAAAAGCTAGCGTTTGAAAAAACGAAACAACTGTATATGAAGTGTGGTAGTAAAAAAGTTTTGAACAGTTTAAGCTTGGTGTTGGAATCTAAGTGTCTAGTGCTGATATTTAATCTTTTTAGAGTAGCGTAAATTTTTGAAATCTGCTGCCTAATTTGCAGGTTCCAAATGAGATTTTTATCAAAAATGACTCCAAGATTGTTGACCTTATCAGAGAATTGAATAAGATCTCCATTTATGACTAAACTCGGTGGCTCTAAATCAAACTTGCTTCTAGAAAAAATGATGGCATTAGTTTTGGATGAGTTGATCGCTAAAACGTTATTGGCAGACCACTCTGCAAGTTTTGCTAAGTCTTTATTTATTTTATTAGCTACTAAAAAACGATTATATTCACCCGTATTACAAAGATAAATTTGAACGTCGTCAGCAAACAAGTGAACTTGACAGCTTTCGAGTACCGAAGGAAGGTCATTAATAAAAAGGGAAAATAAAAGGGGACCAAGAACAGATCCTTGTGGTACACCAGAAGTAATAGTGGTACAATTTGAAAGGATATTGGAATGTAATACGGCTTGTTTGCGTTCACTTAGGTAAGATTTGACTAAATTTGCGGCAGATGAGCTAAAGTTGAAGAGAGAAAGTAGTTTCTGGTAAAGTTTTGAGTGCGACACTCGATCGAACGCTTTTGAAAAGTCGATCAACAACATGATTGCAACTCCTTTTTTATCGATACAATTCGCAATATCGTTATGAACTTTGATGAGCGCTGTTTCCGTACTATGATTTGCACGAAATCCAGACTGAAATTCATTTAGAAGATTAAAGTCATTAACATAAGCAGAGATTTGTTGCTTCAATAGTTTCTCAAAAACCTTAGAGAGTGAACATAATAAGCTTATCGGTCGTAAATTCGACAAATCGTTGTTGTTTCTTTTTTCAGGTATGGGTATAATTTTGGCGGTTTTCCAAAGAGTGGGAAATTTGGAGGTTGAAATTACTTGATTGAAAAAATGCAATAAAGTTGGAAGTATATCAGGAAGTATGATTTTAATTAACCTTATCGGAATTTCATCAGGCCCAGTAGCATTAGATTGCATTGAGAAAACTGAATTTATTATTTCATACGACTGAACAGTTCTAAAAGAAAACCCTGAATTCCTAAACACAGAATGAACAGGCGCTGAATCGTTTTGCGTGAAGTTAGAACAGAAGTAGGAGTTGATTTCATTGGCATTATGATTGCAAGTGACAGTAGTTTGAGGATTATTAGTCAAGCCCAACTTTTTAACATTTTTCCACAGAGCTCTAGAAGGTAGGTTGAAATCTATCTTTTTCCTATCAATATCAGTTTTTGCGTTTCGAATAAGTAAATTAACTTTATTCCTCAACTGCTTGAACTTAGTCCTATTAACGACAGTTTTGTTCCGTTTCCAGGTTTCATAAGCCAGATTTCTATTAGTTATGGCTAGTTCAATTTGACGATTAAACCAATTGTTTTTCTTATGTTTTTTGAACTTCATAGGGAAAAAAGTTTCATGAATATACGAAAGATTTTGATTAAGTTTAAATAGAATCAGATCAGGATCATCGATACTAAGATATTCTCCCCAAGCAATGTTCCGTAAACACTCGTTCAAAGCTAAATTATTGAAGTTATTATAGTCCCGGAACCAATAACCTGAATTCCGTTCAGAAAAAGTAAAGTTCAGTGTGCAAAAAATGAAATCGTGGTGAGAAATTCCAGGCAATGATATTTGATTGAATTTTTCAACCATACTAGCAGAATTGGTGACAAGCAAGTCTAGCAATGAACAACCAGTTGAATGAAAGTATGTCGGTTCAGTATTAGTACAACTCATTGACAAGCATGCGATGCAATCGTTGAAGCGCTGAGACGATGTTGAATGTTTTAGAAGGTCGATATTGAAATCGCCAAGTAAAAAAGAGTGCTCGTAGCCTAATCCAAATTTTTCAAAATGTTCAACCAAGAGCTCTGAACAATCGGTGCGCGGAGGATTATAGTAAACACCCATCATAAACTTATTAGAACCGGCATTAAGCTCGATCAATAGAAATTCTGTTTGCGAAGAAGTGTTGGAATAGTCATAATTGGAATGAGAGAGAACTTTAAATTTTATATGATCCCGCACGTAGACACAGATTCCACCTCCATGGCGATTTCGGTCGTTACGTATTACTTTGAATCCATCGAATGCTATTAAAGTATCACTTATCGTGTCATCCATCCATGTTTCCGTCAAGCAAATAATATCAGTTTTTCCATTCAAAAATATATGTTTCAATTCATCAAATTTACTCATTCGGCGAGCGCATAGACTTTGAACGTTTATGTGACCTACATTTAGCAATTGTGAGTTCATGGCAGCATGTAAAACAGCTCTTGCTATCATTAAAGAGGTACTATTGAATGGAACAGTGGTCATATTTATTAAGAATTTTGAGGAAGAAAAAAAAAAGTAAGAATCAAAGGGAACTAACTGACTACAGTAATAAATTTGATTAAGAATCAACTTTAAATATTGATAAAAGAGATGATCTGTTATTTTTTGTTTTGTTTATCTTGAAACTCAAAAGCTTCCTAACTGATTCGACAGACAAAAATCAAGATATTCCATTGAAGAATTCATTCATTCATAGTAATTCAGATTATTAATGAAGTATTTTTAAGGCCTTTTAATTATTATAAGTACAAACGTAAGTTATACAAACTGATCGCTCCTGTAGATCGCCAGCATGAAGAGAGCCCCAACGTCGGCGGCTTGTTTCGAAACCATTGCAAAAATTGTTTAGCACTCAGAAGAAGCAGCCCAAAACATCGTACAACATCAGCTGTATCCACTTGACGTCCTCTCGTTCAACAATATCCAGGTAGATTCCATATGGTAAACATACCAGCGATCGTCGTCAGCCAAAGTCCACAGCAATACCAACGATCAACCGATGCAAATAGAGTGGGTACTCAGTAATGCATAGCGTTGTTCCAAAACTCAACAGCGGCAGCTTATTCCAACAGCAACACGTAGAACTCATCCAGAATCGGCAGTGGGCGACACGAAGACAGTTGTTAACCAACAAAAAGAGTTTGAATTCAATGAATCGTACAAACTCCACTATTCCTGTACTCACATTTTCTTCAAATCTTACCGTATCGTTGGGTTTCTGGGCATTTTTCCGTGGAAGTTTTCTCTTAACCTCTTATGGTGTTTCTAGGAAATTTCAATATATAGAAACCACAAAATGGAAGTTGAAAAGCCAAAAGAATCGATATGTTTACAATGATACAGTAGGGTAAATGATCTTGAGCGGAACTAGTCAAAATCTGATCTTGAGCGGAACCATTTACTTTTTCTAAGTTCTAGGCAATGATTGTTTATGAATCTTACCAAACTGTTGAAAAAACACTTTTCCAAGATCTTTTCATACAAGCATTGACATTTTTGCTAAAATTTACTAACTCAAATAATGTTATTAGAAGATTTAAAAACATACGCATTTCTGCTGCAATTTTCATCAATCTACGCTGACTTTGAACGTCAATTTATGTCACCCTTGACCGTTGTAAACTAATTCTCAATGATTAAAATGGTAGAAAAACTCATAAAAAAGCATTATTCGGGTTTTTGTAACAAGTTTTCCATCAGAATATCAATTAATAGCGTAGTTTTTAAAAGTAAAATATGATCTTGAGTGGAACCATCTTCGATCTTGAGCGGAACTACTAGCTTCCGAAATAAACCGCTAGTTGCGCTGCCTTATGCCTGATGTCTCACACGCAGTTTATACCCCTGAATGTATGCAGCACATTTGTATATTTCTTATTCTATTAAAATGTAAAATTCAGTTCGAATAGAACAAAAACTAATTAATTGGCGTCACAGCGCACCAAACTAGGCACACAAAAAGTTTAATTTTTTGGGGTTCAAGAAATGTGTTTTTGAATCTTTCTTTCAGAGGGACGACGAGAAGGAGGAGAAAGGCTTTCATAAATAATTTTTGGCATAATTCGAGAACTAATGAAGCCAAAAAAGTTAAATCATTACTTCAGAATAAGAATCAATCTTCATTGCCATTCTTATTCGTACTTTATGAAGTAGCTTTCTTTTAAAGAGATTGCTTCAGATGTCCATATTCCAATTGAAAACGATATACTATCTAATAAACAAAAATTCAAATTGTTTTTTTTACACACATCATTTAAGTTTTACAAAGTGTAGCAAAGCACACCGGGTTAGCTATTTTATAATACTTCACGATTCAATTGGTGGTCTGGTATTGAAAACCTTTCCGATTTCCTTGTGTTTGACTTTTCACTTGAGCTCGAACTGGAAATTGGTTTGAGAAATAATTGTTTTATCAATTGAGATAAATAATTAATGTTTCAATAAATTTTGAATATAAATAAATGTCAACGTGATTCATGAGAAACTGGAATTTATTTTAAACTTTATTCTATGAATAAGTTGCTTACAGCAAGGTTGCCGAAATAACAGTGAAATCTGTTATTTCACAAAATTTTGAGGAAATTTTTATCACAGAATCTGTGTCACAGAACACGATATTTTGAAATATTTACAGATTTCACAGAATTTTTTAATTGCGAATGGATTTCCATAATTATAATTTTGATTTGGTCAATATAAAATTAAGGTTTCTTACTTTGAAATAAAAAAGTATGAAAAGATTTTCAACGTAAACTGATTTTCCCAACTAAAATAAAAAAACGACACAAATTATCATCAATTTCCAATAAAGTTAAAGGAATTAAGGGAATAAGGATTAAAAAAATAAGAGTTTTTTCTCAAAAACATTGATTTAGAGCAATGTACCGTTTTTTTTGGCCAAATCTGTAATTTAAAGTATCTTCTTTTTTATTACTAATTTTGTCGTTACCTTCAAAAGTTGTTCGGGGCAGTATGATCCTAAACACGCACATTCAAAAAATCAATCAAATCTACTAACGAATTTAATTTTTGTGATTAAAAAAACTAAAATTTGAATTTGGAGAAACGATTCTTTCAAAATAGGATACAGTGCATCAAAGGGAAAATTGGACTATTTTTAAGCTAGAAATAAATTTGAACGGATATTTTGAGAACACCTTTGGAACGCTAAGTTTATTTTTTTCACGTAAAAAGATTAATTCTTGAACTTTAAAATCTTCAAAGATGAAATTTTATTGAAGTTTTCACAGTTACACAAGTATTAGGAATAAGAGCTATTAAAGATGTTGACAGAAGAAAATGGTTCCGCTCAAGATCATATTTTGGTTCCGCTCAAGATCAGCGTGGTTCCGCTCAAGATCAGAATTCTTACTTCAGTAAAACAGCTCTAGAGTTATAAGGATTCACTCTAAAATATTCTAAAAATCATCATTAGAAAGCAGAAACCAAGATCTATCCGCTGAACTGAAAAAATATTTGTTGGGATATAACCCAAAGCCATACCGCTTGATCAACTGTTCCTAGTTGCGTCGAATTGAGCCGATTGGTTCCGCTCAAGATCATTTACCCTAACACTATCTAATCAGTTCATCCATTGCATCTGAAGAAATTTTTGTTTGTACACCTGGAAAAACAAATCATTTTGGAAGTTTTAAACTCAGTGGCAGTGAACAACAAAAATTCTTTGTCAACTTAAAGCATGATATTCAACATGGTGTGTTATAATTTTTCAAAAATTTGCATCGCTTTATTTACACCATTGTTAAGTAGGGAATCTCCCCATTCATTAGAGCTCAATTTTGAAATACACTAAGGTATTTTTTATAAGACACGAATACCATAATGCTGGTAAAGTGTCAAAAAAAAATCCTAAAAAAAAACTTTGGTATTTTCATGCGGTTTGATTTTACTCAATTTTCCAAAAACAATTTCTTTTATACGGTATTTTGCCAGAGACTCGATTTTTCTACACGGCTCTTGCGAATCAACATGATTTTTAAGCAAAAATATTTCAAATCCTATACGTGAACGACGGATTTCATACCGAGTAAAAAAAACCTTAGTGTAATGCAACTTTTTTGAGATTTTCTAACGTTTTTAAAAGTTTTTTTTTTTCAAAAACATATTTGTATTCATCCCTATTAAAATACTATGGTGGTTTCGACGAATAAAAATGCTCTTGTAGATACACCGTGACCGTGACCAGTCTTCGAAGAGTTTCAAAATGATTTGTAGGAAATGTTATTGGGGCTTATTCGGCAACGCAAGTGACGTGACTCACGAAATTTCATATCGTTTTGCTAGCTTAAATAGCCTCTCCAAGCTCAAAATTTTCGTTCTGATGAACTGTATTGGTCTTCAGTACTCATCCATAAAAAATCGATTTATTTTCTGGAGAATTTTCTGGAATTAGGACGAAGAAGTGAAACTTCGTGAGTCGCGTCACTCGAGTTGCAAAATAAGCCCCATTGATAGCTTCCTAGGGAATTTTCATATAACTTCTTTGAATTTTATCAACTAGATTGCAGCCAGACATGAAAAACTCTGTCCAAAGATACTGGATTTTGAATTTTGAAATTTATTTTGGATCTTAAGCTTGAGACCATATCGGCTCAACCACGGCCACTCTGTGAGATCCAGATATTGATTGAGCTAGTTTCTCGAATTTTTTTTGCGATTTCGAAAGTAATCATCGAACACAGTTGTACCGGATATTTTTTTTCAATGACTATCCGCCAACTGCATCGTTGATATGAGGATGGGATGATTCATCCAAGCATACATAAGTAGTGAATGACAAAAAGACGTAAAAACCATTGAAATCAAAACGACAAAAAAAAGCCCTACAATATATTGAAATGATGATAAATATGGTTTGAATGTGCGTTTCGGGTCAAGATAAAAAATTAAGATGAGCTTTTGAACAACGGTTGTGATTTACTCTGCACGAACAGTATAACAGTTCAAATTCAAAATTCTTACTTAAAATCAGAACTAAAACTGGTTAACATTATTTAAAATAATTTTTTAAACGATATTTAGTACTGAATAAAGTGCAATATGACCTAAATAAATATACTCAAAAAGATAAATTAAAATTTATGGAATCATTAACTTGAGTAAATAAAAAAAAATGGTTTTTTTATTGAAAATCCTTGGTTTTATGATTTTTTTTTAGTTCTCAACTAAATTAAAACTGCTTCCCCCTGGAATTTCAATAATTTCGAAGGTTATAAGTCTGTGACCACAGTTAGTAGACAAGAATATTTTCCATCATTATTTTACTGATGAAGGATTTCGCGCCAATTCGACATAGTACCTGACATGACCCTCTCAGAATTCAATGAAACTTCAAGTGTATATTGTCCTTGCGTAGCTCTGGCACTTGACATACTTAGTTTCCCAAAAATTGGAGGAGGTAGTAATCTAGCAACGACCGCTTAACGTAGAATTACGCAATTTTTCTTTGTCAATGCTTATTGTTTATTGTTTATAAATTGTTTATAAAAAAGACCATCTGACGTAGGTGTCTTAATGGTTTACTTAAACTAAACGTACACTATGAGTTTTCTAATGATTTGTTTCTTAACTGGTCACTTATGTTAGATTCGATCAAGCGTTTAAATGTGCAAATGCAGTTGAGACATTAAAATCAAAGAGAGCATAGTGGCGTAAGAAGCTAATTTTTGCGGAACGTAAGGGGTCGTAGCTGCCATAGCGTGTATTTCTCGATGCCATTTAAAGCCAGTCACGATTTCGCAGAGCTCTTTCTGGGGCATAAATATACAGCGGGAGAGTATCCAAGAACAGTCGATTTCGTTTCTGGAAATTTTCGCCACAAATAGTGATTGACCAATGGAATGGCGATCCGACAGCGTGTTAAGGCCAAGCATAGCGAGACGTTGTGGATAAGGTGGCAGGTTACGAGGATTTCCCACGGTAGATCACGCAGAGCATAACGAACGAATTTCCGTTGAACCGCTTCAAAACGCGCTACCCATGTAGCTTCAAATGGCCACCACACCAGATTTGCAACGGTGAACGGACCAGGCAGCAATACAGAGCTCGTAGACAAACAGCATCTGTAAATTCTTTACTCAAACGTATGACAAATCCCAGCATTTAGTGAGCCTTTTCAAGTGTAGCCCAGTAGTGACGCTTAAATGTCATATGACTATCCAAAACAACGCCAAGGTCCTTCATTTGATCAACACGATGTAGAAATTCACCCTGGATATTGTAGTCGTACCAAAATGGAAGTTTCTTGCGTCCAAATGTTAGGATACAGCACTTAGAGACGCTTAAGGCCAGTAGGTTAACAGCACACCAATTTACAACCGTATCGAAAAATCGCTGTAATATCTGGCAATCTGCCAAGCTGTTAACGATAAAAAAAATCGAATCGTCCACGTACATGAGTATTCTGCATCCAACAAGCAGCATGTTAGTATCATTGCAGAACAGGGTGACTAATAAAGGGCCCAAATTACTTCCTTGTGGTACCCCTGAAGTCAGAATGAAATCTGTAGATTCGGAGGATCCGATTTTGACAGCAAGACGACGACTACTTAAGTAGCTTCTAATCCAGGCGCATAGTCTCTCAGATAATCCCAAGCGTTTTAACTTTAAAAGTAAAATTAAGTGATTCACTGAGTCAAATGCCGCACCGATGTCCGTGTAAATTGCGTCGAATTGTTTGCCACAATCCATATTGGATATGCAGAATAATGTAGGGTAAGTGAGCCCTATTTTGGCATGGTCCTTTTCTTGGCATGCCAACATGTCTTTTCATGTTTTTCAGGCCCAAATTGAGCTAAAAAAAATTTGAATATGTTTTCATTGCGAAGAAAATAATCTGTTTCAAATCTGTGCATATCGAAATTTTCGATTGTTTGTACTTTATTAAAGTAGTTAATTTTTTTCGACCTGCATCCGAGGCAATAATGTTGGAAATCACAGAATGAAATCAGATGAACTCACCTTTCTAGTGCAACTGTTAAATTCACATGCGATTTCAAACGCGGACATTCATTAGAAAAATTTGCAACAAATACTCATGCCTCCAGTTTAACTCGGCAAAAAATCTCAAAATACTAGAAAGACAAAAGAATGAATATTTATTTAGGTTTTGGATAAAAATTTAATACTAATTTTGTTCCTTTTCTTGGCATGCAACTTCAATCGAAATACACCACCAGTGTTGGAAGCTGGAAAAAATACATGTTCATTTAAGAGGTATTTTTGGGCTGATGTTTTCACTAAAAATTCATTTTAAACTACGCACAAATGTTTTTATACTAATTTTGTTGTATGATAAGACCGTTTCTATCAACTTAAGCTTCGAAATAAATTGAAGAACATAGGTGATTCGACAAACTAAAAGTCATATCCAAGCATTGAAAATGCAAAAATCGCTTTTTGGGAACCATGAATCGAAGGTACATTGGTATGCGTGCGAACAGCATTTGCATTGCAGTCTGCCGAGCACGTGGTCTCCTACAGAACACAGTGGTTCGAAATAAAAAAAAACTGAAATTAATCAACTCGCAAGACTTAAGATGTTTTTCTTATCTGAAAACTGCTAGATCGATGGAAATTTATGACTTTAGTATATAAAATACATAATCTTTTGAGTTTTGGAATCGTTTTCTATTGCTTGGGAACCATATACTCAGATTTAATTTGGATTTGGATTTTTGTTCTAATTTTTTATCTTGGAAACAGAAGTTAGAATTTCCGGAAAATATCGTTTTCTATCCAATTTTTCCTTAAATATTAGATGTGAGTCGAATTAAAAAAATGTTTTAGCAAGGTTTACATTCTAACATCTATTTGGCGTGTCAAACCACTGAGCAACGCCCCGGGCATTCGAGATGGCTCTTACTAGAAGCTCATAATCTCAGCTCACAAATTCAAAAGGGCAAAATTTCAAAATAACATTCAAGGAATTTTTCAATTTCTTACTACAATATGAAGAAAGTTGTTTGGTAGTGAAAACAACCCTATGTGTCGCAATCGCAAGTCTCCTAGAGTGTTTAACTATCAACTTATGGGCTATAAAACTCAAAAGGAATAATTTAAACAATGATGTATGAATGACAACACATCATGATGCACAGAACCATAGAAATGTCGTAAATTAATCTGTCGTTAGGCATAGCATTCCTGAATTTGTCCAGTTATCATTCTAGTAAGGGAATTCTCCATAAAAAACTGAGAAAATCGAAGCATTTTTTACAATATTTGGAAAATTCTAATCGATGAGTAAAGTTCAAAATAAGATATTTCAATTCAACGTTACAATACCACTTTCACAACAACTACGTTCAAATCGTTTTTTTTTTAATTATTCGTTTTTTTGACACGGCTCAAACCTTTCAGTATTACTCCCGTTCAAGTCGTATTTGATTTTTATTTTGATGAAATTGTCTCAAAAAACTTCGCAAAAATGATGAACTGTAAAATCTCTTTGAAAAATTTCGAGGAATGTGAATCAATCGGGGCCAGATACCGATATTTTACATCAATATTCTGGCAGCTGGACCACACCAACTATTTTTTAAACTCTACGTTGAAAACCTGGGCTAGTCTACATAGATAAGCCCATGCCATCTGAAATACTTTTCCTAGATTGATTGGCTTTATTCAGATTTTATCAGTCCTTCATGAGTTACTAACTGTACATATTGGAGAATTTTTTTGAAGTGTTCAGTTTAGAAAGTTTGCTTACAAAACATGTTAGTTTACTAATCTAAGTTTATTTGTTTATTTGTTTATTTGTGTATAACATCAACGGATCACATGTTGATCCTAATGATAGCCTAATAAAATAATAAATTAAAAAAACTACTTAAAACTACAAAGTTCTAGAAACCATTAAAATTTTTCTTCGGAAAGTAGCTCTTGAAACGTCGAAGTCAAAGTACTCAGCGAAGCGGTTGAAAGTTCTCAAAATTCCAATTAGAGCGCTGTTGGCTCCGTAGTTATTCAGCCGGATGGGAACATAGAGCTGCAGATTTTGGTTCCTTAATCCTCGGGGCCGCACACTGAGGGGAATAGCCTCCAGCAGCGTAGGAGAGTCGATCCTTGACGCAAGGAGATCTGCTACGATTAAAGCACGTGCAGCGTTTCGACGATTTTGAAGCGTGTCTAAATCAATTAGGCGACAACGGTTTTCGTAACTGGGTAAACGAAACGGATCTAACCAGTTCAAGTGTCGCAGGGCATACCGTATGAAGCGCCGCTGGATAGCCTCTATTCGTTCAGCTCCGTTCTGGTAAAATGGGCACCAAACTGCAGATGCATATTCGAGAGTTGAGCGGACTATTCTGCAATACAGGCTTTTCAGGCAGTACACATCTTTAAACTCCTTTGTTACGCGAAATAAGAAGCCAAGACTTCTAGATGCTTTATCAACGATGTAATTCGTATGAGTCTTAAACTCCAGCCGATGGTCTAGGATAACTCCCAAATCGTTGATGTGTTCCACCCGGGCGATGGTTTCGTTCCCGAGAGTGTACTCTGCGCAAAGAGGGTTCCGCTTGCGAGAAAATGAAATGACCGCACATTTGCTGTGGTTCAGAGGCAAGCAGTTGGTGTCACACCAGTGAGCGAAGGTGTTGAACTGCCTTTGCAAGAGATCGATATCGTCTTGGCCATTGATGGTGTGGAAAAGTTTGAGGTCGTCGGCATACGCAAGTTTTGGACCGTCCAAGAGAGTGAGTACATCGTTTAGATTTCATCAAAGGGATTTAATGTTCATAAAAAAGAGAAAGTTCAACCCACTCGCGGACATAATTCGTTTCTGAATCGGTTTTCCTGATGAAGGTTTGGTTGTCATTCATAAACCAATGATTCTTGTTCATACACAAATATTCTGAAACAACCTGAGGTGTTTATAATCATCACTTTGTTTTAATGAGTAAAAAGTTTAAAGTTTTCAAAATTAAAAAAAGAATTGCGGAAATTCTGGACTTCCGACTTTTTGAAATAAATGTTTATTTTGTGTTTCCCTTCCAACCAAATTTAATCAATGTTTTCAAAAGCCTTTTCGTTGTATGAGTGGCGCCCGGTGTTCCATCTTCGCATAGAACTTTACGCTCAGCTGACGTCATTCTGTCAATGGCCTTATATTCAGAATAGCCAACGATTCTGTTAACTGTCAACTGAGCATTGTTGGTAAAGATCTATTGCACATTGCTGGTGGCCAAGAATCGGATCATCGAAACGGAAAACAATTGGTACGGCGGCCAAGTAATTGGAGCACCGCAGTGAGTACTTTGCATGCATTTTGCTCACATTAATGAAAGTTCCATAAAGAAAACATATTTTTGTTGAACTCCAAGCAAGTTAGCAAGTAAATTTTTCAAAGGATGTTCTATGATGCACTCAACAGGAAGGTTGGAATGTTGAAAAAAAGGGTAAACCATGCCTTAGGTGCCAAGGTCGGGTACATTTACCCTAAACACTGCTAGGTTTGACATAACCGAGCTTTTCGGAAAAAAACGTGTTGATTGTCCAAAATCCAGTTCCGGCAGGCTGAAAATATAACATCGTTGACAATTCTCTCAAAGACCTTCGAGCAGCTAGCGATGTGATACCTCGATGATGTATAGAATAATATAATAATAACTTATTGTGTATTTTAGTAATGATCAACATATGACAGTGTCAAAATGGCAATATATGACTGACAAATTTCAACCATATAACAGAATTTTACTATGTGAAATAATCTGAGTAAGCATTATGATCAGTCCATGTGACATAATCGGACCATGCAACATAATCAGACCATGTAACATAATCCGACCATGTGGCAAGGTTGCCGAAAAAATTCTGTGTTTTTGAGAAAAAAAATCTGACTTTCTGTGATTTTACAGAAAAATTCTGTGATGGTTTTCTGTGATGCTTTTTCCTTTAATTTCATTGAAAATGTACGCTTAAATGAGTCTTTTTAACATTTTAGTTGGGAAAAATCAATAAACATTAGCAATATCATTATACTTTTCTAATCCAAGTAAGAAATCTAAATTGTACATTGGCCAAAAAAAATATAATTCTTCAAATCCATTCAAAATTTAAAAATTCTGTGAAATCTGTGAATATTTCAAAATTCTGTGTTCTGTGACACAGATTCTGTGATGAAAATTTGCTCAAAATTCTGTGAAATTACAGATTTTTCTGTGGTTTCGGCAACCTTGCCATGTGACATAATTCAACCAAGCAATATAATCGAATATCTGACATAATCCGACCATGCAACATAAACGACCATGTGACACAATCTGACAATGCAACATCAATCGACCATGTGACAAAATCCGATCATGCAATTTATCATCATGCAATCGACCATGCAACATAATCGGACCATGTGATATGATCCGACCATGCAACATAATCGACCATGTGACATAATCCGATCATGCATATAATCGACCATGTGACAAAATCTGACCATGCAACATAAATTGACCATGTGACATTATCCGACCATGCAACATAATCCGATCATACAACATAATCGGACCATGTGACAAAATCAGGCCATGCAACATAATCGGACCATGTGACATAGTCTGACCATGTGACAAAATCTCACCATGCGACATAATCCAATCATGCAACATAATCTGATCATGCAACATAAATCGACCATGTGACATAATCAGACCATGCAACATTATCCGATCATGCAACATTATCCGACCCTGCAACATAATCCGACCATGTGACATAATCCGACCATGTAACATACTCGGACCATGTGACATAATCCGACCATGTGACATATTCAGATCATGCTACATAATCCGACCATGCAACATAATCGGACCACGTTACATAATCCGACAATGCAACATCAATCGACCATGTGACATAATCCGATTATGCAACATAATTCGACTATGTGACATAATCTGACAACGCCACATGCGATGTTATGTAGGATTCCTGCCACTGAAGTTCTTCGTCACTGGACGCCTCCGCCGTTGGCTGTCTGCTCGCCGTCATTGCTGCTCACTGGTCCACGGTCGCCACTGAACTACTGCAAATCGATATCTGAGTCGGATTACCACTGGTGGGGTCCACACTCAGATCGAAGCGCAGCAAACGTCTGTTCAGTTCGACGGCAAACAGAGAAAGAAACCTAGTCGATTTTTTTTTTCTGGGAATTTAACATTTTGATGTCATTCTTCCCTAAAACCAGAAACCTAGTCGACCGACGGGCCCTTTGTATTATACCTTTCGTAGGTAGGGAAAAACAAAACCCATCAAAGCAGGCGTTGGTGATGACGTCATAATCCTTTAGATGTGATGTCTGTTAAAGAAGCGTTTTTCGTGACGCGAGATTCGTTCGCAAATTTCAATTTGTCCTTCTATAGTGTTGCCGTAAGACGTCAAAAAATGTTGACAAAAATCCTTCACTGAGAAAAATGCATTTTAAAACTTAACTTTTATTTCCCAAAAACGCTATGTAAGAGTTTGCAAAATGCAAAATGCAAACTAAAATCTAAAAGTTTAATTTAAAAAAAAAATTGCAAAGTGACCGCTCTTGAGGAGAAAAAAAATTATTACTACTTCAATAGAACTTCATGACTAAACAAGAGTTTATTTAAAAAAGTCAAAACGATTAACGATAAAAAAAAGTCACCAAAAACCCCTCCCCCTATATGCCGGTTCTTCCTACGACCCTGCTTGGCATACTAAGATCTAGACTAACATTTGGAACATGTGGAAATCGACACTGAAAAAAATAAATTACATGATTAAATAAAAAAAACATAAATAATGCAAAAGTTTTTGTTAGGTAAACTTTTTTCTCCTAAATAAGCACAAGTTGCAATGTAAGGACGACTTGTAGGCCTAACTATTACTCGATTGGGAAAAAAACTTAATCAAGTTCTGAAATGGCATTTTTTGAGAAATTGAGTTTTAGTTTTTGAAATGAATTTTTCTCAGTGTATGATTAGAAAAAACCCCTTATTTTTTATCTAAAAATTCAATAATTTTTCAAATACTCTCTCATGAACCACATTTGTGAAGTAATTGTTATTTCGAGCTAAAAATGTTCATAAAATGTTTGACTGAAAAGTTTTGCCAAATGTTAGTCAAGATTAGGGATGAGTGGCCCTTGAGACATGTTAGTGCGGCCCGCGAAGCTCATCTCAAAATAAATTTATTTCACGGTTTTTTTAACATACAAGATCTCAATAAAACTTGATGTTTCTTAGAAGAAATTCCTTTTTCCTAATTCTAAGAGTACATCTTTCGAGGATATGATGGCTAGCATCAGATGCTAAAACCACCAATCCACAGAAAGTGTACAATGTATGCCGTGACCGGGATTCGATCTCATGCCCGCTGGCTTAGAAGACTTGAAGGCTATCCTCTAGGCCACGGGCTGCGGCTCAACATGACTCAGTAAAATTCAGTGACAAAAGCAATATCTGTAATTTTGTAATTCAACTCAAAACCTTTATAACGATTACACAGGGGAACTGCATTCTTGGAGCCGGTTTCAATAACTGATTTTGTAAGATTTCTATCACTTCTATTTTCAGTGATACGGAAATTGTGGAAATTTTTCAATTTATCAATTTCGATCTTCATAACTGTTACATCAATAAACCTACATGAAAACCAAAAGCTGATTTTCGATCAATAAACTACCCTGCATTCAATAACAAAAACTCAGATTTGCTAAGATATTTATTCTTGAATTAAAAATACAACGCTTTCAAAGAATTGAATTAAAAAATATTTTTCTGATATTCATTGCACCTCGGAGAAATGTGAATTTTGTTGTCTTGTGTTATGTGTGATACTATTCTTAGAAATGTCATAGGCAAATCATGCCAAACGTTGAATGAATTGAATCATTTTACTTCAACATTAGCAATCAACATTTCCAAAGTCATAAGATTTTCATGATTCTTAGAAAGCTCATGGCTTAGAAAGTATATCCCAGAGGTATCCACATTTAATTTGTAAAATTTATGATTAATTAATGATATCTGTGTAAAAATTTCTAGAAACAAAAATGTCAACTATAACATTGAAAAATCTGGTGAAAAAAACCTGTGATATTAAGAATTTTTCATGATTTTGGAAACTTGCTCAACATCTCAATGCAATGACTTCATACGGAACCTCAAATTAAAAAAAAAATCACCGTTTATAGAAAAAAAAATTAAAAAACGACAAAATTTAAATAAACTGCGAATAAACTGTTAAAAAATAAGAACAGAAAAATTGCTACAGTTGAGCCCCATGAAACTTTTAAATGGAAGTGATAACCGAAAATACCATCGCATCGATCCAAACTAAAAAGAATGTTTTCTCAGGAAATGGTTCAAATCTTTTCACGAACCATAGAAGTAGTTTCAAAAAATTTTAGTTTAATAAATAAAAGGGAAATGGTTTATTTTTATTCGCTAAACATTTCAATTATTGTAAAATGATCAAGATTTACTGATGAACGAGTTCAATTTCGTTTGGTTCTAACACCTTTTATTTAAAAAAAAAGTTGATGGAAATACATGAATTCTATTTCTATTTTCATAAATATTAAGAGCCAGAGACGAAACAGCCAAAGTCTCAAAGTCTCTATAATAAAGACAAAAAAATAAATATATCAATAAACCTACTACATTGCTATTAAAATTTAATTCTTTTATAATAAACATTTTAAGAT
The DNA here is from genome assembly GCF_029784155.1 of Uranotaenia lowii. Taxonomy (NCBI): domain Eukaryota; kingdom Metazoa; phylum Arthropoda; class Insecta; order Diptera; family Culicidae; genus Uranotaenia; species Uranotaenia lowii. The sequence goes on along the minus strand of NC_073693.1, from coordinate 203,985,050 downwards.
GATATGTTTCATAATAAGTTTTGTTTTATCATTTTTTCTAATTTTAATGTTACTCTTTCGTACTGAAACGTAAATACAAACTATTTAGATTCGATTTTTGATATCATTGAAGATATTAATTGATTTGAATTGTATTTTGAGCTTTTGGACTAAAAAAATCTGAATTTTAAATCAATTATTACAAAAGTCTGCCGATCCTCAAACAGAACAGTTTTGAAGTGATTTGAAAAAAAAATTAAGTTTCATTATTCAACTTCTTATTAAATATGTAGCATCAAATGGAAAAAGGTCACATAATTCTTTCAATCATGCCCATAAAAATAAAACCAAGTGCATTCGATTTCAACGTTGGTATTAGTCAAACACATTAACAACGTACAGTAAGCGGCTTCATGTTTCCAAATCCGAATCAGGCAATAAATTTCTCGAAATTCCAATGACAGTAAATGTCCATTATCGGAACCATGTAAGGATTGAAAATAAATGGAACATTGTGAGTTAATGTATCTCTACATAGGTGTATAATGCCAACGGAACCAGTCCCCGAAATTTAGTGAATCGAGCAAATGTAAACGCAAAAGTGGTGCGAAAAATATCACCTGTTCAGCCGGTTCAGCCCGCGTTCAAAATAATCCGACAGGTAATTATAACTATCGCTAATTTGGATTTCCGAAACCTTAACAATATAGCAACAATCTGTCATTGTTTTTATCTCTAGCGATTTTCAATCTCTAATAAATAATTAACAGTTTCTAGAACTACCTTACATACTGATTAATTTAGCCTTCCACAATAGATCATTGTTTTTACCACTTAACAACACTCAACAGTTCGAAGCTCATTGTAAATATGTCCCCCCCTATGAATTTATTCAAATGTATACACCAAAAACATGCACATTCTCTAGAGACCCATTCTCGATGTGAATCGTTCCGTTACTGTCCTCTATCAATCAATAGATACTAGCTCTGGAGCTATATCCATCATCTATTTATGTCGATGTAAATATCAAACCTCCCTCTCTAAACTAGGTCCCACAAATCATTCGCTTTCGATGTGTAATCTTTAGTAAGATCTTAGAATGGAGAAACGATGAAAAAAATTACACATTACTATAATATATCATAGGAAAGGCAAATTGTCAAACACTGTAATCTCGGATCGCTTTTTGCGAAAACGAGCTAGAAAACCTGAAAACTGTAATCGAAAAGATAAACAAACAAACAAACAGATCAACACCAATTGGATCACAGTCACAAGATATCTACTGCTGGAGTACTTAGAAGCTAGTTGTTGATACACACAGAATGTTGTTTACTTTTTTCCTTCGATAGCTTCCGTCTTAATATTTTATTCCGTCTAGCGGTGATATATTTTTATCCTAAAGGATTTCCTCTCAAAGCTGGTTTATTTTCGCTTCCGACTTTTATTTCTTTCTATCTCTCAAAGCGCTCAGAGCACGTTTATTGTTCGACTGCATGATTTATGGCGTGTTAACTTTTTTGTGCATGGTTTTGTATGTGTTTGGTTTGACTCTCAATTTTTAGGCGATCTCAACTTTATGACACTTGTAATTCGATAAAAACTATTTACAAACTGTTCCACTTTTCCTCCCAAAGGCTTTAAAATACGAAATCCTAACTGAACCTAATACGGCAAAGTTTATGACACACTGCACCAAACTAGCTCCTAAATCTTGCTAAATGATTTAGGAACTTGAAAGTTTCCGACAGGGCTGATCATAGTTACACTAATTCAAAAAGCATTTAAACATATGTAGGTAGATGTGTACTAGATTCAAGCCTGGTGGCTTTTGGATTTAACAACACCTGTGTAAGCTTAGACTTAAAGTTTTGCTACTCCAGTAGCAGCAACTAAGTAAAGCCCCGCTGTGCCTTGCCGAAAAGCCTGAAGAGATTCTTGGGCAAAGCACACAACCAGCAACAGGGCAAATTGTTCGAAACGGTTTTCCGACCGAAACCAACCTCCAGAGGGCTATATAATTAGCATCCTGTAAGTGAAATGGAGTCGGTAGTGAATCTCATTAGTCTCGCCACTAGCAGAAGCAGCAGCAGCAGCAGAATTTTGAATGGGATGGCGCCAGTCAGCTGCTATCAGAAATGAGGTACCTGTCTCTAAGTATGCCTATAGATATGTTTGTTCTATCAGGCGGGTTGTTCGTGGAAAGCTGTGTAGATTTCTCGAAAACTTTGACCGTATGTGCCCCGGCAGTCAAACGGTGCCGGAAGCGGTAAATTTGGGTTGCCATTTTCATCGCTATCTGTTGGTTGATCGAAATAAATATTTATTTGGCCAAAAATCGAGTTTGTGGAACTTAGGCGATTTTTTCGGAATATCCAGAAAATCGATTTTTGGCCAAAAATGTTTTTCGAGATAACACCAGATCTCAACGATTAATGAATTTACAAGTCATTTGGCATCAAAATTTCGATTTTCCCGATTTCCTTTGGCCTCCCCTTTAGTAATTATTGAGAATAGTGAAATCGAAACTTTGAGCGCTTTGAGGCGCCCCTAAATCAAGTCCGGTTGAGCTGGTATTTTTCACAGATCAGTTTTTTGGGACAATCTAAAAAAATGTGTATGGTCAGTTTTCTAAATTCGCCATGACGCATTTGGCTGCAATCCTAATGTACATAGTTGAACATTGAAACCATTATTGTTTTGATACGAACGCACTTTTCGTTACTATTTCTTGAAATTCCCATTTGACACATTCCACCGTGACACCGTGAAATCGCTTTTCTGGAATTTTCGGAACTGTTAGCATTCTAGAAGTAAACCAATTTACTTGAAAAAGAAAAAAAAATAGTAGCAAACGGTCGCAAATTGCGTTCCCTTCAAAATGAGTATGATTTGGTCATTAAAAAAATTAAGTTGTTTATGTTCTGTTTGATTACTTTTGTGACGTGAATTCACGCTAGAATTAACCCTTTTTGACATCAGTACATACCACTTCGATTTCCTGTTATCTCTGTGGAAATAGGATATTGGTGTCTTCAAATAAGTTGTAGAGAAAACAATTACCCACCATTTTCTGTTCATAGCTTCTCTATTGAACTATAACGAACAAAGTTATGCCTCTTCAAAGATGTGACGTGAGTTCACTCAGTTAAAACAGAGCTGGATATTGTACTGAATTCACGTCACAAAATTTTAAGTTATTCTGATAAATTATTTAGAGCCTTCAAATTGTATGTACACTTTTAAAAGTGATATTTTGTTATTTCTATCATTTCATAACTTTTTCTTTATTTTTGACTGACACTTGAATAGCAACATATTGAGGAATCATACGTAAAAACTACTGTTTCTCACAGTTTTTAAT